>NW_026947488.1:54275000-54712500 GCF_034190915.1 Cavia porcellus
TTCTGAGATCATCTTCAATTTCATTTTTCAGTGTAATATAATTGTCCCTGTACAGGTCTTTCACTTCTTTCGTGAGAGTAATTCCTAGATATTTCATTTTTTTGGTTGCTACTGGGAAGGGTGTGGCTTCTCTTATTTCTCTTTCTGTGACTTTGTTATTAGTGTATAGGAATGCTATTGATTTTTGAGTATTGATTTTATAGCCAGCTATATTACTAAATTTATTTATTATATCTAGCAGTCTTTCAGTGGAGTTTTGGGGATCTTCTATATAGAGTATCATGTCATCTGCAAATAATGATAGCTTAACTTCTTCTTTTCCTATCTTTACACCTTTTATTTCTCTCTCTTGTCTAATTGCTCTGGCTAGTATTTCCAGTACTATATTAAATAGAAACGGTGATAAGGGACATCCTTGTCTTGTGCCTGATTTTAAAGTAAAGGCCTTCAATTTTTGGCCATTTAGTATGATATTGGCTGTTGGTTTGTCATAGATGGCCTTTATTATTTTGAGGTAAAGACCATCTATTCCAATTTTCTGCAGGGTTCTTATCATGAATGAATGTTGGACCTTATCAAAAGCTTTTTCTGCATCTATAGAAATGATCATGTGGTTCTTACTTTTGGCTCTATTGATATGGTGTATTACGTTTATTGATTTACGTATATTGAACCATCCCTGCATGCCTGGGATGAATCCCACTTGGTCATGGTGTATGATCTTCTTGATGATTTGCTGCATCCTATTTGCCAATATTTTTTTTTTGTCTTTTTCATTTTAACCGGTACCAGGGATCGAACTCACGACCGCCTGCTTACAAGGCAGGTGCTTATGCCACTGAGCTAAATCCCCAGCCCCCTATTTGCCAATATTTTATTGAGAAATTTTGCATCTGTGTTCATTAGGGAGATTGGTCTGTAGTTCTCTTTTTTAGTTGGGTCTTTCTCAGGTTTTGGTACTAGAGTAATATTTGCTTCCAGGAATGACTTAGGAAGGATTGCTTCCCTTTCAATTTCATTGAAGAGTTTGAGGAGTGTCGGCGTTAGGTCTTCTTTTTATTTCTTGTAGAATTCTGCAGTGAATCCATCTGGCCTGGGCTCTTCTTTGTAGGTAAGGATTTAATTACGTTTTTTATTTCATTAATAGAAATTGGGTTATTCAGTAGTTTTACATCTTTATGACCTAGCTTTGGTACTTCATATGCTTCTAGGAATCTGTCCATTTCCTCTGTGTTATCAAACCTGTGAGAGTAGAGGTTTTCGAAATAGGTGTTGATGATTTTCTGTATTTCTATAGGGTCCATAGTGATTTCTCCTCTTTCATTCCTTATTGCATGAATTTGAGCTTTTTCCTCCCTTTTTTTAAATAAGGTTGACTAGGGGCTTATCCATTTTATTTATTCTTTCAAAGAACCAACTCTTCGATTCATTGATTTTTTGATTTGTTTGTTTAGTGTCTATTGCATTGATTTCAGCTGTGATTTTTATAATTTCTTCTCTTCTTTTGGCTTTGGGCTTGACTTGCTCTTCTTTTTCTAGATGTTTGAGGTATAACATCAGGTTATTTATTTGTATTCGTTCTGTTTTCCTGATATGTGAACTCAGTGCTATAAATTTTCCTCCGAGGACAGCTTTCATTGCACCTCACAAATTCTGGTAAGTTGCATTTGTGTTTTCATTTTCTTGTAGGTAGTGTTTAATTTCTTCTTTGATTTCCTCTGTGACCCACTCATTACTCAAGAGTGTATTATTCAGTTTCCATGTGTTTGTGGGAATTTTGTAGTGTCTTTTATCATTAAATTCTAATTTCATAGCGCTATGGTCCGATAACATGCAAGGGATGATTTCAACCCTTTTGCATTTATTTAGATATGTTTTGTGAATTAATATATGGTCTGTTTTAGAACATAACCCATGTACTGCTGAGAAGAATGTGTGTTCTGTTGTTGTTGGGTGGAATACTCTGTATATGTCTATTAAGTCCATTTGTTCACAGGTGCGATTCAGTTCTTTTATTTCTTTGCTGATTTTCTGTCTGGTTGATCTGTCCATTGGTCTGAATGGTGTATTAAGATCTCTTGTTAGAATTGTGTCACTGTTAACTTGGTTTTTCATTTCTGTTAGTACTTGTTTTATATAACTGGGTGCTCTGGAATTTGGTGCATATGTATTTAAGATAATTATCTCTTCCTCTTGGAGTTTTCCCCTAACCAGTATGTAGTGACCTTCTTTATCCTTTCTGATCATTATTGGCTTGAAGTTCACATTGTCTGCAAACAGAATAGCCACCCCCGCTTTTTTGGGGGTTCCTGTTGCATAAAGTATTGTTTTCCATTCTTTGACTTTCAGTCTGTGATTATCCTTTTGGGTTAGATGGGTTTCTTGTAGACAACATATGGTTGGATTTTGTTTCTTGATCCATTCTGCCAGTCTGTTTTAATTGGTGCACTGAGACCATTTACATTAATGGTTATAACTGTTATATATTGGTTTATTGTTGACATGTTATCTTTCTGCTGTTGTATCTTTGTCTTTCGTTTCTCTTTAATTGTCTGCTTTGTTTAGTGGTTTTTTCCTAGATGCATCTAGGCTGTCTTTCAGTGTTCTTTGCAGGGTTGGCTTGGTGATCGTGTAATTTTTCAGCTGTTCTTTGTCATGGAAGTATCTTATTTCTCCATCTATTTTGAAGGACTGTTTTGCAGGATACATCAGCCTAGGTTGGAAATCATTTTCCTTTAGAATGTGAAATACTTCGCTCCATGCTCTTCTTTGACTTTATTGCTTGTGCTGAGAAGTCTGCTGTGATTCTGATAGGTTTTCCTTTATAGGTGATCTGTTTTTTCTCTCTTACAGCTTTTAATATTCTATTCTTTTGTTTGATTTCTGGGATGGCCATTACTATGTGTCTGGGTGTAGTTTTATTTTGTTTATGGCTATTTGGAGTTCTATTTGCTTCACTGATCTTGACATCGGTTTCCAGTCTCATGTTTGGGAAATTTTCAACTATTACTTCTCTAAATATCCTCTTGACATCCTTTATGTTGTTCCCTTCTTTTTCATTTATCCCTATTAACCTTATGTTGTTCCTCTTTGCGTCATCTTGCAGGTGTTGAATTGTTATTTCCTGATTTCTTGTTACTTTTAAAAGATCTTTCCTTTCCTATTCACTGGCTGCAATCTTGTCTTCAAGGTCTGAAATTCTATCTTCACATTCATTGAGGTGGTTTTTACACCTTTTGATGGAGTTTTTGATTTCCTGTATATCTCTTTGCATCTGCTTTATATATTCTATTTGTTTCTTATATTGTTCATCCAGGGATTCTATCTTTTTGTTTATCTTCTCAAGTTTGTTAACTGTCTTCTTTAGATATGTTCAGCATCTCCTTCATTTCTTTTATCATTTCTTCTTTTACCTGAGAGATTATTTCTAGTTTCATTTCCTTTAAGGCTTTCCAGAGTTGCTTCTTTATTTCAGTTACTATTATTTCAGGTATTTCAGGAATGTCGCATATATTTTCTTCTATGCACATGGCTCCTAGGCTTTCTTAGGATGGGCTGGATGTTTGAGACTGCATTTTGGTCTTTTGTTTTGTCATTTTCCTATATTTTTGAGTTTCAGGTTTTGTTCCAAGAGAGGTAGAGAGGTCAGCCAGGCTGGGACAGAATTCCCTGCTCCCTCCTTACTCGCTCCTTCCTGATTTTGACAGGAAGTGGGATCCTGGGCCCCAGGGGAAGAAAATAGTTCGCCGGGCTGGGGCGGAGTTCCCTGCCTCTGCTGTTCTTACTGGACCAACAGGGAGCCAGAGCCTGGCCCCCAGGTGAAGAGGAGAGTTCCAGACCTCTGTTGGACTTATGTGACCCACAGGAAGCCCGATCCCCAGGCAAAGAAAAACCCTGTGTCTAATTCTTGTCTACCATTTACTAACTAGCCAAAAATAGAGATTGCGGGGCTGGGGATTTAGCTCAGCGGCATAAGCGCCGGCCTTGAAAGCAGGCAGTCGTGAGTTCAATCCCTGGTACCGATAAAAACGAAAAAGCCAAAAAAAAAAAAAAAAAAAACAAAAATAGAGATTGCATCAAAAACTAATCATGACTTAGGTTACCTTGCCTTTGCAAAAAACCTAGTCCTTTTCCAAAGAGCCAAGTTCTCTTTTTCTCTGCTACAATAAAACTAGGAATAGCATTAGCAGTGTCTTTCAGCCTTTTTAGAAGCAGTCCATCTCCTCATAACTATCATTAAATAATAGAGAAAATAGAATTTTTAAAAAGAAAAGTAATTTAGGGGTATGATCTCTCTTTGTTAATAGGGATTTAGTTACAAATGGTAATGACAAAAAAACTAGCACTGGTGTTTTTTTTCTTTGTTTGTTTGTTTTTGTCTTTTTCCTTTTTATCGGTACCAGAGATCGAACTCACACTGCCTGCTTGCAAGGCAGGTGCTTATGCCTCTGAGCTAAACCCCCAGCCCCTAGCACTGGTGTTTTTAATGAGTTTTTAGAACAAAAATATTTCTGAGAATTTTTTAAAAGTCTATTTTTCTTTTCATTTTAACCTAATACTGTTTTCCAAATTAAGTAAAAAACTGTCCATCACCATATTACTGTATCTTCAACATGATGTTATATGGAATTTTTCTGCACTAACTGTTTTACTTGACTCAGACTTGAAACTTAATTCACAATTACACGTAATTTGGGCTTTATATAATCAACTCCATCTGATTAATTTCAAAATAAAAGCCTAGGTATCCTCATTACCTATTTTTGTTTCAACTCTATTCTCTTTGGAGTTGTTTACCTTTAGGCGTAAGGATCTTCTTTAAAAATGGTAATTTACAAAGAAAAATCATGCCATTGTTTCCTTCCATTTTGCAATCCCCCACTTTCTTCCTATACCAAGTTTGTTCACTGATGGACAGAATAACCTACTTTTTCATATGGCTTCTTCCCTTTCAAAAGTAGTAAACAGAAATTCAAACTCCTCATTATTATCATCTCATCCCAGTGGATCCATTCCAGGGGCAAGGAATTTATGGGTACCATTCTGAAATGATGTATTTTTGCATGTATCAGCTGTTCCTTGCTTCAGTGCAAATTCTCAGTGCAGATGGAGACTTGCACAGCATCCTTACCAAAATAATACTGTCAAGGTTAATTTGCCTGATTGCTTCCAAAATAACAGCTTTCAGTACAAATGTATCAATTTGCAAGAAATGAGATTCATGTATCGTATTTTCTTAGCTCCTTCCTATGGGTCACACCTAATACATCTAAAAAACATAAAAAATATATTTATAGAAAAGATAGGTTTTTGAAATTTTTCTTTTCAAGGACTAACAGGCTTAGAATGTAAGATAATTTTTTCACTTAAAAATGTTAACGCAGACTTTATTCATACAGACTTCCAAATGCATATTAGTAAAATTTATTTTGTATAGTATGGGATTGTTCTAGGATTAGTAATTTTTATCTTGGTGCATTTTAATAATGTAGAACAATAGGAGATCCATTCTGACATTTTGGTACATGTATCTAAGATATTTACATGATTGTCATTCCTAATACCCACTCTCTCCTTTTCTTCCCTCTTCCTCATTTCCTTTTCCCATCTCTCTATCTTCTAGTTTTCTGTTATCTCTCATTTATTTAAATTTATTTTTAGGTTAACATGCTTTTTGAGACTGGTGTTTTTCACATAACATGATATCTCCATTTTCCTGAAGATGACATGATTTAGTTCTTTTTTATGGCTAAATAAGACTCAATTGTGTATATACCACATTTCTTTATCCATTTCTCTTTTGAGAGATATCAAGTCCATTTTCACAGCTTAGCTATTGTGAATTATGTGTTGTGAACAGGGTATGCACATGCCACTATAGTGTGCTTTCTGATTCTTTAGAGAATCTACCAAGGAAAGATATAGCTAGATCAAATGGTATATTGAGTTTTAGGTTTTGAGGATCTCTATACTGATTTCCTATAGTGACTATATGAGTTTATAGCCCCATCAACAATGTAGAAGGGCTCTGTTCTCCCCGCCCCCCATCCTGCCCTCCAGCATTCATTGTTTGTTGTATTCTTCATGATATCCGTTGGAAAACTGAGGTGAGAAGGATCTCAGTGTAGCTTTGATTTGCATTTCCCCATTAACTAAAAATGTTGAACATTTTTCATAAACTTGGCCATTTGTACTTCTTTCGAGAAGTGTTTATGTTCAGTTCATTTGCCTATGTTTCGATTTGGTTCTAGAGTTAGTTCTCCCCCACCCCTGGGGTGTTGGTGGTATTTTTGAATTTTTATATATTTTAGAAATTATGGGGCCGAGGATTAACTCAGCGACATATCCGCCTGCCTTGCAAGCACGTGGTCATAAGTTTGATCCCTGATACCAAAAAAAATTTTTTTAGAAATTAATCATCTATCAGAAGAGTGTTATAACTCAGGCCCCGGTATAAAATTCAAGGAAGCAAGAGACCGAAAATTTAGGTGGCAAAGGCTTTATTTCCAGGCCTGGCAACGAGTCTCTGGGAGCCAATTTGGAGACTGTCTCCCAGAGACTGAAGGGAGGACTTTAAAAAAAGGCTGGAGGAAAAAGGGGGGGAGAAACAAAGAAAGCTGCAGAGCCATCAAACTTGTTGACCCGAGTCTGGAAACTGTATTGCTGTCCACTTAGCTCTGACAATCTCGGGAGTTCCTGGTGCTTCTCAAATTATTCCCATCCTACAGACTGACATTATCTCAGAGTGGCACATCTGCAGCAATATTTGTAGAAGAAAGTGGAGAGTTAATTATCCCAGGACAGCTTTTTTTCGCTAGTGGGTGCGAAGGGGTCAAGAGTTACAAGAAGCGGAAACTTAAGTTTTACAAAGATCTGATATCTAACTCATTTGATGCATACAGAACAAAAGGAGAGCACTGATTGGGGTTTGGGCCATAGTATTTCCCGGTAATTTCTTTGAAGCTAAACAGTTCTTAAAATTGGGGCAGGCTCATTTTATGACAGATCATCACTGGGTCGGGAAGAGGTCACCAGAAACCCAAATTCTTTATGGCCTAGATAGATAGGTGAGGGGAGAGGGAGGCAATAAGGCGCCATACAGAACAAAGAACGGTGGTTATGTGTCAAGGTCAGGTAGAGGGTTAAACTCATATGCAAATCTCTCTGCACACAGCAAGTTACTTCAAACAAGTGTAAATTAGTGGGCCATCCTAGTTTTCTTTAGCTCTTTAGCGAGAATAGAGGCACCTAACAGTGATTAACAACCCTTGTTAGCTTGTTTTAGCACAACTTCTGGAGTTTGTAGAGGGCAACAATGGTTAACATATCAATTAGGTGAGATTCTTGTAATTCTTTACAGAGGAGAGTATTGCTCAACATATCAATTAGGTCTCTTAACATATCAGTTAGGGAAAAAGGATAAAAAACACATTTAGTAAGTCACATTGCAGGTTTGCTATAATACACAAAATAATGAAGGTATTTTCTTAGAGTACAACAAAGAGTAGCTAGCAAAGATTTCCCCCATTTTCTAGGTTTTTTCCTTTGCTGTGCAAAAGCTTTCCTAACTAATGTATTACCATTTGTTTAGTTTTGATATTATTTACTGAGCTATTGGGGTCCTATCAGGAAATCTTTCTACCTGTGACTTCAACTGTTTCCTCTATGTTTCCTTCCAGCAGTTTCAAAGTGTTTAGTTTTACATTCTAATTAGAGTTCTCTAGAGGAACAGAATCATTATAAAATACATGTATAGTTATATAAAGGGATTTCTTAGGTAGACTTGCAAGCTTAAAAGTGCAAGGTTCACAGTGGCTGCCTTGCAGGATCAGAGGCAGAGAAATCCAAAATAACTGTCTGCTACTGGGGAACCAAAAGATCTAGTAACAGTTGAGGATTGGAAGCTTACTGTACAGTCACTATTAGAAGTTGTATCAGAAGATGAAAGAATCTGCAGTGCAACTTTCCATACAAATATGTCACTTTGCAAGAAATAGGGTTCATGTATTTTTCTTCTTTGTGGACCATATCTAATACGTCAGTTCTTAAAAAAAAAAAAGGTGTTTATAGAAAAGATAGTTTTTCCAAAATTTTCTTTCAGACTTAATAGATTTAAAATGTAGGATAATTTTTCCACTTGAAAATGTTAAAACAGATAAAGAAAGTGCTCAAAGGAAAATTTTATTGTTTGATCAGCCTTGCATGCCTATATCTGGTAGCCTGAGCAATTACTTTGAGGATAACAATATGCAATTCAACAACCATTGTTAAATTCCTATCATCTTGTTTTGAAATCCAAAACAATCCTGCCATTGTTTTGTTGTTGTCACTTTGCTTTTCTTGTTGCTTTTTGTTTGCATCTTGATTTTTGTTTTTTCTCTTTAAAATAAAAAAATGTTAAAAACAGACTTTCAAACAGACTTCCAAATGTATGTTTGTGAAATTTATTTTATACAGTCTAAAATTCTTCTATGATTAGTAGTCTATAATGGAAGGCTGAAGAAACTGGAGACAAATATCCTAAGGCATTTCCTTTTTTCCTTTTTGTATTCCATCTACTATACTATAGGCCTGTTGATTGGTGCCACCCACATCCAGAGTGGGTCTTCTCCCTCAGTTTACTAACCTATAGATCTGTCATCCACAGACACACCTAGGATTTTACTAATCTCCTAGGGGGACTTTAGTCAAGTCAAATTGACAAATCACAATTAAGCATCACAGACTTGCATCCATTTTGTTTTGATTTTAGTACCAGGGAAGAGATAAGGATCTAGTTTCAATATTCTGCAGTGGATATCTACTTTTCCCAGCACCATTTATTTATTTTTTTAAAGGAGGCGGTCTTTTTCTCTGGCATCAGTTGGCTGCTTTGTCAAAAGTCAGGTGGTTATAGGTTCTTGAGTTTGTTTCTGTATTTTCTGTTCCACTGGCATATATGTCTGTTTTTGTGCCAGTACCACATTGTTTTTGTTGTAGTAGCCTTGCCATATAATTTGAAAGCTGACATTGTGATAATTTCAGCATTGGGTTTTGTCTAGTACTATTTTAGCCTCTCTGGGACTTTTGTGCACCCATATGAATTTTAGATTGTTTTTTTGCTTATGTGAAGAATGTTTTTAATATTTTAATCAAGATTGAATTCAATCTATAGATAGAGTTTGGTAAATAAGACCACTTTAACAATATTAGTTCTGCCAATCAATAAAAAATGAAGATCTTTCCATTGTCTAATGTTTTATTCAATTATCTTTTATCATTGTCCTATAGGCATTTTACCTTCTAGGTTAGGTTGTTTCCTAGTTTTTTTAAGCTATTGTGAATGGAATTGTTTCCTGATTTTTTCTTGGCAAGTTTATTTTTGGCACTATAAGAAAGCTATTGATTTTTGATTTTGTATCCTGCCATTTGCTGAATTTGCTTATCATATGTGGAGCCTTCTGATGGAATTTTTAGAGTCTTCTGTATGAAGAATCATATCATCTACAAAATGTTTTATTTCATACTTCTTCCTGTCCTTTTTTATCCTTTTTATTTATTTTCTTTGCCTTATTGCCCTGGCTAAAGTTTAAAGTATTGAGCAAGAGTTGTGAAATGCCCATATTTCATTCCTGTCAATTTGAGGATATATCCTTGTATATTTATTTTCTGAGGTTTTGTATCATGAAAAGGTGCAGAATTTTGTCAAAGGCTTTTTTACATCTATTGAGATAATCATGTGGTTTTTACCTTTGGTGCTATGTATCTATGATAGAGTATTTATTGATTTCCATTTGTAGAACCATCTTTGTACTCAAAAGATGACACCTATGGTGTCAGGTGCATACATTGATCATGGTGTGTGATCTTTTAAATGTGTTGTTGAATTTTACTGCAATTTTGGCATGGTGGCACACATCTGTGTTACTAGCACTGTATGAGTCCTACCCAGGCAACTTAGTGAGACCCTGCCTCAAAATAAAGAGATGAGACTGTAGCTCAGCAATAGAGCCATCCTGGGTTCCATTTCCCATTACACGCACCCACAGATCTTATTGAAGAATATTAATTTCTAATTTTCTTTTTTTGTTGAGTCTTTATCTGGTTTTGGTATCAAGTTAATTCTGGCTTTACACAATGAGTTTGAAAGCATTTCTTCCCTTTTTCTTACATGGAAAAATTATGAGTGTATTGATATTAGTTCTTCTTAATAGATATGTTTAAATTCACCAGTAAATTCACTTTACATGCTTTTGTTAATGTGGAGATTTTATTATTTCAACATAAATTCTTGTTATTGATATGTTTAGATTTTTAAATATCTTGGGTCATTTGTGGTAAGGTCATATGTATCTTGAAATTTATTCATTTCTTCTAGATTTTCAAATTTATTGGAATATAAATTTTCTTACTTGTTAATATTATTTATTTTATCTCATGTTCATGACATATAATGCTTACATTCATTGAGGTTATTAGGTTTCTATGCTAGCGTATCTTTATTTCCATTTTCCTCCTCCTCTATTTTTGCCCATGTTCTCTTACACCTCTTCCCATTTACAAGAAGTCTGTCCCCTTGTCTCCTATTCATCCTTTACTGTGCTCCTTGTTTATACTCTGCCTTACTCAAATGAGAGACACTAAATGATATTTAAGCATGTGTATCTGGTTTATTTCGATCAACTATACACATTTCAGGTGCATACATTTTCCTACAAATGTTTCAAATTTGTCCTTCTTTATAGCCAAATAGTACTCCATTGTGTATACCACAGATTTTTTATCTAGTCATCTGTTGACAGATTTATAGGTTGAAGATTCACCTATTATGAATTGTGCTGCTATAAATGTTGATATTCATGTATCATTGTAATATGATGTCTTTATCTCTTTGGGGACGATAGAAGGGTGATAACTGGGTTGTATGGAATTTCTAACTTTAGTACTTTGAGGAATTTCCATAATGGTTGTATTAATTTACATTAGTGCTGACTTTATATCCTGCTACATTGCTGAATTGATTGTTAATTCTGAGAGGTTTTTTGGTGGAATATTTTGGATCTTCTGTATTGAATATCATGTCATCTGCACATAATAATAATTAGAGTTTCTCCTTTCATATGTGTATCCTTTTTCTTTCTCTTTCTTGCCTGATTGCTGTGGTTAATGTTTCAAGTAATGTGTTGTAAAAGAGTGGTGATAATAGACATCCTTGTCTTGTTCCTGATTTTAGAGACAGATTTTAGTTTTTCTCCCATTAAATTTGATGGTAGCCTTTGGTTTATCATAAGTAGCTTTTATCAAAATCAGGTATGGTCTTTCTATACCTATTTTTTCAGGGCTCTTACCGTAAGAGTGTTGGATTTGTTGAAGCCTTTTCTACATGTATTGATATGATCATGTTGTTTTTCACATTGCTTCTGCTTATGTGTATTACATTTATTGATTTGCATTTGTTGAAACCATCCTTGTATTTCTGGGATCATACCTCTGGTTATGAGGTATGATCATTTTGATGATGTCCTGCATTTTATGTGCTAATATGCTGTTGTGGAGTTTTACGTCTGTGTTTATTAAGAATATTTGCCTCTAGCTTTCTTTTTCCATTGGGTCTTTGTCTGGATTTGGAGTTGGAGTGATGCTGGCTTCTATAAATGAATTTGGAAACACTCTGTCTCTTTAAAGGGCTTTAGGAATATAGGTGATATATTTAAAGGTTTTGTATAATTCAGCAGCAAATTCATCAAATCTTGGATTGTTTTGATTTGGTAGAGTGTTACTGTCTCAGTTTCATTGCTTGTTATTGGCTTGTTTATCATTGTGTCTTCTTGGGTTAGTTTGGTAATTGTATGAGTCTAGGAATCTGTCCATTTCTTTGAAAATGTTGCAATTTGTTAGAATATAATTTTTCAAATTAATTCTAACTATCTTTTGGATTTCAATGATGTCTGTTGTAATTTCACCTTTTTCATTTCTCATTGCACTGATCTGAGTCTCTCTCTTGGCAAATTTGGCCAATGGTTTATCTATTTTGTTTATTCCAAAGAACCAGCTGTTTGAGTTGTTGATTGTTTGTATTTTTTTATTCTTAGTTTCATTTATTTCTGCTCTAACCTTTATGATATCCCTCCTTAATTTTGGTTTGGGCCTAGATTGTTATTTCTTAAATATCTTAAGACTTCTCATAATGTTGTTTATTTGAGCTTGCTCTGTTTTGCTAATATGAGCACTGATTGCATCTTGGATCCCAGAGGTCCTTCTGAGATGTACAAATATTGTCATTAACTTCCAGAAAATTTTAAATTTTTCCCTTGATTTCTTCTGTGACCCATTAGTTGATAAGGAATGTGTTATTAATTTCCAGGTATTTCTACATTTTCTTTTTAATTGGATTTTGTTGGTACATTTTAGATATGCATAACAATCACGCTCATCATGAGAATTTTTACCTGTACATGATATAACTTGTTTTTTCCCATTCCCCTTCTCTCCCTTCAACCTCTCCTCCCTTCTCCATTTACAAGCCTTTCTTTTCATGTTTTCCTTCTTTCTCATATTTTTACTTGTCCCTTCTTTCTCATATTTTTACTTGTCCCTTCTTTCCTTTCCCCTTCCCCTCTGTCTTGTTCCCTATTTAAACATTTTCTTCCTATTTCAAATACATTTTGATCGGTTTTGGTTTCTCACACCAGAGAAACAATGAGGTATTCATGCATATGTGTCTAATTTATTTACCTTAAGAATATGGACTAAAGGCACATCCATTTTCCTAGAAATCTCTTGAGTGTATTTTTATTATGACAGAGTAGTACTACATTAGATTAAAAACTTCTTTATCCATTCACCAGTTATTTAGTCAGATTTTGTAGATTAATATGTGATTTGTTTTGGAAAGAGTACCATAGGCTGCAGAAGAGAATGTATAGTGTGTTGTGGGGTGGAAAACTCTATAGATATATATTAAGTCCATATGCTCAGCTCTGATATTTCTTTAGGTTTTTTTTCTAGTTTATCTACCTCTTTGTGAAAGTGGGGTGTTAAGCTCCCCACTGTGATTCTGTTAGTATTTATTTGATCTTATATGTTCAGCAGTATTTATTTTATGAAGATAGGTATTCCAGTCAGTGCATAAATATTTATAAACATTATCTTCCATTGTTGGATTTTCCCTTAACTAGTACTAATGACTTTCTTCCTTGTAATCAGTTTCACCATATTTAAACTTAAAATTGCTACCTGTGTTTGTTCTGAGACTTTTGGTGCATGAAATAGTATTTCCTACCCTTTGATTTTTTTTTTAGTTGATGAATATCTTTTTGGATTACACAAGTTTCTTGAATGCAAAGAAGTGTTAGGTTCTTTTTTTCACCTAGTCTGCCAATCTCTGTGTTTTAGCTGGAGAGTTGAGGCTGTTGATGTTGAAAGACATTACCAAAATGTGTTATGTCTCAAAACAATGTATCATTGCATTCTTTCTCTGTTGGCAGCTCATTTGTTTTTGTTTTCCTGATTTTTTGAGTTATTATTATTTATCCATTGACCTTGTTTGCTGTTTTCATTTCATCTGGGTTTTTAGCTTTATTGGTTTCATCATTTGTATCTAAGATATTCTTGAGTATTTTCTGGAATACAGGTTTAGTGTTCATATCTCTTGAGTGGGCCTTTTTCATGAAATGTCCTTTATTTCTCTGACTATTTTGAAGGAAAGATTCACTGTTTGTTTTAATTTGTTTGTTCTTAGGGTTTAAATATTTCACTCTAAGGTCTAGCCTTTAAGGTTGTATTGGAGAAGGGTGCTGTAATTCCAGTAGTTCACTTTTATTTATGATTTTTGCTTTTCTCTACTCTTTAAAATTCTCTTTATTGGCTATCTGGCAATTTAATAGCAATATGTCTTGATAAACTAATTTTTATCATAATTAGTTGGTGTTCTGGAAGTCTCTTTTTTCATCTTTGGGAATTTTTTTCCTTTGATTTCCATAATCATATTTATAATTACATCTGTTTTATCTTCCAGCTTTTCTTCAAGTAGGCTTAAATTAGTCTTAAAGTGTCATCTAGTAGCTACCGAATGATCATTTATAATTTCTTTGAGTACTTCATAATTTACCATTTTGTCTCTTATTTTACTGTGTCTTCACATTGGACATTTCCGCAGTTTTTATTTGTGATATTTCTGTCCTATAAAATTTAGAGGATTCTATATCTTTAGTAATTTATCATTTATGTTTTTGAATCATTTTGGTCAGCTCTTCTAATTTTTTTACTTATGTGCCCCCGAGCAACATAATACATTGAGAGTGATAATTCTGTGAACTTTTAGTCCATTTTTGTTCAAATTGGTCTACTTTCTTGACCTCTTATATAACCTTATTATAGAGTTCCACTACCTGCTATTTACTTTCCACCATTTGTGCCCTCTTTATCTGTGTTAGGAGTTAGGAAACCTTGGGGGTCTTCTGTTGCCTTGTTTTCCCATTTTCCTGTGTGCATGTACATCCATTTTTTTATTGTTTATGACCACCAAGAATCCTGATATTGGCACAGAGAAATGACCAGTTGTCGACCACTGCTATGTTACCTTGGTTGTAGTACTAAATTCAACAAAAGTAAAGGCATCAAATGTCAACTGGACATTGACACACCATAGGAAATACTCTTGAGCCGCCCTTAACCAGCACAGAGAGGACTATAGTTTTAGTGAAGATAATTAATCCACCTATATTCAAAACACTAATCTCTGCTGAATATAGGCAGTAGTCCTAGAGCTCAAACGTATTACTAGGCTAAATGCTTTCTTCTTTAGGACTGTTCCCTCTGACGATTATACCTTCCAAACTTAACCTTCCATAACAGAATACAGACCCTGTGATCTGGGTCTGATCGTCTATCCCCAGAGTATCCTAGGAGATCCCTGAGTAGCTTTCACCCTCTCCAAGTCTGTCTCTCAAGGCTTGTGTCTCACATAAACTCTACAACAGGGTAACACTTCAGTCCTAAAGTGAAACTCTTCTGCTAGATGTTGGACTCTTCAATTAGGTTGGTTTGTTGGTTGTAATCTCTGTTACCCTGTGTCATGGAGACCCTAAAAGCTCTCATTTGGGGTGGGAGGCATGGTCCCAGTATCCTCCTAGCTCACTGTGCAGGACATCCCAGCTAGATATCCACATTGACTGGGAGCCTTGGGTCAATATTTTGAGCCTGTTTTGTAGTTAGTACTGTATTCCATCCTATCTCCTTCACTCCCTCTCTCACAGCCAAGAAGAGAATCTTGGCTCTGAAATGTACTTTCCCACATCCTCATGATACCAGAGTAAATCCCCCCAAAGATTCAGTAAGGAAACCTATCAACCTCTGTGTCAAGCCTGCTTGCACCCAGAGCTAGAACAAGAGAGACACAAGTACTAGTGGCAAGGGACCCTTGGGTTTTTAAAATCCTTATTAGGAATTTGTAAATTCTTTGTCTGGAAATGAGGATGCTAGGCTATACATGAAATCTTTGACTTGTGTACTCCATGGGCTAGTCTGGATAGTGGGCAGTCTGAACCATAGGCCAAAAAACCATAAATTACTAGACCATGTTCTTGGAGGTGTGATTGTCTAGTATCTGTGTGTAGCTGCATTTACTATGAAAACCTTTAAGCAGAGTGATGGTAGTAGGGTTGTGTGCACAAGGTCTAGAAGCTATCCCAGCAGTCCCTGGGTGGCACCCATAAATTAGACACCATCCCACCACAAAACCCATTGTAGCTCTTTTTTTTTTTCTTGCATTATTGAAACCTCTGTTGTTTCATGCTTCCTGCCATTTTCCTTTTTGGCATTTACTGTATTCTGGCTGTGCCTGCTGCTGGCTGGGTTTCACCATCCACCCTGCCGGCTTTCACAGCCTGGAATTTGGACTCCTGGGAGCAAGGGAGCTAAACAGTTTCTCCCAATTCCTTGTCATAGTTAACATTTTTTCAGGGCCCAAGGTAGCTGTTAGTTTAGATGCATATTGCCTGTTTGGAACAAAATGACCTTTCCTCCTGGAGATACAAAAATACGAGGTTTACTTTATTTCTGCACCATTTGCAGAAGCAGAGGAGTTAATTTACAATTACTTCCTATCTCTGTTCTGTCTAAATCTGTCTTATTTCTTATATATAATGAGGCAGAGAGAGGTTGAACATCAGAGATGATTCTGTGACCCAACTCTGTCTGAATCCAGGAAGAAGTGATAGGATTACCACTCCCATCTTTGCTCACTTGGCTAAACTCTGGTCTTTCTGCCCAAATCATATCTCTGTCCGGTAGCAAGGTCAGTACTCACAGGAGTGTGTTGAGATTTTTCTTTTACCTTTGCACGGAAGGGAAAGTTTCCCTCCTCCACAGAACCTGTGTTGATCCAGTGCTGGTGTGCATCCTTTTTTTTTTTTTACTTTGTTTGTCTTTCTAAATATCAGTATTTCTTGGCTTTTTTTCATTGCTAGTTCACTCAAGTTGCAATCCAGCAATTTCCTGTGGTTCTCATGTCTTCTCACATAGTCACAATACCTGTTTGATTGGACACATATCTCAGAGTGGCTTGTGAGTGATGCCTTTCTCTAGCCCACAATCTTTCACCAAGCTGAGATTGGTAATTAAATGCACAGTGATACAATGAGTCCAGTCCTCAGGAGAAACAGTGTTTTCCAATAAATTTCAAAGAATATGTTTTACAGATTAAAGTAGAACCTCAAAGAGTTTTCTTGTTACTGATAGTGCTTTAACCTTTGCTTGGACAGGATTTCACAAGGATAAAAATGCCTTTTAAGTAATTTTAATCAATGAATTGGCAAAATATCTCAACTGTTGGCATTCTCAAAAAAATTTTTTTGCATTATTTGCAGTCAGTCTCAACCAGAGAAAATTCAAATTTCTATCTCTGCCAAGACCACTACTCTGCTTTATACTGTAGTTAAATATCATGTGTGGGGTTGGAGGATGGAGGGAGACACCACATCATTTTAAGGAAGTTGCAGCAAGAATTTAAGGCCTGATATGAGGACCAAAATAGGTAGATAATGGGAAGTATGAAGAAAACGTTCAAACGGGAAGAGAAACAAGGGAGGGAGGAGGAGAAGGGGAAGGAGGAGAAAAGGGAAAAAAAAGATAATAGAAGGAAAACATGGAAACAAAGTCTTTTAAAAATTAACAAGAGAAAGAAAGGTTGAAGGAAGGGGAAGGAATGGAGAAAAAAGAAAAAGCAAGATATATATAGGTACAAATTCCCTGTGATGCATGTGATCATTTATGTATATCATAAGAGTACCAATAAAATTAACACAAAAGATGTAAGATAAAGAATTTAAGGCATGAAAACTAGTTTGCTTCCTAATGAGTCAAAAGCCTTAAAATTCATAAATAATCACTATTTGCATTTCAGTATGTGCATAAATATATAATCACTGTGTGATACAGATATTAGATGTTTCTTGTGGGGCTGTTGAGACAAGGGGTTACAAATACACAAAGGCATAGAGTCCATGGAGCCAAATTTGGGAGGGGATGGTATTTATAAATACTGCATGTGAACAAATATAACATTACTCTGGATATGTGATTCCACTGCTCAATTTCACAATAAAAAAATTCAAATAAACATTTCTAGATTGACCTTAATAAAGTAGATAAATAAATACTTAGCATATAAAACAATACTTAGAATGTTGATCTGTATTATTTTTAATATTGTTATATTCATGATATTAAATTTTCATTTTGGTCAAAACATATCATATAAAATACGTATTACAAGTTATGTAGTCAATCATGTAAAATTGAGAAGTACTGCTTATTCTCTCCTCTCACATTTTGTGAAAAAATACTCAGATTTATCATATGCAGCCATGCCATCATATGTTTATTACTAGAGCCATTTGATGAGTCAGTCAATATACTTTCCAGGGTGTATTACTTTTACTTCAATCAGACTGGTTTTTTAAAAAAAAATTTTTGGTACATGTCTGCAGTACATAATGATTACATTTGTTATGGGGAGTTGGTACATGTACATAATACATCTTAATTCTTTTTACATCCCCTTTCCATCTCTCCTTCATCCCTCCCTCCATCTCTTGGTCCCCTTACCTTTTACAAAAGATCTATCTTCCTGTTTCCTATTAAGTGTCCTTTACTTTGCTCTTAAATGTCTCATTCATATATGAGAAACCATGTGATATTTAAGATTGTGTGTCTGACTTATTTAACCTTTTGGTCTCAAGCTGCATCTGTTTTCTTACAAATGACTTAACTTCTTTATGACGGAATAGTACTCTGTAGTATATAAATCCTTTTTTTTTTTTTAGTCATTCATCTGTAGGCCATGTCCAGTATTTAACTATTACAAGTTTTACTACTATAAACATGAGTATGGGTTGTGATAGAGAAGCCGCGGTGGAGCCGGAGCCCCGCAGCCTGAGCCACCTCCGCCACCTGGGCCTGGGGTCTCGCCACGCAGGATCAACCAAGGCCATGTCTGTCCTATCATCCCTGAGCCAGTTGGCCATTAATGCCAACAGCCATGGAGGCCCTGCACTAAGCCTGCTTCTGCCCCTGCACGCTGCTCACAACCAACTGCTCAATGCCAAGCTGCAGGCCACAGCTGTAGGACCCAAGGACCTGTGTAGTGCCATGGGGGAGGGTGGTGGGCCTGAGCCAGGCCCTGCCAATTCCAAGTGGCTGAAGGAGGGCCAGAACCAGCTCCACATGACCAGCCCACCATGACCAGAACTACAACGTGACGTTGACCCTGGCAGAGGAGGCCAATCAGGATCCTGAAACAGCACCCTTGGGCCCCAAAGGGCTAATGCGTCTATACGCTGAGCTGGAGCTCTCAGCCCAAAATGCAGCTATCCGGTCCAGCTTCGAGGACCTGGCCTGATCATCAGCACCCAAGAGCATGGGCCAGATGAGGGAAAGGAGAAGGCGGCAGGGGAGGCCAAGGAGGACGATGAAGATGAGGATGACGAAGAGGAGGAGGACTTGTCTTCTCTCCCAGGGCTGCCTGAGCCCCTAGAGAGTGTGGAGGTCTGTGCTGGCCCCCAGCCTCCTACAGATGGCTCCAGGGAACATAGCAAGAGTGCCAGCCTCCTATTTGGCATGCAGAACAGTACAGCCAATGATGAGGACTCAAGCTGGGCTACCTTATCCCACGGCAGCTCCTCCTATGGTTCCCTGGAGGACACAGATTCCTTCTGGAACCCCAACCTCTTCGAGATGGATTCTGATCTGCCAGCTGGGTGGATGGGGTCCAGGACACCTCAGGGACCTACTACTGGCACATCCCAACTGGGACCACCCAGTGGGAGCCCCCTGGTAGTCTCTCTCCCTCACAGGGGAGCAGCCCCCAAGGGGAGTCCCAGCTCACCTGGACAAGGTTTACCCATGGAGAAGGCTATGAGGATGGAGAGTTTTGGAAGGATGAACCCAGTGAGGAGGCCACAATGGAGTTGGGACTGAAGGACCCTGAGGAGGGGACATTGTCCTTCCCAGCTCAGAGCCTCAGTCTAGAGCCACTGCCCCAAAAGAAGGAGAATCTGCCTCCACAGAATGCCAACCCAGGGATCAAGTGTTTCGCTGTGTGCTTACTAGGCTGGGTGGAGATGACTGAGGAGGAGCTGGCCCTGGACACAGCAGTGTGGCTGTCAACAATTGCATCCATCAGCTCTCCTATCACAAAAACAGTCTGCATGACCCTATGTCTAGGGGCTAGGGAGAGGGAAAGGATCTGCTGCTGCAGCTGGAGGATGAGATGCTGAAGCTGGGGGAGCCACAGAGCAAGGCACTACTGCACACCCAGCCCCTCATTAGCATTTGAGTGTGGGGCGTCAGGCGGGACAGTGGAAGGGACTTTGCCTACATAGCTCGAGATAAGCTGACCCAGATGCTCAAGTGCCACGTGTTTCGCTGCGAGGCACCTGCCAAGAACATCACCACCAGCCTGCATGAGATCTGCTCAAAGATCATTGCTAGCACAGTGCTTGCTGCTTGGTGAATGGACTCTCCCTGGACCACTCCAAACTCGTGGATGCCCCTTTCCAAGTGGAATTTCCAGCACCGAAGAATAAGCTGGCACAGAGGTTCCAAGTCTATTACCTGGGGAACGTGCCTGTTGCTAAACCCATTGTGGTAGATGTAATTAACGAGGCCCTATAGTCAGTCCTGTCCTCCAGAAGCCCTGAACAGTGGACCCCAAGTCATGTCAGCGTGGCCCTGCCACCCTCACCATCTTGCACCAGCAGAGAGGCAGTTCTGGAGGAGTGTTGGGTGTGCTGCCTGTCCTTCTTGGCTGTGAGCAGAGATGTCCACATGTTTGTGTTCATCATGGCTGCCGGCCCAGCCTCCTTCTGCTGCCCCATGTTCTGGTGTGAGCCCAATGCCGCCAACCTCTCCAAGGCTGTGCAGCCTGTGTGCATGCTCCGCTACCAGAAGTGTCTGGATGCCCGCTCCCAGACCTCCACCTCCTGCCTCCTAGCACCCCCTGTGGAGTCTGTAGCCAGGTGCGTAGGGTGGATAGTGCACAGGGGTGTTCAGTTACTGTGAGGCTCCCCCAAACCCAAACGTCTAGGGGCTCAGATCCCATGAAGAAGCCCTCTCCTCCTCCCACTTGCTTGTGTAAGGGGCCCCAGGGAACTCAGGGGTGTGGGGCAGGAAAGGGCCCTGATGCTGTTCCCAGGCCTCAGGTCCCCCAAGCTGCCCCTCCTTAGGAACTGAGGTTCCCTACCCAGGGGCTGGAGAAGATAGCTGATCCCATCAAGGAAGTGATAGCACTGGATTAATGACAAGAGGAACAAAGAAGCAAGGCCAGCCCTGGGCTCTCCATCCCCAGTGTTTGAGGTGGAGCAGGAGGAACTGGTCCAGGCCAGACCTCATCCTCATAAGGATCCAGAAGGTTCAGAAGGAATATAGGACTGATGTGAGCATGGGTCCTCTCTTCCCTGCTCTGTGGGTACCTCCGCTGTACTGATATCACTCATAAAGCCTGTCTGCCCTGCAAAAAAAAAAAAAAATGAGTATGGATGTATCAATATAATATAATGTCTTTCAGGTAGAGACCTGGAAGGGGAATTTGTAGTTTTTGTTTTTTGAGGAATTTCAATACAAATTACCATTCAGTACAAGTTTACTTTCTGCCTGGTTACCATAATACATCCCATTATCTTCAAAATAGCTGCCTATACCATCAGATCATCAATAAAATCTAACAATACAAGACAGAACAAAACTAAACCTAAAAAAATCATAAAAACAGTACAAGACTAATAATAATAAGAAATTAATAGTAGTTACCCCCTTCCCCTCCCAGGCATTTCTTCCCTGTCACTTTCATAATATCTAGTGAGTTTCACTAATGAAACAAGAGTTTCACCAACTTCTCCTGTTTTTTATACTAGGGAAGTAACACAGTATTCACCCATGTGAGTTCAAACCATTTAACCCATGAACGTGATCTCTAGTTGCATCCATTTACCTACAAAAGCCTCAAGATTATCCTACTTTATAGCTGGGTAGGTTTCCATTATCTGAAAATACTGTATCTTTCTTATCCATTCTACAGTTGATAGGGTGTTTTCTGGTCTCCCATTGGTTGGAATCAATCTCCTTTGGTTTTTAATCTATGAATTTTCTTTCAAGTTAAATGTGTTTCTTGTATATAGTATGTTGATGGATCTTGTTTGTTGATCCACTGTCTCCCTGTGTTTCTTTTTATTGGTGAATTGAGGCCATCTGCGTTAATGGTTAAAACCAGCATACATTGGTTCATCACAGCCATGCTCTCCTCCTGCTGCTGGCCCTCCACTTTTCCACTTTGTTCAACTGCCTGTCCTATTTGGCGATCCTGCTCTGCTGTTGTTCCTGGAACCATGATCATCTTTATCTCTCTCTAGAATACCCTTCAGCACTCTCTGTAGGGTTGGTTTTCTGGTCATGAATTCCTTCAGTTGTTCTTTATCATGGAAGTATCTTACTTTTCCATCAGTTTTGGAAAATAGTTTGGGAAGGTACATCAGTCTGGGTTAGAAGTTGTTTTCTTTCAGGACCTGAAACACTTCACTCCAAACTTGACTTGATGGTTTGTGTTGAGAAGTGTGAGAAGATTCTGATGATTTTCCTTTACAGGTGATGTTTCTTTTCTGTAACAGCTTTTAATATTCTGTTCTTGTGTTGAATTTCTGGAATCTTAATTAGTATATGTCTGGGTGTAGATTTCCTTTGGTTATGGCTAGTTGGATTTTTATATTGCCATACTTTTCTGAATACCAGATCCTTTTTCCATGTTTGAGAAGTTTTCTGCAATTACTTCTGTAAATATCATTTTTATTTCATTTGTGTTGACTCCGTTTTTTTGCTGATACATATCACTGTGTTTTGTTTTGTTTTGTTGGTACTGGGAATCAGACTCATGACCTTGTGCTTACCAGGCAAGTGCTTAAGCCACTGAACTAAATTCCGGGCCCTGATACCTACAGTGTTAGTGAAACATGAAAACACCACAAGCATCCAATTGCATTTTACCTCCATAGCTATCATCACAGCCTGTGTTTCTCCGGATAAGCTAGTCATTTACGGAGAGCAGGGGGTGGGTTGGGGGGAATTGGTACTTCTTGTTTGCCGGCCCACATGCCAAACAGAAAGTAAATAGGAAACAGCAACTTGAATAGCACCGTAAATGAAATCAACTCCCAAGACTATACACGAAATTTTCCATCTAACGCACAAACATTCTTCTCAAGTGCACATGAAACATTCTTCAGGATACAGCAGGGCTAGGCTACATATATAAACAAATTCAAAACACTCAGATCATATCAAGAGTATTTTCTGACCACAATGGTTAAAACTAGAATTCAGTAATGAAGAAAACTTGAAAATTCACAATTATGTGAGAATTAACACTCTTCTAAACAACTAGTGGATCAAAAAGAAAATAAAAGCCAGGCATTATTCCCCATGTGTAGTCCTACCTACCATGGAGGTTGAGACAAGATTGCTGAGCTAATTTGAGGTCAGCCTGAGGAATAGCCATCTCAAAACAAAAAGAAAAAAAAATTTTAAGAGAAATATAGGTATAAAGATATTTCATGTTAGTCTTGACAATAAACTTTTAAATATATTATCAAATGCACAGGTAATAAAAGCAAAAAAAAAACTACATAAAGCTCATAATCTTTTGCATGGCAAAAGGGATAACCAGCAAAAGGAAAAAGTAGCTATGGATTGTAAGTCATTTATTTGATAAAGGGTTAACATCTAAAATATATAGGGAACTCATTTTTTTTTCGTCTTTTTAATTTACATAACTCAACAGCAGAAAAGCAAATAAGCCTATTTTAAAAAAACAGACAGAGATAAGGTGCTGTGGCGCAGACCTATAATCCAGCTACTCCAGAGGCTGAGGCAGGGGGTTCATGAATTAGAAGTCATCCTGGGCAGTTTAACGAGATTCTGTCTCAAAAACAAAAGGCTAGGATTAGCTCAGTGAGAGAGTGCTTGCCTACATGCACAAGGCTCTGTATTCAATCTGTAGTACCAAGGGGTGGGGATTACGGGAGGATAAAGACCTTTTTCCCTTGTCTAGAGGACAAAGATGTTTTTCCAAAGAAACATACAAATGACCAATGGGCAATCATATCATTAATCATCAGAGAATATAAATCAGAAACAATGAAATTGTGCCTCATTCCTGTTAAGAGGTCTGTAATTAAGAAGTTTGGGCAAGATGAACCTTTGCACACTACTGTTGGAAATATTAACTGGTGCAGCTATTATGAAACAGTATAGAGGTTTCTTAAATAAAAACAGCTTATAATCTAGCAATCCTATATCCAAAGAAACTGAAGTTAATATCATAGATATCTGTACTCCTGTAGTCTTAGAAACATTATTCACATTAGCCAAGATACAAAAACAATCTAACTGTTTGATAATAAATGACTAAAGAAAATGTGAAACAGAACTGCATCAGAGGTGAGCTGTGCCCAACCAGTGCCTCGAATTGGGCCTCTTAGGGTCCAAGATTGGGCCTGCCTGGTTGCTAGCCAACAGCTCCTGGCACTGCCATTCATTCACAGGGCCCTGCCTCCTCCTGGGTTCCTGCTGCTTCCAGCCCTGTCCAATAAGATGGAAAGGAATTGCCAGGCAGTGTGGAGGCCCAGCTAAGATTTGCATAGTTGAAGCAGTCCTTTCACTTTTGACACACTCAGCATCTTAGCTCTCAATGTTAAGAAACCAGATCATATTCTATTTTTCTTTAGCAAGTGGGACATCTAAACACTAACATTTCAAAAAACATAGAAGCCGAAAAAAGTATGGTATACACACAGAATGTAGTATTACTTAGCCATAATAAACAAGGAAATCCTGCCATTTGTGACAACCTGGATAATCCTGGTTGTTACAAACATTATTCAGGTGTAACCACAAATCCTGATATTAGCCATGATGGTATTCTAGCCATGAAGCTAGAATTCAGTAATGAAACTAGGAAAATTCACAAAAATGTGAAAATGAATACACTTCAAAACCTCTAGTGGGTCAGAAAAGGAGCAAAAAGGAAAGCAAAGCTGGGCCTAGTGGGTCCCCAGGTGGTATCCACATACTATATTTTATAATAAGCAAAATAAACTAGGTGTAGAAAGATAAATAATACTTCGTGATCTCCCTTGTATGTGGAGGCTTTAAAAAGTCAAACTCATAGAGTATAATTATTTTCAAGATCTAGAATAGTGATGGTAAACCTGTATCGTGTATTATTTTTCTTTTTTTAAAAAAAAAGATGTAAGCCAGGCCTTGTGACACACACCTGTAATCCCAGCACTTGGGAGGCTGAGGAAGGTGGATAATTGCAAGTTTGAGACCAGCCTGGGCTACAGAGTGGGCTAAGGCCAGCCTGAACTGCATAGTGAGACTCTGTCCCAAAAAGAAAAGATAAAAGAAAGGAAAGGAAAAGAAAAGAAAAAAGATGTTAATGTTTGAGTCATTTTTTTCTAAACTAACACCTCAATTCAGGTTTAACTGCAATGTTGGCACTTTGCAGTGAGCAAGGGGTTTGGGGTTGCAGTTTGGACACTCATCTCTAAAGGTTTGCTATCTCTGAGCTAGAGCATGGGGGAAAAGTAATGGTGACAAATTGGGTATAACTTAAATAATTTTGGTAGATGTAATAGCTGCTGTCTATATTTATG
This sequence comes from Cavia porcellus, assembly GCF_034190915.1. Lineage (NCBI taxonomy): Eukaryota > Metazoa > Chordata > Mammalia > Rodentia > Caviidae > Cavia > Cavia porcellus. The sequence continues at coordinate 54,300,185 of NW_026947488.1, forward strand.
AATACTGTGTATTCATTATATGTAAAATACTCTAAGACAGTAGACATATTATCATATACAAAAAATAACTGTGAGGTGATAAATGTGTTATTAGCTTGTTTATGGTCATAATTTGAAAATTTATATATATTTATTAAATGATCACATTGTGCAACTTTTACATTTTATTTGTCAGTCTTGCTTCAATAAAGCTGAAAAAAGAGACAATGGCCTAATGGGCCTTTGCTCATTTTAAAATAATTGTCAATTTAAGAATAAATCCTAAATGAACAGCAGTTCATAACAAAGCAGTGTTCTGAGAAAATGCTGTAGACTTAGTGTTTATCCAAAATATTAAGAGGAAGATCATCTCTAGTCACAGCAGAAAATATTCCAACTATGGGAAAAGAATTTAGCAATAAATAAATATAGAACCCAAATAGTCACAATTAGAAAAGAACTTCTCCATGACACATCATAGTCAAAATTCCAATAGAGAAAAGCAGCAAATCACGTATAAAGATACTTACTTTTTTAAAATTTTATTTAAAGAAAGACTAAACAAAATGGCAAACAGGTAGAAATAATACATACTTTCAAAGAAAAAATAAGCACTAAGAAGTCACTAGTTGATGTTTACATATTGTCCTCTTACGAATAGTTGTTCAAGATACAAAAGTGAAACAAAGTGGGAATTCAAACAGCAAGACTGCAAACAGTTCTGTTCAACTATCCAACAAAAACTGTGTAATATAATTATCAATCCTATACACTTAAACATACATGCAGTTATCCATATCTTCATTTATGTTCAGATTAAGCAAACCAAAACAGGCTAAAATCACTCCGGACAAAGAATGATAGTATTGCTGGCTTTCACATCATGACACTATGGGATCAGCACTGGGTACTCTAGTGTCTGTTTTTCTTCAAGTTATTTGTTCATTTCATGGTGCTTTATAAGATCAGTTCTCGTAAACTATTTATAGGTTCTACTCATGCCTGAGTCTTAGCATGTATTTCTGTCCTTTCTATAATAGAGGGAGAAGCAAAACAAAGCAAGACAAAACAAAACATATTCCTATAAACACATGAAATGAAAAAGACATAGAACCAGTGTACAAGGAGTTCTATCATGGTTACTGTGTTGTCTCATGTTATCTTCAATAGAACTGTCTATATCATCAGACATAGTATAATTGAATATAGCATTATATAACAATATTAATGAAAACACAACTTTGTAGATAATGTAAAACTTCAAAAACAGGTAGTAATCAAACCAGAATGGGTATCATAGTGTATCTTGTCATCTTCAGTGTAGTTGCCTATACTCTCAGAATTGATACTATCAATTATAACAATTTTAAATAAAATCTGTCCATACCAAATAGCAATCAAACAAACCAGATTTAACTAAGATCAGTCATGATAAAACAGTATAAGTTTTACAGGGCTCCAGATTAAGTTAATAGGAAATTAAAGATGATTACTATATCCTGTTATTTTGGGGATAGCTAGCTATCTGTGCCCTCAGATCTAGTACAAGTAGACAAACTGGGACAGAATAAAATCTAAGCAGAGTGGTGCGAGTAATATGAGTTTTAAATCCTGATACACTATTAACAATATCTTCTGCCATCTTTTTTAAGACTATTACTCCCCTTTCACTCCCCCAGGGTGCACTGTGCATTTTTGGGTCTCACCCACACGCTCAGTTTTTAGATTGGGGGGTCAACCTGCTATTTGCCTAAGTGGTTCTGAACCTTCTCCCTCCTGGACTTGATCTCTAGTTGTATTCCTTTACCTATTAAGGCCTGTCTTTCCAACGTATCCACAAATACTGGTCTACTTGCCACTATTACTCTCTAGTTCCCTGTCACATAGAGCATTGTTTTCTCATATTTGATTTTCGGTCCATAAACCCTTTTTCAAGTTAATTATATTTCCTATAAAGAGCATCTCAGTGGACTCTACCTCGTAATCTATTCTGCCAGTATTTCTCTCTCTCTCTCTCTCTCTTTTTTTTAGCGTACCAAGGCCATCTATAGTAGAGATTATAGCCAACCTTCTCTGCCTCAACTTCTGTTGTGCTCTTTTTCTGCCATTAGTTGTCTGCTTTGCTTCTTCATTCCATTTTCTGCTCCATTCATTGAGGCCTTTTTGCCATTGTTCCTGGAATTCTGGTACTTCTCTCTCTCTCTCTAGAATGTCCTTCAGAATTCTCTGTAGAGTTGGATTGGTGGTCGTGAATTCCTCCAGTTCCTCTTTGTCTTGGAAGCATCTTGTTTCTCCACTAATTTCTTTTTTTTTTTAATTTTTTTATTTAAGGAGAAAAAAACAGAAAAAGGGTACAAGTAATACAAAATTTAAAAAATAAACAGTAAGAAATCACTAGTTAATAGATTACATATTCTCATCTTAGAAATAGTTGTTCAAGTTACAAAATTGAAGCATTTAAAGTGGACTTTGAGACAGTAAGACTGCAAACAGTTTTGTTCAGTGATCCAAAAAAACTCAGTAATATAGTTATCTATCTTATACACTTAAACATATATGCGGTTATAACCTTTAGAGCACTTTTTTTCTTTTCTTTTGTACAATGACAATTACACATTTTGGGTTTTATTACTCCCACAGTTCTTATTACTTTTTTTGAAGAGAGTAAAACCAAATGTGACATATCAGAACAGAGTCAGTCAAATCAAAAGGATGGACATAATAGATAATGTAAAAACTAAATACAAGGTGATCAACAATGGTTACCATACTGCTTCTTGCTATTTTAAGAATTGCCAGTTATAATAAAATTGAACAAAACAATAAAGAATAAAACCAAAGCATTGGAGACATTTCAGGACTTTAAAAGAAGATAATAGTCAACCGGAATGGGTGTTAACCGGAATCTTACTGTCTTCACAGTTTTACCTATACTTGCAAACTTGGTACTATCAAGCAAAGCAGAATAGGGGAAAATCAGTCAAAACAAGATGGTGAGGGCAATGCAGGATTTCAAATCAAGTTAATAGGAAATCAAAGCATGTTACTATAATGTATCCTGCTATTTTTTCTTTATTTTTCCCTTAATTAAAAAGATTTTTTAAAAGTAAGTAATTTTTTTAAAAAAGGGGGATTGAGATAAAAGAGGGCATAACAACAGAACAGCGCAGGTCAAAACATAACCATTTAAGCAAAATAATGTTTCACCACAGGATATCCTGACATAAAAATAGTTACCATAGTGTCTCTTTCCTTGAAATCTTTGAGTATAACTTTGTATACTATAGCACCAAACATATCAAGACGCTATAAAACCATTCAAGAGGATGACATTATTACAGGATATTTAGAACCAATTACCAGAAAATGAACAATAGTTTCTGTATAATCTCCTTGTCTATAAAAGTTTTTACTTACATTATCATATATAATAAAATCCAATAAGATACATCCTTTTAAGACCGATGGAGACAGAAGAATACAAGTTTGATGAGATGTCAAAACAAAATGATACTAAATCAGCACTAGCTATTATGATGTCTTGTTTTCTCCAAAATAGCTGTTCCTACCATCCGATCTTCTCTGCCTCATTTCTGTTGAGCTCTTTTTCTGTTGTTGGTTGTCAGTTTGTCTTCTTCATTTTGCTTTCTGCTCCATTCATTGTGGCCTCTCTGCCACTGTTTCTGAAGTCTTGGTATTTTTCTTTTTTAGAATATCCTGCAGTATTCTCTGTAGAGTTGAATTGATGGTTGCAAATTCCCCTAGTTCCTCTTTATCCTGGAAGCACCTTGTTTTTCCATCAATTTCTAGGGACAGTTGTGCAGGATATATCAATCTTGGCTGGAGGTTGTTATCTTTCAAAGCTTGAATTATTTCCCCCACACTCTTTGTGATTTGATGGTTTGTGCCGAGAAGTCTGCTGTAATTCTGATGGATGTTCCCTTGTAAGTGATCTGTTTCTAGTCTCTGACGACTTTTAGTATTCTGTTCTTATATTGGATTTCTGGAATTTTGATTATTATGTGCCTGGGTGTAGCTCTGTTTGGGTTGTAGGTGGCTGAGGTCCTGTATTCCTCATACATCTGAGTATCTTTACCATTTGCTAAATTAGGGAAATTCTCCTGGATTATTTCTGTGAATAGCTTTTGTAGCCCATTTGTTTGTGTCCCTACTTCTTCTTTTATGTTCTTAATTCTTAAGTTATAGATCCTCTTATCATCTTCTAGGCTTCATGTTGTTGCTGGGTTTTTTTGTTATTTTTAAGTTTTTCATTTCATGCTCCCATATTACAAATCTGCCCTCCAGTTCAGATAATCTATCCTTAGTTTCTTTCAAGCTGTTATGCCAGCTTTCAATAGAGTTTTTAGTTTCCTGGTAATCTCTTTGAACCTGCTTCATGTATTCTATGTTTTCTCTATTTTCTCCATCAAACATTCTCCCTTTTTTTCTATTCTTCCATTCCACCATCTGTTTTTTCTATAGCAGTATTTAGCACTTCTCTAACTATTCTACTTATATCTTGCTTCAGGCCATTAATAACTTCATTCTTGAACTCGTCTATGAGGCTCTGGAGATAGTGCTTTATGGTACCAATTGCATGTTTCTCAGGATTGGGGGCCGAGGACCCTTTCTTGTTGCTCCCTCTTCCCATATTTTTTGTTCCTTTTATACAAGCATATATAGGAGGTCCAGTTTCTTTCTTTGTTGGTTACAGTTTGTTTGAATTGTGCCGGCTAGATGTTCCCACCCACTGCAGTGTACTAGGGAGACAGAGACCTGGCAGCCTATGCTGGGTCCGCCCCTCCAGGTCAGCCTACCGAAGGCTTCACTGCTAGGGTGCACCTCCAGGCGCTGGGACCTGGTTTGGGCTATTCTACTGAATCTTAGTCAGCGGCATCACCCAGGCCAAGCACTGCCCACCAATCCCGCTTGAGAGGGGCATATGTGACTGAAGTCACTGCAATAACCTGTTCCGTCTAGTCTGCCTGGTCCCAATATGTCCTTTGCTGAAGCCTCCTTCTGTAATGGAAGGGTCCCTGATCCGCTCACTCACCGCAGGTCGATGCAGGGCTCCCGGCCAGTCCCACTCTTAACTCCATTCACTGCTTCCCACTCTCAGAGCTTTTGCGCCTCTCTCCTTGCCACACTGATTGGGACGCAGCGGGGGCTGCAGGAAATTCAAACCGCAGCTTCTAGTGGCGCGGGGTCCAGCTTCTGCACTGAGACCTTATCTGTTCCTATTATATCACCGGGATTGCGTTTCCAGTTGGTTTCTCTTAGTTTAGTTCATTCCTGGGTCAGCAAAGTATATCTCCCCTTGCTTAGGATTTTTTGCTTGGCACCATTCCTGGATTTTAAGTGTGGTTTCTCAGAGAGCCTCCGAAGCTGCTGCTATCTATCTGCCATGTTCTCCCAGAAGTCCTTCTCCAGTAATTTCTAGAGACAGTTTTTCAAGGTATATCAGTCTGAGCTGGAGGTTATTTTCTTTCAAGGCTTGGAATATTTCGGTCCAAGCTCTTCTTGATTTGATGGTTTGTGTCAAGAAGTTTGCCTTATTTTGATGGGTTTTCCTTTATCTGTTATCTGTTTCTTTCCTCTGAAAGCTTTTAATATTCTGTTCTTCTATTGAATTTCTAGGATCTTGATTATTAGATGTCTGGGTGTGGCTCTGTTTTGATTTTAGATGGCTGGAGTTCTGTATGCCTCATACATTTGAATATCATTTCCTTTTTCCATGTTTGGGAAGTTTTCCTTAATTATTTCTGTGAATAGCCTTTGTAGTTCCTTTGTTTGTACCTCTGCTTCTTTATTCACATTCTTTATTCTTAAGTTATAGATCCTCTTACCATCTTCTAGTCTTTGTATTGTTACTTCCTGTTTCCTTATTATTTTTAAGAAATTTTTCCTTTATGATCCCACATTGCAAACCTGTCTTCCAATTTGGATAATCTATCCTTAGTTTCTTTCAAGCAGTTTTGTCAGCTTTCAATGGAGTTTTTAATTTCCTGGTAATCTCTTTGAACTTGCTTCATGTATTCTGTGTTTTCTTTATATTCTTCATCAAATATTTCTCCCCTTTTTTGTGCTTCTTCATTCTTCCATCTGTGTCTTCTTGATAGGTGCCTAGCATTTCTTTTATTAATCTACTTATATCTTGCTTTACTTGATTAAATATTTCACTTTTGAACTCGTCTATGAGGTCCCAAAGATATCTCTTTATGTTCGCTAATGCCGTTTCTGATATTGCATGTTTGCTGTCCTCAATCTCTTTTTGTATTTACCTTTCCTGGATCAATGTTCTCTGGGTTGGGGGCTGGGCACTTTTTCTTGTTGCTTCCTCTTCTCATATTTTTTGTTTCTTCCATACAAGTGTATAGAGGAGGTCTCAGTCCCTTTCCTTGTTGGTTATGGTTCTTCTGAAGCACACTGGTTAGGTGATTCTACCCATTCCAGTGTGCTGTTGAGGTGCAAATAGGGGCGGCAAATGCTGGCTCCACCCCTCCAGGTCAGTCAACCTGCTGAGGCCTTTACTGTGTTAGTGTGCACGGTGTGTAGGGAATTGGTTTGGGTCTCAGCCAGGGGCATGACCCAGGCCAAGCATACCCCACCTATCTCATCTGGGAAGGGAACAACTGACTGAAGCCACTGCTGTTTCTTGTTCTTGCCAGTCCTGCCCAATTCCAAAATATCGACCCGTTGGTATCCCTTTCCTGTGGAAGGGTTTTATTCCTGGCACTCACCGCAGGTTGATGCAGGTCCCTTGCCGGCTCTGTTCTCTGTTGGGCTTACCGACCTCCATCTTCAGTGTGACTGCATTTCAGTGTGGCTGCAGTTCCAGTGAGTCAAAGCAGCAGGAATTTGGGCACACAAGAACACAGAAACTGAGCTGCCTCAATAGTAGTCCCAGGACTGCATGTTTGATGGGTTCTTTTCATTGTAGTTTCTTCTTGGGTCGAGAGGATCCATCTCCCTCTCTCCAGGGCTCCCCATGCTGTGTTATTTTGGCATCTGAGTTGTCTGCCTCAGGGAGCCTCTGTATTCTGCTCTTATCTATCTGCCATTTTTACTGGAAGCTGATAAACTTACTTGTTACGGTTTGTGTCTAGATGTTCTCATGTGTTCATGATGGTATGGTATGGAGAAGGCCTTTCACAGGCAGCTGAATCTAGAGTTTGTAATTGGTTCAGTATCTAGTGCTGGGATTGTGGGTGTGAGCACTATACCCACCCAAGGGCAAGTAGCCTGCATACACAGAAGGGAGGAAAGAGGCTTGCTCCTCCCTTTTGTTCTTGTTGCCTTTGCTGTTTTCTGCTGCCATGAACTGTTGTTGCCCTTATACATTGTGCCACCCTGCCTTGGAGCCAGCTGATATGGACTGAAACCTCCACAGACTGTAAGATAAACTGTAAATCTTTCCTACTTTAACTTTGGGTGTTAGATATTTTGTCTCGGCAATGATAAAAGTAACTAAGGCATCAACATAATTACAGAGATCTTCCCAACAAATATCTTACGTTCAGGGGCGAAGAAGTCCTTAAAAAACAGCTCCCAACTCAGACTGACATATCCTGAAAATAAGTAAGGTGTTTCAATAACAGAGACCAGCAGAAGAAAATTAGGACCACTAAACCAGTGTTCAGAAAATACTCTTGAGGATATCCTAGAAATAAAGAATGAAGTCAGCAATGCCAAAAAGTCTAATAGAATGAATATATGATGCAGGATGAGCAGTTAAGCAGATGACAGCAGGAAAGAATCAGCAATAATACAATGACAGGAAAACCTCAGTACTGTTCAGTAATAATTCTCAATGTGAATGATCTTAACTCCCCAATCAAAGACAGATTTGCGGAATGCATGAAGAAACAAAATCCATCAGTATGCTGTATATATGAAACATATCTAATTAAGAAAGAAATTCACGGACTAAAAATCAAATGGGAACCCCAAAGCAGGCAAGATTAGCTATCCTATTTTTCAGGATGCAAATGCTTGTGGTGCTTTGGTGTTTCACTAACATTGTAGGTCTAGGGCCAGTGGTCTGATCATAGGTTCAGAGGATAGCAGTACAGAGTGTGGCATCTGGGGGCATCTCTTTCTGAGGGTTGATATATATGATACTCGGCCATAAAAAAGGATGCATTTGAAATATTTTTTCCTAAATGTGTGGACCTTGAGGCTATACTGTTAAGTAAGTGACTTATTGGACACCTTATAAACATTCTATTGAGAAACTAAAAGTATAAATAAGAACCAAATTGTACAAGAGATATGATGAAATGGAAAAAATTGTTCAAAAGGAAAGTGAAATTAGGGAAGGGGAAGGGGCAAGTAAGGGAAAAAGAAAAAATGATGAAGTAAAATAAAATGGAAACAAAGCTTTGTAAATAGGAAAGGGAAGAGCGGTTTTATGGAGGGGAAGGAAATGAGAGGAGAAAGAAGACCAATGAAGGTATATTATGTACAGTTACAAATTCCCTATGATAAGTGTGATCATTGTATATACCAAAATTACATAATAAACTTAATTTAAAAAAAGAAAAAATACAGTCAGCCATCCTTGACAGCATTCTGTTTCTAGCTCTCCACTATTCCAGAAAGCCCAGTATTCAAAGCAGTATGAGAGTACTTTCATACCAATACATAGTGAAATTTATTATAAAGACCTAATCATAATGACCTGTATATATGTAATAATACTTACCTAAAGTTACTATGAACAGTTTATTAAAAATAAGACAAAAGTATAGTAAAAGTAAATCTTCATATCTCTTAACAGGTAAGACAAAAATATGGAAAGAATCTGATTTAGGATAATCTGAATAAGATTGATGTGATAGACAACAGTAGCATCATTGAACACTCACCATTGCCTGTTGCTACCTCTTACAGTTGAGGAAACAGGCACAGAGTGGTGAGAAGCATTCCCAGGTAACCTGGTTAAGATGATGTGCTTAAACCACTTGCTCTTCCATATATAAACAGGGTGAGCACAATTTCTAGTTTAAACTAGAACATTGTGATAGTAAATGGGAATGATAGTGATGTCCAGATAATAGATGTAAGGGGAATAATTCCATCTTACCAGTCTGTATGATTCTTCTAGCTCTAAGTAAAAAAAGTTTAATCCAGTGAACTGACTATAACTTTTCTATTGCCCATGAAACATTTGCAAAAGCTGTTCATATAATTTCCATAGGGCAGAACTTGCACAAGCTACACATCTTATCACAGTATAGGCAGGATTATATGAGTCTCCAAAGAAGAAAAACCATACTCATTCTGTTTTTTAGCAAGTATTTGACAAAGGCCAACTTTCATTCTCAATTATTTAATAGTTTTAAATTAGTGAACTAAAAACAAAATGCTATTTTTTGCAGTTTGAGGGGGCTAAAATATACTTCAGATTTCCCTAAGATCAGAAAAAATAAGCTATGTGAATCAGGTAGAGATAAATATAGATTTACATTGTAGAGTACCCTAGATGTAAATGTGTAGCATATATAGATGTAGATAAATACAACACATTTGTTAGAAGAAGTAATTAAAATGAGACCATGGCTTAATTTTATAAACTTGTATACATTTTGTTATGGCCATTGGAACAAGTTTTACAAATTGTTGACTTAAAACAGGAGAGATCCATTCTTGTCATTTTTGAAAAGAAGTCTAAAAAAGATGTCATCCGGATCACATTCCTTCTGTGTACAATTGGGGAGAATCTGCTCTTTGTGTCTTGTAGCTTCTGGTGGCTGTCACATACCTTGATTTGGGATTGTATCACTCTAATTTTTGCTTCTGTTTCACATTACCTCCTCTTCTTTTTTGACCTTTTTTTTTTCTTTTATATGTTTCAAACCTCAGCCTGCCTTTCTCTCATAAGGGCATTTGTTGTTGGATAACCCAGCTTTAATCTCCTCTTCTCTAGCTCCTTTATTATATCTGCAAAGACTTTTGTCTGAGAAAGGTAGCATTCTACAGGTTCTGGAATTGGAATATAGACATACTTTTTTTGTTTGAAGGGAATTTCATGCCTTACAACTTACAATTAATGTTAATCCTGCATTAGAAACACTTTGAAAATCATTATCAGTGGGGACCCTGATGGTATAATGATTGTGTACCCTCTGTAAAAGTAGATTTGTCCCAAAAGAAGAAAGAAATTCTATGAGATACTAATGCCTGAGTCCTTATCACAGATGCACTGATCAAGTAATCACTTCTCCCAGGAAAGTCAAAATACAGAGACTCATAGGTTACTCAAACCCCTCCACCTACAAAGAGAAGGAATAAAAATAATTAGTCCTGCTAAAGTAATGTAATTTCATATATTTACATGCATAGACAATTTGTTTTTATTGTAATTATTTATTAAATTAAGCCTGAATAATCTGTAAAACAGTTTAAATTTTTCATAAATAGGTAATTTCTCATGTATCTCCGATAACTACCCTAAGAACCTGATTCAGAAAGGTAGAATAGCCTATAGTACCATATGAATAATTTGTTGATTGTAGAGTCAAAAATGTGAGAATGTAATAAAGGAAAACAGGGCAGTGATAACTACAGAATTCAGTACAGATTGGAGAGGGGATTAAGAAAAGATAGGATGTTGTTTTTGTAATAAAAAAAAGGTGAGTATGCAGTGTTCATTGTATCTGTATTCTTTATACTAATGGAAGCCTTGTGTAAACACATTGCTGGACATCATCCTCCAGAGTACCTAATGTAGTAGAATGGAATGGGACCCAAGAAATTCCATTTCTAACAAGTTTCCTGTTGAATCCAGTGACACTGTGTTAATGGCACTTCTAATACATTTCATAAATTGACCTTATATTCATTCAGTGTCCTTTTTGTTTAGCTGCTTTTGCTTTTGTTTTTTGAGTGCTAGGATTTGAACCTAGGGTCTTGTACATGCTGGCCAAGTGCTCTATCTCTGAGCTACACACATAGCTCTTTGTCCAGTGTTCTAAAAGTTAATTTTGTAGAAAGAGTGTACAAAGCAAAATCTGACTTTTGAAATTCCTATTCTGGAATAAGAATGGGTTTGCTTTTATTTCATAATAATCAAAAAGTGCCTACCCAGTGGAGCTAAAACAATTAAAAACACAAACTCCAACACAAACCAGACAACTTGGGTTTTCATATTACCTTTAGTGAAATTAACCAGCAAATAGCCCATTGCTGTTTCCTCCCAGCATAGACTTGTACTAACCCTGGTTCACAAATTGACAGATGCATGCCTCATGACCTCTCACTGACATCAAGCTGACATATGTCTAGTTGCATCCTTTGTGGCTTGAAACCTAATGCCTACCCATTCTCTTTGGGCCACTTTGTGCATGATCATTTGTATACCAGAAGTACAGTGATTTAAATCAGTTCATTTCTACCTTTGGTAAGTATTGATTAAGCAGTGTTCCTTAATACGAAATTAAATGCTTGAGGAAATCAGACTTACTTTTTTATTTACTTACTTTGATAGATTATTAGTGAAAAATATTTTCCAAAATTTATGTCATTTTAGAAAAAGAAGTGTACATCCCCAGTAGATCTTATAAACCATGTGGTGATACTGACAGCATGCCATTTCCTCTATAACTTGTTTGCATATTGCAATACATCCAACCTGTGTGTAAGTTTATTAAATGGTATCTTGACCTTTTTGTTGTGACTATTTCAAAAGAAATCCTAAATTTAGGGGTAAGTTTTTAGCATTCAAAATAGAGTGGCCTAGCTGACTAGATTCTGTCATTTCTTCTCTTCTTAGTTTTGACTACTGATGCATCATCCTTTTCCCCCTTGTGTTTTTATAATTTTCTTCTTTATTTGTGGCCGTGCTTCTCTCTCTATATATATATATAATAAAATAACACATAGTCCAAAGATGAGAATTGCAGGTAGTATGTCCAGGTGAAGTTTCCCCTGTGTAGTAGATGTGCTTCTAAAAGGAGCATGTAATTCTGAAACTATTCCATGCTTTTCATGCTGAGATCACCTCTTCATGTATAGGTATCATTATTAATTACTTCATAAAGCAGATGATTAACCCTGTTTTAATCTTTTTATGATCTTGAGCTTATTTATTTGAATTTTATCATTTGTGACCTATGAATTGAGAATAATGGTTTCTTGCATTATAAATTTACATATATGTTCATATTCTAATTTATTTAAATTGTACGGCTATACTTGGATAATTGTGATTTTATAATTTAATTCTCATATAGTTATAATTAATTAACATTTTTGACAGTAGGATTCTTTCTCAAAGAGAAACATATTCATAAGACACAATATGAAACTATAACCCAATGCTTAATTTCGTCTTAAGTGGGCATACTATTCTGAGTGTGGCATTGGTTTTATTATTTCTTGAGTACCTTCTATTTTCCTGACTCTACATTAGATATTTGAAAATGTACACCTTACTAATTTCCTGGGTAATCCTATGAGGTATATTTTGTTGCTATTTTATAAATGAGCAAATTGAAGTTAACTCAGTTTCTTAAATCACAGAGCAGAAATTCATAGACCTGGGCTTTGAACATGTCTTCTGACTCTGCTCTGTCTTTAGCAGCTCTGTTGCTGCTAATTTTGATAACTAGTGTGATATATTGGAAACAACTTGGGTTTATGAGCTGAATGTGTCTAGATACATGTTCTTGACCTCTGAAACAACTGTGTGATTTGGGGCATGGTATATGTCTCTGTACCTCAGTTTCTTCTCTTTAACATGGAGATCATGGTACTTGCTTCACAAGACTGGAGAAGCTCTCCTAGGATAATGTATATAAAATGACAACTACAGCTGACATGTCCTGAGGTTTTTCTACATGCCAGGCACTGCTGTAAATACATGGCACATACTAATCCATTTAATCTTCATAGACATTTGGTGAGTCTTCTGGAATTTCTAGTTTAGCCCACAACGTGTTCAGCTATTGTTAGTTTCTCTTCAGTCTTTGCTTAAAAGAAAGAATTTGGTTTGATCATGCTCTTTACAGAAGCTTATATCCAAGTACCCATGGTTCTCACAAAGCAGCTGCAAGTACCCATGGTTCTCACGAAGCATGTCATTTTGATTAGATTTCTTAGAAGAGGAAGCTTCTAACATAACCAACAATATAAGCAGTACTGTTTCCTCCTTATGAAATTTTCAATACATACAAGTAAACCTAGTTATGGTTCAAGTAATTGCTCTCTGGGCAGTTGTGGACAGATATGTCTTAAGAGACCATCTATAGTGGATTGCAGTGGTCAGTTTGTGTCAGATTGGTCTTAGAGATCCATTTGATTCATCAGACCATTTTTATGAAGATGGATGATGTTTTTATCCTTTTAAACTCTCTCCTTTTGTACTCAAAGAGATAGTAGGTCAGTGGTCAGGTTTAGTGATATTCCTAAATTCTGTATATTGTTGTCTCTGTTTTTTAGGTTGGACCTTTGACCTAATAAAGGCCAAAATAAAATAAGTCCCATCTGGGCATGGTATACACCTGTATCTCAGTGTCTGGAGGCTAAGACAAGAGGATTAGTGCAAATTTTAGGTTAGCCTGAACTACCTAGTAAAGACCCTAGGGAGTTCAAGGACACCCTGAACTACATAATGGGACCCTGTCTCAAAACAGTCAGTCAGCACATAAAGACAAAAAAGAAGATCCTAACCAAAAAGAAAGAATTTTATTATGGAATTTTAGTAAATTAAGTCACACAATGGTCAAAATAGTAATTGTAGTTAGATGAAGGCAGTTAAAATTGGAATGCTGATTGACATCAGGAAGACAATCCTGAAGCCTAATTCAAGAGTAGGGTTTTGTGGTCACAATGCTCTAAAGCATTTCTTGTACCTCACTCTCCTCATGGGAAAAATAGGCATGATGACACCTACCTTGTAAGATTGTGAGAATTAATTTGAATAAATTTTGGAAATACCCTAATACTTACTTTTTGTGGGTACTCTTTAAAATTCTAAATTTAAAGGTATTATAACCCCTTAAAATTTTTTTTGGTTTCCCACCTTGTGAAAAGATTAGAAGAAAGCTATATGAATGTCCATCAGAAACACAGAAATAAAAAAGATGAGAAAGAATTAGGGAAAAGGCAAATGATACAATGTGCAGCTTGTATATGAGAAGAGCATTTTCAACTATATTCAGCAGAACCTGCACACTTCTCTGGTGCCTCTGAATACTTGGAAATCCCATATAAAAAACCCAAAACCTCTACCCCTCTGTTTTATTCCTTGAATATGCAATGGTTAAAGTCCCATTTCTTTTTTTTTTTTTTTTTTTTTTTTTGGTCTTTTTCTTTTTATCAGTACCGAGGATCGAACTCACGACTGCCTGCTTGCAAGGCAGGCACTTATGCCTGCTGAGCTAAATCCCCAGCCCCTAAAGTGCCATTTCACAGCCTGCACTTACTATCCCCTGTGGGAAAAGTAGGCCATCACAGAAGTATTATACACAGATCTCTTTTAGATCATAAAACTCCTCATGTTTCCTCTGATGTATGACAAACTCAATATCAATAATCACACTGGGTTAATTTGGTTGGATACAATATAATTATGTTTAATTATAGTGACTTATTTCATTCTTAAATAAATCACATTTAACTAGCAGGGTCTTGGCCTAGCCCCAATCTCCTAAATGAGCAAATGGCAAGTGGCTTAAATAAGAGACAATAGTGTGATTCTGGGGGTTCTGGGAAAGTCAAAGAGACAGTAATGTGATTTTGGGGGCTCTGGGAGTAGAAACTGTCTGGAAGTAGAATCAAAGAACTTCTCTTGACAGCCCATATTTCTTCTACAAATCTGGGAGGTGCAGGAATAGGAGGGTATGAAAGCCCAAAGCCTGAAAAGTTGGAATAAAGGCAGTAAATTTTGCCAGTTAAGATAACTGTTTGATCACTAAGGTTGGCAGCTTTATTGATCTGGAATAGGGACTGTCAGCAGCCTGTGTCCTAGGCTGCTTCAGCTATGGTGTTACCTTGACTTAAGAGCATATGAATAAGCTTTTCCAACATAGGCAGAGGTTCCTGTGGTCAGCAGCTTACCTCTGTATGGCCCAATCATCAATATCTGCCATTTCTTCTTACATCTAATAATTGGATGAGATATATTGATGAAATCATATCTGCCTAATTTCAATTTATTTCAGTAGTTTCTCTGTACACTCTGCCTTTGCTTATTATCATTCAGATTCCCCTCGTCATACACGTGACTATATGTATTAGCAGTCACTTGCCTTGCAATCCTTCCTCATTCATTTGCTTTAGTCCATGACTAATCAGTGTCAAAATATATCCAGATATCACAAGTCTCCCTGAGGACAAGATCACCTCCAATTGAGAAATACTGCAGCCAGTCAATCTATATCAGTGATGGCAAATGTTTTAGACTCAATGCTAAACTACAACCCAAAACATGCTTATTTATCACTAAGTGCCAACACTGCAGTTAAACCCAAATACTGAGGGTTTTGTTTAGAAAAAACAACTCTACATTAAGAGAGTTAAGAGAAAAACATAATAACACACCTTACAGGTTCACCACCACTGATCTGTACAAATGGAAGTAAAATTTTTTAAATCAGCAATTTCTGTTTCAGATTTCTCTAGACCTATATCCTTGATATATTTTTTAAAACCCCAATAGTATTTTAGTCTTTTTTAAATTTTTTTTATTTAAACAGAAAGAAACAAAAAAATACATGGAGATAAAAAAGGGTAGAAATAATACAGAATTAAAGAAAAATAAACGGTAAGAAATCGCCACTTGATAAGTAACATATTGTCATCTTAGAAATAGCTGTTCAGGTTACAAAATTAAAGTATGTAAAATGACATTCAAATAGTGACACTGCCAACAGTTCTGCTCAATGATCTAACAAAAACTTAGTAATATGGTTATCAGTCCTACATACTTGTTTTATATCTTAAAGAGGGTAAGATTAAACATATCAAAACAGAACAGAACAGTTAGAAAAAACAATTTAAGGAAATACAGATTACAAAGCAAGTCTACTGGAGATCTTCACTGTTTATCTAATTGTCTCTAGTTTCTTCCAAATAGTTATCCCCATCTTCACACACATTAAATACAAACTTCATATTATAGAACTAATCAAATCATTACAGGATGATGAAGGCTTTTTAGGTCTTCAACATCTGACACTAGGGAAGACAATAATAACTACCATTGCATCTCTCCTTCTCTTTGTAGTAGCTGTCCATCTTTACATATGCTGAAATTGAACTTAGGAGACTAGACTAATATCACTCTGATCAGTGAATAATAGTATTGCTAGATTTTATATCATAACGCTACAAAATTGGTATTGGGTTTCTTAGTGTCTCTTCTTCAGAGTATCTGTTCGTTACATCTTGCATTGTATAATGTTCCCGTAAATAGTTTTTTTTTTTAAAAAAAAAAATCTTCTCATGTGTGAATTTCTACATGTATATCTATCCTCTCTGTATTATAGGGAAAAAAAATCATAACAAGACATCAAAACAAATTCCTAGAAAAACATGCAATGAATAAGACACATAAGACAACAATATTAGGTGATCTGCTGTAGTTACTATGCTTTCTCTTATTATTTTCAATAAATTTGTCCATATCATCGGGCTTAATATAGTTAAACATAGTATTACCTAACTATTTTTATAAAAACACAACTCTGAAAACATTGTAGGACTTGAGAGCTGTTAATAGTCAAAACTGGTATGGATATCTTTTACATCTTGTCATCTTCAGAGTAGTTGCCTCTACTTTTAGGGTTGATACTGTCAAGCACACCAAATTCAAATAAAATCAGCCAAGGCAAAACCGCAGTCTTATGAATCAGATTCAAATAAGATCAGTCATAGTAAGACAATGTAAGTAATACAGGATTTCAGTTTAAGTTAATAGGAAATTAAGGATAGTTACCATGGTATAACCTGCTGTTTTTGGGTCAGATGTCTGTGCCCTCAAATCTGATATGAGTGGACATACCAGAACAAATAAATTCAAACTAAAGAGGGCGATAAGACTACTGTCTTTTAAATCCTGATACACTATTAACAATGACCTCTGCCTTTTATAGTGTATCAAAGCTGTCTATACTAAAGACTATAGCTTACTGTCTCTGCCTCATGTCTGCTACTCCACTTTACTGCTATAATTTGTCCACCTTACTCCCTCATTCCACTGTCTGCCCCGTTCATTGAGGCCTCTCTGCCACCTTTGCCGGAATCCTAGTATCCCTTCCTTTCTTTCTCTGGAATGTCCTTCAGCACTCTCTGTAGGGTTGGGTTGGTGGCCAAGAACTCCCACAGTTCCTCCTTATCTTGGAAGCATCTTATTTCTCCATTAATTTTGAGAGAGCGTTTTGATGGGTATATGAGTCTTGGTTGCATATTATTTTCTTTCAGGACTTGGAATATTTCTCCCCATTCCTTTTTTGATTTAAGAGTTTGTATTGATAAGTCTGTTGTTATTTTGATAATTTTCCCATTGTAGGTAATCTGCTTCTTTTCTCTGGCTGCTTTTAATATTCTGTTCTTTTGGTGGATTTCTGGAATCTTGATTTTTATATGTCTGGGTGTATATCTGTTTTGGTTGTAGGTAGCTGGTGTTCTGTATGCCTCTTTTATCTGGATATCATTTCTTTTTGCTATACATGGGAAATTTTGCTTTAATATATCTGTGAATATTCTTTGTATTTCATTTTTGGTTGTTCATGCTTCCTCACTCACATTCTTTATTCTTAAGTTATGTATCCTTTTGTCATGTTCTGGGCTTTGAATTGTTTCTTTCTGGTTTCTTGTTATTTTTAAGAGGTCTTTTCTTTCACAATCATACATCATAAATCTCTCTTCAAGTTTCAAAAGGCTAACTTCAGTTTCTGTCAAGGCATTTTGCTAGTGTTCGATGGAGTTTTTAGTTTCCTGGTAATCTCTTTGGATCTGTTTCATGTATGCTAAGTTATGTTTAAATTCTTCTTCAGAAGTTTCTCTTTCTTTTCTGATTTCTTCAGTTCTTCCATCTGTGTTCTCTCAGGCGGGGCTTGTCATTTCTTTAATTAATCACTTTATATCTTGCCTCACTTGGATCAGGAGTACAGCTTTAAATTCATCTATGAGGTCATGGAGGTAGTTTTTTATTTCGGCTGATGCTGTGTCCAGTATTGGATGGTTACTGTGCTTGTTCTCTGCAGTGTTTACTTCTCCTGGGCTTATTTTCTCATGTTGGGCAGCTGGAGATTTTTTTTATTTCTATCTCTTGTCATGTTTCTGGTTTCTTTCAGACTGAAGTGTCCTGGGGGTCTCTGGCCTTCTCCATATTGCTTAGGGCCTTTCAGAAGCGTGCTGACTTGCGTTTTTGCTGTCTTCCCCAATTTGCTGTTATCTGGGGTAGGCAGGGATGCAAGGACAGTGCAGGCTAGCCTCCAGCCTCTGTGTCAGTCAATCCGCAAATTAGGCTGTACTTTGTGGATGTCACAGAGTCGCAGCTATTTTGTATCAGCTTATTGGGTCCCAACCAGAGGCTTGGTTCAGCCCCAGCAGATCCTGCCAGTTCTCTCTGTGCCAGAAGCAGCTGACTAATGTCACCATGACATAGGGCTCTGCCCAAATCCCAGCTGTCCTCTTCCAGACCTCTCTGTGCCAGGAGTGACTATCTAATGTTACTGTGGCAGTGAGTCTGCCCAATTCCAAGATGTCCTCCACTAGTTCTCTCTCTGTCACTGATGCCTTCACGGTGCCAGGCTCTGCCCAATTTCAAGATGTCCTCCACCAGACCTCTCTACACCAGGGGCGACTGATGTCACCGAGCCATGGGCTCTGCCCAACTCCAAGATGTCTTCCACCAGACTGTCCATGGTATTGATGTCGCCGTGGTGGCAGGCTCTGCCCAATTCCAAGATGTCCTCCAGCCAGCCACAGCAGCCACAGGACCCAGTCCCTAGTACTTACCAGGACTCAGTGCAGGTCTTGCTCTTGAGTCTACTGCACACTACGCCACTGGCCTTCACTGCATTCCCGACACAGCGCGGAACGGTCATAAAACTGCACGGTGTTCGGCTTCGGAGCTCCAGAGATTCTCACAATCTCCTCCGGCGCAGCTGGGCAGCCCTGGCTGCTTCACGGGGTGGGTCTCAATTTCTAGCAGTTGCCAAAAGCCAATACAACTTTTCCTCTTGGATCCACTGGTCAGTGTGCCGCGTTAAAGGTGCGGGATTTTCAGATTCCCATTATCAACCATCGCAGTCTCAGCACAACCTTAAATCCTCCAGCCGCACTGTCTTGGTTAAGAAGAATCATTATCCATTCATCTGGCCCTCTGCATGTTGTCATATTCTAGCATCTAATATGATTTCTCTGGAGAGACTCTCCTCCCAATCCCCTAGCAAGCCACCATTTTTGAAACTCCCACTATTTTAGTCTTTTCATGAGTTCTTTGGCTTTTGTTTGGGCCTTCAGATGCCTGTTGCCCTCTCATCTTCAGTACCTTCTTTTCTTACTCCTGCTTGAGGTCTATGTCTATTCTTATATCTTGGAAGCTTGAAATGCCTAATAAGTCTTTTGTGCTTTTCCTCCACTTTATTTTTAAATCATTTTCTTTTGTAGAACCCTGAAAGGAGTTTTGAGGTAAAGAGGGTTAAAATCTGTACAATCTTGTGATTTTCACCAAGTATAAGACTTTGTTAATTTTTGTTGAGTAGTTGATTGTATATGCTGTGCATTATAGAAATTAACATTATATATTCATCTATTCCATAGCTTTTGGATGTGTTAAGCATAAATGAACAATAAGACATCAGTGACATTTTTCGTTCCCTCTCATCAAATATGAGAGGAAGAGAAACAATAGAATTTCTGAGCTCTATATCAGGAGACTCAGGCTTAGATTCCAGAAAGTTTCTGGCCAGGCTATGTCACTCTAGTTTTCTAGACTTCTGAAGTTCCTTTTATGTCTAACATTCTGTAATTTAAGGTCATCATTCTGTCCTTTGAAAAGTGAATAGTCCTGCTGGGAAAATGAAACATAATTCTTGGCTCAAGAGAAATAAATGATGAAATAGAAGTAAAAATAATAGAAATAAATAGGAAAGGCCATTCATTCCTGGAATGAGATGTCTCAGATAAGGAATATAGGCCAGAATGATCCATGTGGTAATGGAGTAGAACTGGAGATATCTGTAAATTTGTTTGGCTTAATAGAAACGTTGATGGTTCTATATAGAAATATTTGTAAGTATGTATATATACACAGATTAATGTACACACATGTATTTCCTTGTTCTCTTAGCTGACAGGACCTAAAAGCAACAACTCCTCAATTGCAATTGAATATATTGGAGCACAGATTTTAGTTTATAGTACTATTCTCTAATAAAAGGAATCAAGATTTCTTGTATAACTGGGTTAGGACTGAAACAGGAAATGTACAAAATGATCCTGGAACAGAAAGGACGAAAATACTCAAAATTTTTTTAAAAAATTTAAAGGGCTGGGATTTAGCTCAGTGGCATAAGTGCCTGCCTTACAAGTGCATGGTCATGAGTTCTATCCTTGCTACCAAAAAAAAAAAATTTAAGAACCACAGTGGTGGGAGTATGTCAAAGAGATATAGGAGGAGCCAATTGATTAGCCAAAGTTGAAACAAACTGAGGAAAATTGCAGAGTATAGAATTTTAACTCATAAAATATCTATGTATCAATATTTCTATAAATATTTTATTAGTGCATTTAACATTTCATGATGGTTGGGTTTGTTTTAGGAAAGTACTGTATGTATTTAACAAACATTAATCCTTTTAATCTCATTATTTTCCTCTTCCTTTCTTTGTTTTTTTGATTTTTTGTATAAAAATTTATTTAAAGAGAAAAAAAGCAAAACAGAAAAAAAAGTATAAATAATACAGACTTTCAAAAAAATTAAGGCTAAGAAATCACTAGTTGATAAATTACATATTGTCATCTTAGAAGTAGTTGTTCGGGTCACAAAATTAAAGCATAGAAAATGGACAATCAAATAGTGAGAGTGCAAACTGTTCTATTCAATGAACCAACAAAAACTTAGTAAAATGGTTATTTATCTTACACACTTAAACATACATGCAAGTATATCCTTTAGAGCACTTTCTTCTTTTTTTACAATAGCTATTATACATTTGAGATCTTATTACTCCCACAGTTTTTATTACTTTTTATACCAGAGAGATGATGTGATATTTATAAATATGATTCTTATTTATTTCACTTATGAGGATAGTATCCAGTTGCCTCCATTTACCTATAAAGGCCTCAAGATCATCCTTTTTATAGCTGAGTAATATTCCATTGTATAAAAATACCACATCTTTTTCATCCACTCTGCCGTTGATGGGCATTTTGGTTGTTTCCAAGATTTAGCTATTACAAATTGTGCTGCTGTAAACATGGGTGCACATATATTGTGATGACACAACCTTTTTAGTTTTTCTGAGAAAATATGCAGGAGGGGAATAGCTGGATTGAATGGAACTTCCAATCCTAGTCTTTTGAGGAATCTCCATACTGACTTCCACAGTGGCTGCAGCAGTCTACACTCCCAGAAACAGTGGAGATATGTTTCTTTCTCCCCGCAGCCTGGCCAACATTTGTTAATCAGTTGATTTCTGGATGGCAGCCATTCTTTCTGGAGTGAGATGAAATCTCAGTGCTATTTTAATTTGCATTTCTCAGATGACCAGTGATGGTGAACATTTCTTCATGTATTTATTTGCCATTTGTATGTCTTCACCTGAGAAATGTGTGTTCATCTCAGATGCCCATTTTTGAAGAGGGTCTTTGAATTTGGGGAGCTTGATGTTTTTCATTCTTTATATGTTCTGAATATAAGTCTTTTGTTTGAGGGGTTGCTGGCTAAAATTCTTTCCCATTCTGTGGGTTTTATTTTCACTCTGTTGATTTCATCTGAAGTACACAAACTTTTCAATAATATGAGATCCTAGTTATTGATTCCTTGGAGTGTTTCCTGTATAATTTGCATTTTGTTCATGAATTCTCTGCCTACCCCTGTGTCTCCAAGATTTCTGCCTACCTTGTCTTCCGGTAGATTTGGTGTTTTTGTTTTAATATTTAGATGTTTGGTCCATTTTTACTTTAATTTGGGGCTGGAGATTTAGCTCAGTGGCGTAAGTGCCTGTCTTGCAAGCAGGCAGTCGTGAGTTCAATCCCTGGTACCGATAAAAAGGAAAAAGACAAAAAACAAACAAACAAACATTTTTACTTTAATTTAGTGCATGGTGATAGGCATGGGTCTAGTTTCAGTCTTTAGCGTTTGGAGAGCCAATTTTTCCAATACCATTTATTAAAGAGGCTATCCTTCAAATGAACGTGTTTAGCCCCTTTGTCAAATATCAGTTGGCTGAGTATCTGTGTAGTTGTGTTTGCATCTTCTAATGTGTTCATTGATCCTCAGGTCTGTTTCTTTGCCAGTAGCATGCTGATTTTATCACTGTGGCTTTGTAGTATAATTTCAAGTCAGAAATTGAGATCCTCCTGCTTTGCCTTTGTTGTCCAAATCAACTTGGCTATTCTAGGTTTCTTCAGTTTCCAAATGAATTTTAGGAGTGTTTTCTCTAGATCTGTAAGATATATAATGGTATTTTGATTGGGATTGCATTACATCTGCCCTTTCTTCTTTTCCCTTCCCTTCCATTAGTCTACCTTCTGGTTTTCTGTCCTTTTTCTTTTAATTCTTTATTAATTTATGCATTTTAGGCCTCTGTCATGGTTTATGTTTGTGTCCCCCAGGCCTCATGAGTTTGCATTGTTCATTTGTGATGGTTCATTGTATAGTGCTTGGATTGATGGTGTCAGTGCTCCACAAACATAGGGGTGGAGCCAGGATGTGATGTAATGGCAGGAAGAAGGTGTGTCTTTCTCTTTGCTGGTATGAGCTTGCTGTTTGCAGCCGCCATGAATGGCAGTCCAGCCATGCCCGCCTGTCTTGGAGCCAACTGAATGTGGACTGAAACCTCCAAAAAACTGTAAGAAATAAACCTTTCCTTTCCCAACTTGGGCATCAGGTATTTTGTCTCAGCGATGAGCATAAAGTAACTAAGACAGCCTCATATAAGAATAGTCATGTGACAATTAACTTTCTGGGTCTGGCTAATTTGACATAGCATGATATTTTTAAGTTCCATCCATTTTCTTGCAAATATGATTTCATTCTTTCTTTGAATGAGTAGTGTTCTATTATGTGTGTATACCATATTTTCTTTATTCATTGATCTGTTGACAGACATCTAGGCCATTTCCACAGCTTAGTTATCATGAATTGTGCTGCTGTGAACATGGATATGCGTATGCAAGTTTCACTGTAGTTTGCCATCCTGAATTTTCTTGGGAATATCACATCTGGGGATGTACAAAATACCACACCACTGCTGTGCTGTCACACATAGCTACTGGGATCATAAACTTGGCACAACTAAAGAATTAAGAGGCAGAGTTTAAAATGAAGAAAGATGGTTTATTTGTATGTGAGTGGATAAAGAGAAAGATAAACAGCTATTCCAAAAGAAGAGGGGGCATCATAAGGCAAATAACCATACAGGTTTTTTCCTCAGCTTTTTTTTTTTTCTTATTAAGACTGGTATCTGTTCCCCATGTTGGGTGCTTAGAACTTGCAACAATCTGGTTGGCTTTCTGGATATCTTTGACCCTAGGGCCTGAGTACCTCTGTATATATGTATATTGGCCATTTGATCTCTTCCTGCTCTTCAGTGGTAAGTGTGAGGATAGGGAACCTCATAGATGGGCAGCTTAGCTTACAGTTAGAAATTAAGTAAAGGGAACATGAGTGCAGTGGTATAGTCGTGGTAAATTGAGAATATAAATATATATGTATAGGTATGTGTGTCTTATATATGTTAAATAAGATTCTCTAGGTAGCTGCTCCTTACCTACTTGATATTTTCTCAGGTTTAGGGAGTGGTGACTGGTTATCTTGGTCCTTTATGTTCTTGGCTCCAATTCCTATTTTGCTTGCAGAGTCTTTTTGCTAAATTCTTATGTTACTTGTGTTACCTCGCACTTTTCCAGGTCTGGTTTCTCCCTTATCTTTTTAGTTGCTGGAGTCCAACTGTAGAGGCAAAAGCTGCCATTAGTAAGATGTTTTATTAATTTTTAAAATAAAGCTTATTGTAATCCTATGTTCATCCTCAATTTTTGCTGATGACCTGTCTATACAGAAATATGTGAAGAGAGGTGTATGGCATTTCTCTATGTTCAGTTTTTTTTTTCTTCAGAAATCTCCATAGTAATTTTCATAGTGATTGTGTTAGTTTACATTCCCATCCACAGCATAGGAGAGTTCCTTTTTCTCCTACTACCAGCATTCTTTTTATTTTTATTTTTTCTTAATGATAGCCATTCTTACTGGGGTGAGATGGAATCTCAATATAATTTTAATTCATATTTTAAGATGGGTATAAACGTTGAGCATTTTTATATACTTTTTAGCCATTTAAATTGTTTCTCTTAAGAGTAGAATATATACTTCTCAAAAGAAGTTTTATTGATTTGTTATTTTGTGGGTTAATTTTTGAAGTTCTTTGTATATTTCAATATTAATTTTCTCTCAGACTAATTAGCAAAGATTTTCTCCCATTTACTAAGTTGTCTCTTCACTCTGCCACCTGCTTCCTTTGCCATGCTGAAACTTTTCCTTTGATAGAGCCCCATCTGTTGATTCTTGATATTATTTCTTACTGGATTCCTATTCAGGAATACAAGTCCTTTCTTCAACATGTGCCTTCAAGTATTTGCCCTGTGTTGTCTTCCAGCAGATTCAGTGTGTCTGGTTTTATATTTAGGTCTTTGATCCATTTTGATTTTAGTACAGTGGAGTGACAGGAATCTTCTACACGTGGCACTATCTTTTAAAGGAGGCTGTCTTTTCTTTAGCATGTTTTTGGCTTCTTTGTCAAAAAATCAGATGGTTGTAGGTGCTCGAGTTTGTTTCTGTGTATTCTGTTGTATTCCATTGGTGTGCATTCCTGGTTTTGTGCCAGTATCATGCTGTTTTTTTACAATGGCTTTGTAATGTAGTCTGAAGTTCACTATATGTAGTGTTGCCTCCCGCATTGTTCTTTTTTTTTTTTTTTTTAAGAAATTGGTTGCAGTACATAATGATCATATTTCTTGTGGGAAGCTGGTACATGTACATAGCACGTTCTAATTCTTATTTGGTACCCTATCTCTTGGTTCCCTCCCCATATGCAAAGGATCTATCTTGCTATTTCCTGTTATCTTTTATTTTACTTTATATTTCAGGTTTCTCATATAAGACAAATCATGTGGTACTTAAACTGTGTATCTCAATTCACTTAGCATTACGATCTCAAGGTGCATCTTTTTCTACAAATTATTCAAGTTTATCTTTCTTTATGACAGTAGTACTCCATTATATATAAATATCACATTTTCTTTATTATTCTGTTGATAAACATATATTATACGTTGCTTCTAAGATTGAGCTATTGTGAATGGCCAGCATTGCTCTTTTTCTCAGAATTGCTTTATCTATTCTGAATCTTTTCTAATGTCAGTTGAATATTAGTACAGTGTTATCTTGGTTCATGAACTTAACTTATTTCATAATTCTGGAAAAGATGGCCACATTCATGTTCATGCAGGAAAGATCACTGTAGTCATGTTTGTCACTTGATGCAGAGTTGCAAACAAAAACAACATTTTTAAAAATGCTTCTGTTTGTGAGCCAAAGGGTTCATGGAATGAGGTACCACTGTATTGCTTTTCTAGCTCTATGAACAGTATTCTTGATATTTTAATACGATTACATTGAGTCTTCAGTCTTTGGTAATAGGGTCATTTTCACAATATGTAAATCTGATTAAGAGAGAAGAAATCAGTCTCCTAGTTAGATTCAAAATAATGTATGTAGACAATCCTCAAGAAGGTGAAGCCTAATTCTCTTTTTAATAAAATTAAAAAAAGATTTCGTCCAAAGAGTATAGTACGGAAAACTGGGGATGCAGCTGTTGAAATAGACCAATATAGTAAACAATTTGGAAAACACTATTTTAGCCAGGTAATCAGGCTTAATATCAACAGTGATGTCATGTTAATAATATATACCATTGATGTGCTCTGGTTTATGACACTTTAACTCTGTGATCTTCTTCCCCAAGACAAACTGCTTCAGTCTAATTATGAAAAAATGATCCCATTTCAATCTCAATTTAAAGCCTTAAAATAAATCTGACCTCCAGACTATTTAGATCATCTGAAGAAAGTTTGATGGGCCAACCTTCAGAGAAGGAATTACCTTACATTCTTCTTTAGGTAGGATAGCCAAAACGGGTTGTATCTAAGATGGCAGCCACAGTGACTGTATCTTCAAGTCAAGCCAGATAGCCTCTGTCTTCACATAATCCATCAGCATGCTAAATGACACAGTCCCTGGTGCTATACCAGTTGATAGTTACCATGACAATGACTAGAAATCACCATAAAAGAACCCAAGAAGTGTATCCTGATTTCCAGAAAAAAATGTAATTCCTTCCCCTTTATTAGACTGTTCTTCTCCCTCCTTTCTTTTACCCTATAGCCATAATCTCCTGACCTCCAAAAGAGTTGAAAAGTTGATTTGCAGATCTTATCTCTCACATTTATTCCTGGCCAAGCATAAATGTCTCCTTCACTGTTCATTTGGCATTTGGTTTTGTTATTGGTTCCACAATTTTTAAATGCTCAAAAGGATTCAGGTTGGAATTTTAAAAAACTCTCTGAGCCTCTGTTTCCCCACTTAGACAGCATAGAGTGTATAAATTTCTATGCAGCCTGCTTTCCTCTGCCCCAGCATCCAGAGTGGAATGCAGGTGATTTGAACTAGGAAACTGCTTTCACAGCCTCAAGTGATTATGAAGCACTCCTGAAAGAAACTGCTTCCACCAGAATATCCAGATCCACCACCTAGCATGGGCCACTTCTGGTTGATGTTTGTATGGCCATGTATGCCATCTTTTTGAGTTTCCTGGGCAGAAGCTAACTTTGTAAAGATAGCATTCAAGATTTTAGCTTCTTCCTGCTCTCCTGCTTCCTCCATATATGAAGTGAACAAAAAGAAGAAAAGGTTATGAAATACTATTTTAAAAGGAAAAATAAATGGCTGATGACTTTGAAAAAGTTTGAGAACTATCACAGTCAAGAGGAATCTAGGAGACATGATTCAGGTATGTGGGATAGATTCTTGGAACAGAAAAAAGACACTAGTTACACACTAAGAAATAGGGGCCAGGATATAGCTCAGTGGCACAGCATACTGCCTGATAAATGTAAAGTCATGAGTTTTATTCCTGGTACCAAAAAAACCCTAAAAATCATTAATAAAATATAACTTACAAAATGTAACAATAAAGTGTCTGTTCATTAATTGGGACAAGTGTACCATAATAATATAAAATGTTACTAATAGGGAGAAACTGGTTGTAGGGTATACTGGAATTCTGTAATACTTTAAAATTTTTCTATAAACCTAAACTTTATAAAAGTATGTAAATACTGTAGGAAAGGGGCTGAAGATACAGCTCAGCACCACAGGACCTACCTGGCAAGTGCAAGGTTGTGAGTTTGACCCCTAGTACAAATAGATAGATAGATAGATAGATAGATAGGCAGATAGGAATGGCACTTAGTATAATTGCCTTTCTGTACTAGGAGAACCTTTTCTTGAATATAATGGTCAGAATGGGCCCTTAGTTGAGTCATCTCTAAGTAGGAAATAATAAATCCTAAAAAAATACATGTTCAGGTTTTTCATTTTGTATTTTAAGACTTTGCTCTTTCTTCTTCTGAGACAGTTAAGCTTCTGATTGCCAGAGAACTATGAATATGACTATCTCTGAGGAAGAATGATTTCTCAAGACATGCCTTTGTGTGAGTAACATGTTGTGGAAGACAATGGGAAGAGAATGTCCATTAGTGACTTACACACTATTGGAAAGGAGAGAGCCAGAATCCAGCTGAACAGTGAAAGCTTTCTTTATCTATCATCTGGAGGGATACTGTCCTATCTTACATTATTATAAAATACATGTAGAGAATTTATATCTAAGGGTTAATGAAGTTTGCTAGTTATGTGAAACTTTTCAAAGATAAAACAACTTAGCTTACTCAAATAGATTACACTAAAAGCAAGAAAAATTGATTGTTAAGTAGAACATAACCTAAATTTTCATTTTATCTTAAAATGTAACGGAAATTTTTTATTGTATTCAGAAATGTGAGGGAAAAAGAAAAGCTGTTTTTAGTTATGTAATATTATTCTGTATTGGCTGCTAACCGATAATTTGTAATTCCTCAAAAGCAAAAAAGCCATATGCTAAATCGAAGGCTGAAGAGAGTGAAATTGTGAACAAACCAGTACGTTTCTGTGGGTTTTTAAAAGCTTCATACTCTTTATACTAACTCAGACTAAGGATTTGTGGGTAAGAAGGACCATAGAAGATGTGCATCTGTCATTGCAGAATGAGAATTTTGGTCAGGTAGGGTTAGAACACAGTTTTGTCTAAACATACCATTAATAAGTATATTAGTTATAACAGAGGGATACTGCTAGAAGAATAGAAGGGTGGGATAGAGAAGTACAAAGTAATCAGCTTTTTCATGGGGTGAAGACTAAGAGTAATTTTAAAAATTGAACAAAAATTCATTGTTAGCATACTTGAAAAAAGCATATTAAAAGGACCAAAAAAAGCATTTTAGTCTTAGAGAAATTGATGGTTTTGAAACAATAATTTGGAAGTTGTTTAAAGCTAAATCTTGTTTAAAGCCAACCATTAGACTGCAGAATTTCAGAAGCTTACATTTTGCTTTCAGTAAATGAATACACATAAAACTTGGTTTCAGTCTTTCCTTGTGAGCCACCGTGAACTTCTATCCAAGCATGTTCTCACTCAGTGGTGCTTTCACCTTTGTTGACTTCAACGTGCAGTGCATAGAGCAATCCCATTTCTCCCTTCTACTATAGGAAAAATGTCTTTTCTCACTGCCTTTTTAGCATTTCCTTTTTAAATCTATAAAATGATGTTTTCATACAGTCGTCATCAAGACCTGCCTTCACTCTGGTTAATGTAATTCTAGTACCAAACATTGAAAGAATGTTAATTAGTAAGATTCAAGCTTCAGAAACAACCATTTGACTTTGAAATTTTAATGAATATTAAATTAAGGATTTACTATGTGCTATAAGTTTATTGCATTATGACAATTATTAGCAAAAAATAGTGCTTAGGGTTTACTATAAAATAAAATAGACGTTCTTCTAGAAATCAAACTTCAGTGGAGGACCCTCCTGAAAAAAAACTGTAGTCAGGGTCTCAGAGAATTGAGCATGGTGTAGAAAACTACCTCAAAGAAGGGGTATTGAACTGAATCCTATAGAAAGAGAGAGGAGGGAAAAAGGAGAAAAGAGAAAAAAAATAGTAAATGGGTACTCTTGTAGTTATCAAGAAGGGGCCACCATGATCAAACGTATATGGGTGCTGGGCTTTTTCAAGATGAAAGTCCTGGAGAGGTGAGGGAAACTCTAATGTGTACTGCTTCAAATGACCTACTAAAAAGTCCAGTCTCTAACCTGTATACCAGAAGAACCTATAAAGGGCTCTCGATTGGCATTCTAGAAAGGAATACGTTTTGAAAGGCCACTTAGAAGGTGATTATACTGGTCCAGAAGCAATGATAACAGGCAAACCAAAGCCATGAACAGGAAAGGTCAAATGTAGTATATTTTAATACCAAAATCAATATCACATGGTGACTGCTGGAAGAGTTCTGACTTAGTGAACTAGGGGATCTTACTCAGTGAGAAGGTAGCTCTAAAGCAGTCAGGTTGGGGAGAAAAGATGAGCCATTGTAGGCATACAGGGCTATGTCTGGACCATAGACATCACTTTGGGGCTTCAGCAACCTCTGGTGGTACTTGAGAATGGATATAGTTGCATAGTAACAGAGCAAAATAAAAACTATGAGAATGGGTAAAGTTGCATTAGGAACAGAGCAAAATAAAAGCTATGTGAATGGGTAAGGTTACATAGGAACAGAGCAAAATAAAAACTATGAGAATGGGTAAGGTTACATAGGAACAGAGCAAAATAAAAGATACCTAGTAGCAAACAGGGAGATGGATTTTTTTCCATAGGGAAGATCTCGAAGAGATGGAGGAAAGCGAGAGGAGATGAAAAAAATTAAGATGTGTTACATACATGTATCAACTCCACAACATGATTACAATAGTACACTGCAAGGACGTATTACTAGAAAGTTTTTTTTAATTCTCAGGAAGGGTTGTGGGATAAGACAGAAATGGATTAGAGACAGAGCCCACCAGTTAGTGTATGCAAGGGGAGAACAATAGCAGGGACAAGCTGTCAGTTTGGCATCTGAATTGTATGTACTGGGTAGAGGCGTGCATGAAAGAAAAACAGTACACATTGTCCCTGTCAGTGTATTTTATTGGAGAAATACTAAAATTATCCCAATCTGTCCAAGATGGGAGGTGTTGGAATTTTTGAGGCTTTTTATTTGTAGTGAGGGATGTTATTTATAATAAACCATAGCACATTTCAGTTGAAGTAACTGCTCATCCTAGTAAACTTAAAAAGTGACAAAAAAAAAACTGATAGCAAAGTAGATGTTTTGAGTGCTCTCTGGCTAGGCACGTCCCTGCTATACTGATAGTGTCATGTCAAATAAGAATGACTGGGTGTGCTGCTACAGAGTGAATTGCTAAGTTACAAGTGATCATTTTAAAGAACACTCGCCCCTTTGGAATTCTGCAAATAGGCAGTTACCCTCAGAGCTCAGCTGTGAGAACTTTACTTGTCCATTCATCTCAGCAGTTTGTGTACATGAGGCTTATTTATAAAAATGGCTATGAAGTCAGAAAGACATTGTTTGGGTAATAATTAATCTAGTAACTGGCCTGGTTTGTCTCTCAGTGGTCCCTAAACAAACTTTTTAAATGTAGAAACCCATAGTGTTTCACATTGCTAGATGGTACATGTAGTAACTCTTTTCCTTTTTTTTTTAAGGAGAAAAAGAAAGAAAAACAGAAAAAGGGTACAAGTTATACAGAATTTCAGAAAAAATAAACATTATGAAATCACTAGTTAATAGATTACATATTATTATCTTAGAAATAGTTGTTCAAGTTACAAAATTAAAGCATATAAAGTGAACTTTCAAACAGTGAGACTGGAAACAGTTTTGTTCAATGATCCAACAAAATTCAGTAATATGGTTATCTATCTTATACACTTAAATATATATGCAGTTATATTCTTTAGAGCACTTTCTTTTCCTTTTTTTGTACAATGACAATTACACATTTTGGGTTTTATTACTCCCACAGTTACTACTTTTTTTTGAAGAGAGTAAAACCAAATGTAACATAACAGAACAGAGTCAGTCAAATCAAAAGGATGGACATAATAGATAATGTAAAAACAAAATACTAGGTGATCAACAATAGTTACCATAATGCCCCTTGTTATCTTAAAAACAATTGCCTATATCATCAGTTATAATAAAATTGAACAAAACAGTAAAGAATAAAACCAAAACATTGGAGACATTTCAGGACTTTAAAGAAGATAATAGTCAACCAGAATGGGTGTCATAATGAATCTTATTGCCTCTACAGTTGTTGCCTATACTTTCAAACTTGGTACTGTCAGTCAAAGCAGAATAGAGGAAAATCAGTCAAAGAAAGATGGTGAGGGCTATACAAGGTTTCAAATCAAGTTAATAGGAAATCAGTTACTATAGTATGTCCTGCTATTTTTTTATTTTTCCCTTAATTAAAAAGATAACAATAAAAAAGAGTAAGTAAATAATTTTTAAAAAGGAGACTGAGATAAAAGAGGGCATAACAACAAAACAGCACAGGTCAAAGCATAACCATTTAAGCAAAATATTGTTTCACCACAAGATATCCTGACATAAAAGTAGTTACCATAGTGTCTCTTTCCTTGAAATCTTTGAGTAGAACTTCATATACTGTAGCACCAAACATATCAAGACGCTATAAAACCATTCAAGAGGATGACATTATTACTGGATATTTAGAACCAATTACCAGAAAATGAACAATAGTTTCTGTATAATCTCCTTGTCTATAAAAGTTTTTACTTACATTATCATATATAATAAAATCCAATAAGATACATCCTTTTAAGACCGATGGAGACAGAAGAATACAAGTTTGATGAGATGTCAAAACAAAATGATACTAAATCAGCACTAGCTATTATGATGTCTTGTTTTCTCCAAAATAGCTGTTCCTACCATCTGATCTTCTCTGCCTCATTTCTGTTGAGCTCTTTTTCTGTTGTTGGTTGTCAGTTTGTCTTCTTCATTTTGCTTTCTGCTCCATTCATTGTGGCCTCTCTGCCACTGTTTCTGAAGTCTTGGTATTTTTCTTTTTTAGAATATCCTGCAGTATTCTCTGTAGAGTTGAATTGATGGTTGCAAATTCCCCTAGTTCCTCTTTATCCTGGAAGCACCTTGTTTTTCCATCAATTTCTAGGGACAGTTGTGCAGGATATATCAATCTTGGCTGGAGGTTGTTATCTTTCAAAGCTTGAATTATTTCCCCCACACTCTTTGTGATTTGATGGTTTGTGCCAAGAAGTCTGCTGTAATTCTGATGGATGTTCCCTTGTAAGTGATCTGTTTCTTGTCTCTGACGGCTTTTAGTATTCTGTTCTTATTTTGCATTTCTGGAATTTTGATTATTATATGCCTGGGTGTAGCTCTGTTTGGGTTGTAGGTGGCTGGGGTCCTGTATTCCTCATACATCTGAGTATCTTTACCTTTTGCTAAATTAGGGAAATTCTCTTGGATTATTTCTGTGAATAGCTTTTGTAGTCCATTTGTTTGTGTCCCTACTTTTTCTTTTATGTTCTTAATTCTAAAGTTACGGATCCTCTTATCATCTTCGAGCCTTTGTATTATTGCTGTTTGTTTTCTTGTTATTTTTAAGAAGTTTTTTGTTTCATGCTCCCATATTACAAATCTGCCCTCCAATTCAGATAATCTATCCTTAGTTTCTTTCAAGCTGTTATGCAAGCTTTTGATAGAGTTTTTAGTTTCCTGGTAATCTCTTTGAACCTGCTTTATGTATTCTATGTTTTCTCTATTTTCTCCATCAAACAATTCTCCCCTTTTTTTCTGTTCTTCCATTCCACCACCTGTTTTTTCTTGGATGGTGCTTAGCATTTCTCTAACTATTCTACTTATATCTTGCTTTATTTCATTAAATACTTCATTTTTAAACTCCTCTATGAGGCTCTGGAGATATCACTTTATGTCTATTTGTGCCATGTCTGATATTGCATGTTTTCTGTCTTCCTTTGCGTTTCCCTTTCCTGGATCAGTTTTCTCAGGATTGGGGACTGAGGATCCTTTCTTGTTGCTTCCTCTTCCCATACTTTTTGTTCCTTCCATACAAGTGAATGTAGGAGGCCCAATTTTTTTCTCTTTGTCAGTTACAGTTTGTTTAAATTGTGCTAGCTAGGTGTTCCCGCCCACTGTAGTGTACTAGGGAGACACAGACCTGGGCAGCCTCTGCTGGGCCCGCCCCTCCAGGTCAACCTACCAAAGGCTTCACTGCTAAGGTGTACTTCTAGGCGCTGGGACCTGGTTTGGGCTAGCCTACTGGGTCTTAGTCAGTGGCATCACGCAGGCCAGGCACTCCCCACCAATCCCGCTTGAGAGGGTAATATGCAACTAATGTCACTGCAGCGCCCTATTCTGGCAAGTCTGCCCAGTCCCAGTATGTCCTTTGCTGGAGCCTCCTACTCTATGAAAGGGTCCCCATTCCACTTACTCATTGCAAGTCGATGTAGAGCTCCCTGCTAGTCCTGCTCTCAACTCCATTCACAGATTCCCGCTCTCAGAGCTTTCGCACGTCTCTCTCCCTGCCCTGCAGATTTGGATGCAGGAAGTTCTAATCGCGGCTTCCAGTGGCATGGGTTCTATCTTCCACGCTGAGATTTTATCTGTTCCTGTTATAGCACCAGGATTGGATTTCCAGTTTGGTTTCTCTTAGCTTAGTTCATTCCTGGGTCGGCAGGGTGTATCTCCCCTTGCTTAGGACTCCTTGTACCGCACCATTCCTGGATTTTAAGCGGGGTATCTCAGAGAGCCTCTGTAGCTGCTGCTATCTATCTGCCATGTTTTTCCGGAAGTCGATGTAGTAACTCTTACTGGTATTTCCTCCTGAAAGTGGCCATGCTGGTCTGGACACTTCTGAATAACCAGTGAAAAATCCTTTGGCATTTGTCTTCATGCATGCATCCTGTTTTATACAACTGGTAGGTCCACAGCTCTCTAACCAGACCAGAAAGGAATAGGCCAAGGCCTGTGGAGACTTTTTGGGTGTTAAATGGAATTTTCAAGATATTATCCTATATTATTCCAAGTGTATGATCAAAATGTGTATATTTGGGTGAGAAATTCTCAGTCTCCGTTCTGAACTCTATTCAAGATGGCTACATGGTTGTATGTCTGTTTGAACTGTCCTGCAGGAAGTAAGAAATCAAAATACCAGAATTTAGCAGAAGTACAGTGTTATTCTCCTCTGTCTCTTTTGTCTTAATCCTTAATTCCCTAGAGGACATTTTATTCTTACATATTTAAGCATCCAGTTTTACCTGCTCCTTTCCTTGATCACAGAATTCACAGTGAATCACACCCAAGACTGCTCTCCCAAGCTTTTCATGTCTTGGTCTAATTGAAAACAGTTATGGCCAAATGGTGTCCATCTTGTCTGAACTCAGCAGGACTTTATTCTAGAGCCAGTACAATGATGGCTGGATGACAATATATTGGCAGTGTGGCAATTTCTAGATAGTAGTACTCACTGAGAGGAGCTATTTTTTTCTATCAGGAACTTTCCTCTGGGGTGTGTATATATGTGTATGTGCACATGTGTGTATAATGGGAGCCTGGGAAAGAATTAACTTTTCACATGGGAGAGTGCTACTTCAGAAAAGAGGATGCTTTTAAAAAGTATTTTGTAGATTACTGAAATAATTTAGTATTAAACGTTGTATTTAGCTTGCATGAAGCTCTGAGTTCAGTTGCTGTGTGTGCATAAGAGAAAGACAGACAGAAGCACCTAGAGAGTTGATTGATGCAGCATTTCTACTCCTTCCCAAAAGCTTAAAAAAAGAGCCCTGTCCAACTTAATAAAACATATTCACTCACTTCTTAGAAAAATGAAGAATCTTCTATCTTCAAACTTCCTGTCACACACTGAAACGTCAGAGTAGATATTTAAAATATTTGGGAGCCTTAAAGCCTATCCTTCTGTTGCAGGTGCAACAATGAGAGCGAGTGGGCCCAGATCCATGAGAACATCATACGAAAGTCCAGCGCCAAGTACTCTGCCCCCAGTGCCAGCCATGGTGATGTATTTCTCTGGCTAGAAAATTTTGTATTGCATTTTCATTGGTTGATTTATGACACCTTAGTTGGTGTTGATTGACTGTGTATGTAAAGTTTAGCTTTCTGCAGTTTTTTTCCCCCCTTGTAGACACTTTGTACTAATTTTTGGTATCATAATTTGAGGCCTTTTTCAAAAGCTTCTGACCAAAATACATTTTCTGTTTTATGATAGATTCCATGTACTTTATTAAGTCGTTTGAGTTAAATCCAAAATGAGCTAAAATGTTTCATGGTTTGTCATACTGTAAAGTCTATGTCTTCCTGAATAAAAATTACACACTCAAAAAGACAAATATTAATATCAGTTCAATTTCTATTCATATTCAGCAGTATCATCATTAAGAAGTTCTGATACTAATGAGAATTAATGATTAGTCTGCTAGAGTCATCATTCTAGAACTAGAATAAAAAATCTTATTTAAAAGCTTTAGCTCAGCATCTTCTTTCGTTTTTTCCTCCTCTTTTTTGTTTGCAGGGATATGATAGGGTATTGGGTTGGTCAGTTGCTTGATTGGTTGCTTTTTGAGACAGGGTCTTGCTATATAGTTCAGGCTGGCCTTGAAATCACTATGTAGCCTCAAACTCACAGCAATCTCTTGCCTCACTCAGCCTCCTGAGAACTAAGATTACAGGAATGTATCATTATGCCTAGCCTTTTCTCCTTTCCTGTTAAAATTCTGTTTAAATAGTCTCTGTCTAAATTTCAGTGAAATTCTTTCTACATAATGATCATTTCTACATAATGGTTGTGCTTTATAAATTGAACATTGCTTGTTTTAATTAGAAGAGTTTTAATGTGTGCATGCAAATAGCTAATTTACACAGAATCATATTTCTCCTGACAGTTTTCACCTGCCAAGAATTTTGTAACCTCTTTTATGTAACATTTTAAAATTTTATAGACCTCATCGAAAATTAAAGCTTAGCCTTAAGAAAACACTAGAGGCAGCTTCTAAAGAGTAATACTAATAGTCAAGAATTTCATTGTCTCTATCAGGGTTAGCAGATACCCAAATAGGAGAGTCCTTCATCCGTATCTGAGGCTACAAACATTGAAACCTTTAGCTAGGACACTTGATTTCACTACAAGAAAGAAATAAATCATTTTTTATATATAGGAAGTCCTGGGGATATAGTTCTGTAGCAGAGTATGTCCTTACTATGCCCAGGGCCCTGACTGCGATCCCTAGCACTAAATAAATAAATAAATAAATAAATAAATAAAATGGGTTTAAATTACTAGCAATTTGGAAAATAAGCATTCACATCAGTATTTATATTTTTATTTGATTGATAGAGAATGTCCTTATCTGTAAGTTCTTGAAGCATGATATGATTAAAGCATGGAGACCATATAAAAGAAAGATGTAACAATATGTTCTTTTATAAAAACTGGCAGAACAGTTTATAGTATCACCATGTTAAGATGATGAGTTGTCTCTGAATCTCCAAAGGAACCATGCAGTCTTCAGTCTGAAGGCACTGACCATTTCAACCATGTTAGAAAGACACCTCTCTCCCTCTGTGCAGGAGCACCACAGACTTCAGAGTCTCAGTTAGGACAGCCTGATTGTGAGGAAGTCCCTGGGCCACAGGTGCAAAAGTCCAGAGGAGAAATATGCTATTTCTTCTTGAAGTGTGTGCTGAGACCTTGGAATTAAGTACATTGTCAGTGCTCTTGAGTAAATAAGGAAGTGGCAGCTCAATGAAATGGCTTAGCTGAGGCAGAGTGTGGTACAAGTCTCCAGACTCAGGATCACTGACCTTTCTGCTCTACTTCCAAGCTGAATGTGAGTTTTCCACTGCTACATTCTGGGGTCTTCATGTCAGATAATTTCACAGATTCCTCAGGTCTTTTACTAGTCTTCTTAATTAAAGATACATCTTTATTTAAAAAAAAACTTTTACTTGACAATATACTCTCGCCCATCTTTGTTTTGGTCTTTTTCTGTTTTTTGGGATACTTTGTTGTTTTATAAGGGAGTTGTTTTGTTTTGACAGGTACTGTATAGTTTACTATGTAATTTAGTCTAGCCTGAAACTCACTATGTAGTCCAAATTTGCCTCAGACTCACAGTGATCCACCTGCCTCAGCCTCCCAAGTGCTGGAATGATAGGCAGGTACCACCAGGGCCAGTTTGTTTTGGTTTTGCTGTTCTGGTCTGGTCTGGTCTGTTTGGTTTGGTTTTTTGAGACACGGTCTCACCATATAGTTCAGGCTAGCCTCAGACTCTCAGTGATCCTCTTACCTCAACCTCCCAAATGATGTGGTAACACAGGTGTGTCACCATGGCTGCTGTTTTGTTTTTTCGAGATGAAGTCTCTCTGTGTTGCCCAGGCTGATCTTAAACTCAGGGTTTCAGGTGATCTCTCAGATCATTCGCCCACGGACCGTGCACCACCACAGGCCCAGCAATTTATTAAGCATCACAGTTTTTTTCCTTGCCAATTCTGTTTCAGAAGCCTTAGTCTTTTTGTTCAAGTCAGATTATCTAAAAGGGTAGAAGGAACTGCTACAATGGTTTTGTGTGGTGAGAGTAAAAGTATCATTCAGCGATAATCACTTAAGTGCACATGACGACATACGTAGTCTTTGATTCCATTGTTGGTATCTTCTATGTAGATTCACAGACTAAACTTTCGGCAATTCCAATAGCATAAAGGTCATTAGGGATAAGTAAAGATAAAGCAGTTGGAACACAAGTTTTTCCATTTATTTTTAAAAGATTTTTAACTACAGCTTTATTTATATAAATTTTTTTATTTAAAGAGAAAAACAAAACTAAATGAAGCAAGACAGTAAAAGGCTAGAAGCAACACAGAATTTCAAGAGAAAAAACATACAGTAAGAGTTCACTGGTTAATAGATCACACATTGTCATCTTACAAACAGCTGTCTAGATTACAAAATTAAAGCATACAAAGTGGAGATTAGTACAGTGAGATTGCAGTCAGTTCTGTTCAATGATCCAAGAAAAACTCAGCAATATGGTTCTCTATCCTACACATTTAAATAAACTTGCAGTTATATCCTTTAGATCACTTTCCTTCCTCTCTTTTTTACACTAACAATCACACATTTTAGTTTCCATTACTTCCACAATTTTTTTAACTTTTTCTTTGAAGAGGAAAAGAAAAAAGATTTTTAAAAAGGCCAAAAAAACAAAAACCAAAACAAGATGGACCAAAGAAAAACCCAATGTGACAAAGCAAAACAGAGTCAGTTAGATCAGGAGGATGGACATAGCATAAAATGAAAAAAAAAGGGGGGGGGATTAATAGGTGATCAACAATGGTTACCATTATGCCTCTTGTTATCCTAAAAAGAGTAGCCTATATCAGCTAGTATAAAGGAATTGAACAAAACTATACATAAGACCAATAAAACCACATTGGAGAGCTTACAGGATTCCAAAGAAGATAATAGTCAAATAATAACGGGCATCATAAAATATCTGGTTGCCTTCCAAATGGTTGCCTATTCCCTCAAACTTGATACTATTAAGCGAAACAGAATATAATAAAATCAGTCAGAACAAGATGTGGAGAACACTACAGGGGTTCAAATCAGGTTAATAGGGAAACAAAAAAATTACTATAATCTATCGCACTATTTTTAATTTAGTTTTCCCATAGTTAAAAGATACTAAGAAATAAATTAATTTTTTAAAAAAGGGAAGAAAAAGTGGGGGGGGAGACTGAGATAAAAAAAAAAAAAGAACATATCAATAGAACAACACCGGTCAGAATCGAAAAATTTAACCAACATTGTGTTTCACCCCCAGATAGCTTGACATTAATAGTAGTGACCATAGTGACTCTTTCCTTGAAATATTTGAGTCTAACTTCGTATACTATAGCATCAAATTTATCAAGACAGTGTGAGACCGTTCAAGAGAATGACATTATTGCAGGGTATTTAGAACCAGCTAGCAGAAACCAAACATCAATTTCTATATTATCTCTTTGTCTATAAAAAACTTGCTTATACTATCCCATACATTAAGATATAATAAGATACCACATGTTAGAACCAATGGAAACAAATGAACAACAACTTGATGGGGCTTCAAAACAGGATGATGATATTAAATCAGCGCTAGCTATTACGCTCTTATTTTCTTCAAAATAGTTATTTGTAGTATCACAGACAATAAAATAAAACCACCCAAATTAAAACCATTCCAAGTAATGAGTGAAAACATTATATGGCTTCAAACCAGTGTGACTGGGAATCATGATTACCACGTACTTTCATGTATTCTTATCGTTTCTTACACTAGGGAAACTATTCGGTATTTATATAAATTGGGCTGACTTTACGTAATTCACCTCATCAAGCATTTCCATAAAAGAGAAATTGGGTAATGGAACAGAGTAAAGCTGCTGTTTATAATTCTATACATGTCAGTTTGCCTCATTGCTTTTTTAATGAACTGGTCTTTACTTATAAAGGAAGCTCTGGGTTTCTTGTTATGTTTTTGAATGACTTCATTATGTCAGGTAAGAAAAGGCATCAGACTGACAGAGAAGACTGTATTAGATTGTATAGATTTGGTCAGTTTCAAGTTATTTGACATGAAGTCTCCACTGAGATGATGGGTGGTGCATACCAGTATTTCCAAGGGACTGGTTGCCAGTAGATAGGTGAGGGGGTCATTTTTTGAGCTATTCATGGAGGCTTTCTTTCCTTGACAGCCATACCTGTACCTTAGTATTATTTGGGATGTTCTTCAATCACTTAGCATTTCAGAATTAGAAAAGAAATCCAGAAGTTTCAAGATACTAACTCCTTTGGAAGAAAATATCGTTTTTATTGCCTCTATTTATGGCTTGTTTCTTTCTTTATATGCCATTCCACTTGATCTCTTGCATAAACCAAAACTTCCTTTTACTGAAAGGTAGAAAGCAGCTGATCAGGGTCTCTTTGGGCAGCTCCAAAGCTAGTTTCAACCATCTGAATGTCTTTGGTCTGCATCTTCACAAAGTTTTGCTTTGCATCTCAAGGCCACTTTGAATGCTCAGAAAATACAGAAATTAAAAGCAGTCAGTGGGTGCTTGACTAAATTCTTGACAAACAGAATAATAAAAGTGATTTTTTTCCCCTTTACCCTGCAACAACTCTCTCTCAAATCCTGGAGATTACTCCCATGCTCAGCTATTTGCTCATGCTGAGCTGTCTCCCAGCCCAGCAGATTCCTGTTTACCTAGAAGATTCATTTTGTTAGTTATATGAAGACAAGAAAGATGAATGAATTGCTGTTGTGAGAAAGTGAAAGGTATATCCTACGTCACATCCTCCTGCAAAGATCAATGTAGTCTTGGTTCTGGACCCCAGTCTTTCAGGTTCATAAACTAACTTGTAGTTTAACAAGTTGTTAGTATAACAAATTACTTTAGAATGATCAAAAACCCAAATCTTATCAAACCAGACTAGAATAGGATGCTTGCTTTTCAAAACACTGTGATCCTAGTGTTAATGATGCCTGGGATATAATTGTGTGATTTCAGGGTTTATTGGGAAGCATGAACTTAACAGATTCAGTGAGAGTTATTTCTCACTGCAGAAACCATATGTCCTGTCGTTCCTTAGCTAGGTGTGAGGATACATATTCCTAGTTTCTGGACTATTTATATCTGCCAGATAAAATGTCTGCAGTGACTTCTATCTGCCTTCTTTCTCTACTTTTCTATCCCCTCACCCCTCCATCCACAGGTGATTCATTATAATAATGCCTGCATCCCTCATTTCTATAGATATTCATTTTCTGTTCAACTCCCAAGTTTAAGTTATTGAGGGTACTTACTTCTGATCCGCAGAGCAGCACCTAAATTCCTCATTCTGTTAATAGCCCATTCATAGTCTCAGAGAAGATACATCCTAATTCCATATAAGTTTGATCTCTCACAGACTTCTAGTCAGTGGTTCAATGGAGACCCTTGAGAGGGAGGAGTAGGAGAGATTTCCGAAAATTTTAACTTGTTACAAAACTCCAAAGGTAAAAATAATGAGCCGAATTTCAACTCACCTGAAGGGACATTACGTATTCTCCCAAATTCTAAACAAAGATACTCTGAAGGGTTTGAAATTCTCATAAAGTCTGAGATGAGGGTTAATTAGCTCCATGAAAGCACCCTATCTTTTCTTTGAGATGTAGTAGTTCATTGAAGGGAAGATGTGATGTCTGTTCTTTGCTTTCTTTATAAGCCAGAACAAGGTTGAACAAGCAAGTTGGTTCCCACACTTTAGCATAAGACATCTTAACTCATTTTCAGTATGTGGGACCCCAGACACAGATTTTTTATTGGTCACACTTGATTCTGTTCTTTAGATTTCTCTGCGTTCCTGAATTTAGGTAATTCAACCCTCTTATTCTGCGTTGGCAGACAATGGCTGAATATTGTGAAAAGGAGAGAAATGCAACTTTGTATCTCTGATGTTAGTCTGTGTTTAATAGACTAATGCTATGAGATCTTAAGGTCACTTTGACTTAAATTCATTAGCTATGTTAATACTTCAGAATATTATGTCAGATTCTTTCTGAAGGAGAAGGAAATAGAAGAGAGATGGGGAAAAAAAGAAAAATACTAAACTCTTGTGTTTTTTCTAGTATTTCACAACAGGGTAGAAAATTTTTCTAACACTTCATAACAGAGTAAGAAAATATTTTTGTTTTTGCAGGTCTTATTATTTCTCTGCAGCTGCTTCGTGGAGACATGGACCAAATTCGGAGAGAAAATCCCATGATATTTAATAGGGGAGTAGCAATTACAAGAAAGCTGGGATTTCCTGATGTCATCATGCCAGGTAGGCAGAACTACGTAGGGATCGGGGAGCGAGATGGGTTAGGAAGATGATGTCCAGTGCGTTTGAATCCCAAGCCAGATTGCCAGCTATAGTACACTGACTAGAATGGCTCTTATACTTCTATAAGCATTTGTTCTTTTCCAGAAGCCTCCATTTCCACATCCCAATCCACCAGAAGGGCTTTATGAATGCTAAATACAGGAACCAACATGGAATTCTTCACAAAGTTGCCTTTTTGTACCATTTTCATCATATTCCCTAGAAGAGAATTGCTTCATGAGAACTTCTTGCTTAAGGGCAGGAATATACTCAAATATATGCCTACAGTATTAATCCCATTTGTGTAGGAATTGTAGATAGATTTTAACATAGCTGAAAATTAATCAGACAAGTGATCCAAACAATGTGCTGTGACTAATACTACCTGGCCAGTTTCTCATTAACTATCTCCCCACTGCCACTATCACCTAATGCCCAGTAGAGATCCAGGTCAGAAAGTGGGAATGCATTGGCTTTTAAGTGTGGTTTCAGTAGAACAATGCCATGTTTGTGCGTTGTAGTCAGGTGGGCAGAGATAGAGCTGAATAATTGAATCCAAATGGGACATCAGAGCTAAAGGGGCTTTTGAGAGTGAAGGAGGCGTAGAAGCATGGTTCAGATGAATGGTAGGTAGTCTGGTAACCAAGTCTGGTGAACAAGGAGAGGGAGATCCTAACAAGAAAATATCCATGAGACATGGACTTACCCTCCTAGTTCAGTTTTAAAGCTGTACTAAAAATGTGATTGCTTTCGTTTAAAATAGTCAGGCCAAGCTAGACTGACCTGATTGTGACCACTTTAGATATTGTCTATTTAGAATTCTTCATGGTGTGTCACTAAATTTTGTTGAAAACATTTGTCGCATACCTAACGAACATGGCATAAGCATAGAGAAAAGCCTGAGTGATGGATTCCAGCGCCTACCAGCTACCTGCCCATATTTCCTGTCACCTTCAGTTTCTCTACATGGACACCGTAATTGTAGAGAAGCTGTTGTACACAGCCTTAATTTGCTACTCATGAACACAGAACGGTCTTTCAAATGGGGAAATCATGACACTGGATAAGTTTTATTTCTCAGCACTAGGGAAACTATGCTTATGAAATACTCTGATCTGGCAGTATGGAAGTGAGTCCATAGAACTTACTCTCATATACTGTTTTGACACTGTTCTTCAGCAATTTCTGTTGGTAATTGAACCCAGACTTAGTCCCTGGCATCTTTGCCACAATAGGTGGTTACCAAAATTGAGCTGGTGGGCTGGGGATTTAGCTCAGTGGCATAAGCGCCTGCCTGGCAAGCATGAGGTTGTGAGTTTGATATCCAGTACCAAAAACAAATAAACAAACAAACCAAAAACAGTAAAATTGAGCTGGTGTTCTTTTGTTAGTTAGATATTTGGTTCATACAGTGGAGTGATATATTTTAAGACATATACTTTTAAGTCCTTTAAGAAGTTATTTGTCTAATATTAGGATATTACCTTTCAAATAGCCTTCACATAGTTATGGAACTAAAACCAAGGGAACAGAGACTAAAAAGGAACAAACTTGTCAAAAATATTTTAAAGCAAAATTTGATTTCCAGTTACACTGAAAATAATCTCATCTGTGGAAACACATCCTTTTTGGAATAGTCTTCTCTTTGTATCAGTGACACATAGGTTTATAAAGGAGTTTTGTCTGTGCTGCACATGAAAATATACAGTACCTGGCGCTGATGAGGCAAGGTGTGATTAAAAGAGTTTTCCTTCTCCTAGACAGCTAAAGCATCAATCATCATGTGATTTGTCCTGCAGGGCAGAAAAACCAGAAGGATTCTGTGAAGTCCAGAATAGGAGCGAGAATGGGGAACAAGAGTGCGCTGTTTCCTGGATTGTCCTTTTTACATGTTTAATGCTATTGGTGAAAGTCATCAGTCCTTTGTCCATACTTTTTGTCTTCTCCACTTTTTTTCCTCCAAAAGAAAGAACTTTCTGCATAGATGCCCACTCTAAGGGTTGTAGGCTATTAGCTGTCAGCCCTTCTAATGTACCTCACAATACCAACAGATCTGTTTCATCTTTGAGCAAGGTAATAGGGCTGAATCTGCAGATCCTTCTAGTGAAATAGGAAAATGTGTTGCATAGTGTAGTTGGAAACAAAGATTG
Organism: Cavia porcellus; assembly: GCF_034190915.1. Classification (NCBI taxonomy): domain Eukaryota; kingdom Metazoa; phylum Chordata; class Mammalia; order Rodentia; family Caviidae; genus Cavia; species Cavia porcellus. The sequence continues at coordinate 54,344,684 of NW_026947488.1, forward strand.
TGGCAAAAAGAGCCTTGGTGGCCACTCCTTCTCCACGAAATTGGACCACACTTCATCTGGGAGAACATTGTACCTGGGCTGCAGTAGGCCCCAGTCTCACAGTGCTCGTGAAGCCAAACTACAAGAAGTACTTGTCATCTTCTTGACACACGGACACATGAGAAAGGAACAAGAGAAGAATGTCAGTAAATGTTACCATTTCAACACTTACGTGTGATTAAAAAATGAGAAATTAGAATTACTCACAAACTGAGGGGCTTAAGACTACCTAGAATTTCAGAGAAACTAGTAGACACCCATTGGAGAGGTTTGATTCGTTTTGGTTTAGCCAGGGTGGCACACACAGGTTAGAGCATACTGACAGAGGTATAAGAGTTGAGACAGGCTCTGCCACATCAGTGTCTAGCATGCCATTTCTCAGAAAGTCTTGCTGACATACTATTATTTCTTTCTGTGGAATTATATATACACAACATGTGGATGCTATTTGTGCCACAGGTATGGCCCTGACTACACAGCCATCCAGTTCCATTCATGGTCCATGGTAATGAGCAAGAAGTGTTTGTGATGTTGAAGTGCTCTAGAAACTATCACGCCTGAAACTGCAGAAAAAAATGCACATTAATCCCTAAAAATAGCGTCTTAGATTATAAAAGAACAAACAGATACAACAATTTAGTTCATTTTAAAAAACTGGGCACATGCATGACCTATTCTTGGTTGAGGGCAATATTTATGTGGGTAATTTCTCCTTCCCTTTATAGAAGATTCATTGTAGTTCAATGCAAAAACTAGCAACACTACTGCATATGTTTAGGCTTTTCCTAGTTTTTTTTAAAGGAGACAATGATCAGGAAAGCCTAGAGCAGGACAAATGTATCAGAGAAATAAGTAGATGTTAATTAACCCTGCTCCCTGTAACTTATGGGTCTGGATTAGCCATTATAAAAATTTAAAAACACTTTCAGTCAAAAGACTAACCTAAAAGGATTGACTTATACAAATAGAGGCTGTACCTTTTTTCGAAACCATGTCCAAAGCAGCAGAGACTTGCCAGCATTTTCTGTATCCCTATTTTTTGTCTTTCCCGAAGAGCTTGTGCCCTTTACTAAATAGAAATTCAAAGCATTGTCTTGGTTCTGTAGGAAGTACAACATTTTAACCTCTTTTCTAATAAGTTTTGAATTTCCAGAGTTACTAAGTATGGATGATATGGGCCATACTTCTGTATTAGTTAAATGGCCTTCTTTCTTGCCATGTAAAGATCCATGTATGTTTTAGTATGTCATTCTAAGGGTTAAATTTTCCCCTAAAGAAGTGTTTCTCTAGGTTGAGTGTGTATCAGAATCATCTGTGATGCTTAGAAAAGTAGACAGCTGGGCTATCCCAAGAATTTCCAATTCAGTAGGATTGGGGTGGAACCCAACTGTTTGCATTTCTAAGAAGCTCTCGGGTGGTATTTCTGGTCTGGGAACTGTCCTAGAAACTACTCTGCTTTAGGGATTTTTGCTCCTTTCTGAGTCAGATCTGAGGCAAGTACTGCTCCTCACCGGGTTGCCATTAACTTGCTCATTAAAAGAGTAAGGGCGGATGTGGCATCCCTCTAGAGGACTTTGACTCTTGCCCTCATGCTCAGAAATACATTTTGTCACTTTATTTGACCACTGATAATGCATGCTTCATCTCTGATCTGCAAGTGATATTTCTTTCTTTTTTCCTGTTTAATTGTTCTTGTTTCTCTCTGTGCTGTCCTCTCATTCTCGCCCCTTTGTTTCTGATGCAGAGATGAAGATAGTTGGGTGTAAGTTTCTGCTTTTGTGTGTCCTGTTTATTGCCTGCTTTGTTCCATCTTCATTTGTTTCATGGAATGTTGCAATACTGGAATGGGGTATCATGTACATTATTAATCCTTCATCAGCCTCACCTTCCTGGGGTAACTGTTACAGCCCCTCCTAGAATACTGTGTAATACTTTAGATATTAGGTTCATTTAGATACTAGGTTCATTAAACCTTGAGAACATACTGGCATGTTTAGAAAACCATAAATTTGAAGTGTATAGTTACAGCGTTATTATTTGAGATACATAAGTTACTCTAGATGAAAAGAAAGTAAGTCGTGCTTATCGCAAACCACACAGAATTAGAAAGGCAAACAGAACCTCTTTTTGGTTCTGCTAGGACATAACTTCACATGAAGGGCAAATACAGAGAAACATAGCTTTGAAAGAAAGCTGTCCTGGGGGGATAATGAAATGATTTACCACAGATGGCTTCTTGGGACTATGGTCAGTCTGTGTCAGATGAAACTTTGGCATTATCTCTAAGGGGTAGTTTAAGAAGAAATGAAGACCAATTGTATGTTTGCCCAGCCATTCAGTTTACCAAAAGGCTTCACAAAGCAGCATCTCTGGCAGTCAAGATAAAAAAAAGTTCAATTGTATTTTGTGGGACTGTATATGTTGTCATTTTTTAAAAAGAGGGGAGATAACATCCAAGTCTGATTATAACTGCCCATTAGCTGTTCTTGTAAATTTTCTAGAAGACCTCATAGAACTTTGCAGTTTACTTTTCTTGACCAACACATTAAAATCTTTCTTGGATATCAAAAAAAAAAAAAAAAAAGAATCACTTATGTTCCCACAAGAGTTTGGAAAATCATCACACTCCTGACTGAAGAAAGGAATAATATATATAAGTGATGTCACACTGTGTCCATACTTGTCATTCTGTTAAAAGCAGAAGGCATCACCAACTTTCCGATGATAGAAACCAGAAGTATAACACTGAAAACGTGGTGAGGAAAATAAAGAGTTCATCTTTTCTGGGTATTTTAAAAAGTGCTCCTAAGTCTGTTTTCCCCAGAAGAAAATGAGAACTACTATGAATAAAATATTGAGCTCATATTCTCTAAATTCCATGTAAAATGGTAGATCCACATATTCATAATTCTGTTAGGAGACTTCCTCCTAAAATACCAAGAGAAGGAATTGGTGTCATCCAAGTACACTGCTGTGTGTGCTAGGAGAAAATCAGGTCTCATTTTCTATTGGCTTAAGAAAAAGAAACCACATCCTCAAAAACTCCTCATAGAGACAGAACAAAGTATAAAAATATAGCATTAAATGATATTTTGCTGAAAATCAAGGCCTCTCAATATGTGATATAATTTGTACAGAAGGGACATGACTATAATAAAAAATCTGAATCAAACTGAGATGCCTAAACTTGTGTGTCCCTTATTAACCATGTCTCCTGTGCTGGTTCCACATAGACTGGAACCACATAAAACAAATGACCCCAAACTACAACTAAGGCTATAATATCTGGCAGATATTATTATTATTATATAATATTATTTTATTTTTATTATATTATTTTATTATTATATAATATTAATAATATAATATTATTATATTATTTTCTTGCTAGCAGAATGCTCTGATGCTTGTGCCAGATCTGAGAGTTTTTAAGACCTCTAAGGAGACTGTTCTTGGAAGCAACCCAGAAACATGTCACAAACTCTGTTTCTGTAGAGTCATATTAAGATCCATGTCTTTGGAAGGCCAGAATTGCTGATAGATGTCATAACTCATGACAACTCTGTCATGGTACTCCCCAGACCCTTAAGATTTCTGTTGCTTAAACAGCATCATTTCCATCTCAGACCTCTCACTCTCCCAGAGCATTTCAGGTCAGTCCCTGTCATGATAAGGTAGCCTGAGATTTGTTACTTTGATCCTCCCTTCCAGTTGTTTGTGTAGGCTCGTAGATACCTGGATTTTTCATGTGTATATAGTTGCAGTATAATGTGCGTGTTCTTCATATGTAAACATTCCAAGTAGGGCCAATCCAGCTAGCAGTATGTTTTTATACTGCTTGCCAGCCAAAAATGTTTGTTTATGTATTAAAAGGAGTGTAATAACGGAACATAGAACAGAAACATATATGACCTGCATGACTAATATATTTACTATCTAGTCTACCCAGAAAAACTTTTCCAATCCCTGTACCTCTTAACTACCTGCCTTCCTGACCTGAAGGTGTACCAGCAGCTATTGTAGAAACTTTAAGAGATGTAAAGATAGTTTATTTTTGACTTCTTTAAAGAATAAATTCATTGAACTTCATCCAGTAAACACTAAGGCACAGCATCCAAGAAGCACTAAGCACTATTGAGACTATAGGATCTCACTCATTCTCAGGAAGCAGACAGTTCCCAATAAAGGGAGATAGTGCTGTCCAATCCTTTCTAAAAGGGAGATCCATCAGCAAAACTACCCTCTGTAATACCTACGCCCACCTCCTGCAGAACAACTTGACCCTCCTAACACTTCTCCATACTGCCTAAGAGCTGCCCGGCCTTTACAATCAGTCAGATTTTATCAGCCAAACTAACCTGGTGATATCTACAAATGCCCAAGGGTCACTATGATCTCAAGGGGTAGATTCTATGAATCTAACTTTAACAAGCTCCCCAAGTAATTTCAATACACATAGTCAGCAGTGGTCTGCAAATAAAGGTCCAGAATCACTGCTTGACCTTCTCTTTCTCGTTTTCATTGTGATGTACTCTTCTTATGCCTCTCCTGATAATATGTCTTGACAGTCAGTGCTTAAATTTACAAGAGCCTCCTAAGATAGTATCTTAACCCAAAGACATCATCCCATGATATAACTAATCCCATGATAAAATTTATCCCAGTTTTCTGAGCATTAAACTTTTTGTGGCAATCACTAAAGAATGCAGCTCTGAAAAGTTATCCTTAAAGCAAACCTAAGACCTATCACATGTGCTTCTTTAGGTTTTCTTCTAGTTCTTCTGGAAGGCCCCCCATTTAAATGATCTCACAGAGAACTTTCAACAAGAAGCCTCCCAACTCACAGAAGCAATACCTTTCACAAAGTGCCACTCTACATTGAGACCATAATTTATAAAATTCAGCCTGTAAGACAGTCTAACACATATTCTGACTGAAAACAGACATGATCTAGGAAAGTCCATTCTCCATATAAAAAGCAGCCAAGACCTAATAAAGTCAAGTTTCTTCAGTTCATAACTCATGGAGTATTTTACTTGTATTAAAATTTTTTCTCAGTCACCACAAAAGAACGAAAACTGGGAATGTCCAGCTCAATGCTTCCATTTTTAAATTGATATTTTGGCTGCTAATAAATTATGATCTTATTCTATAAAATCAACACATCAAATTCTATCATTAACAGTCTCCAAGATAATGCCTAATGTTGTTAGTATTCTGTGTCCTGTATTGCTAATAAAAGTTTAGAACATTTCATTTCAAGGACATGTTTATTTTAACATGCTTAGCCTATGTATAGAGCTGTAAAAATAAAAGTATGTGTGCAACCTAGGAGCATATTGCTAGTAACCAGCAAATACTTTCAAAAGCAACATAGATTATCTTGAGACTAACTTCCAAAGAGGGCTAAGCAGGCACTTATTCTTTAGATTAGTCATTAAATTTCTCTAGACTGTTACTTAACACTAAATCATTCTAGAAATCTAATAATTACTTAAATTTCATAGAAAAGCTAATAGGTAACTGAAAGACTTTCATCAGAATATGGTATCAGTACTTTCAGGACTGGTTTTATTTGGCCTGTGTCCTGATAAACTTGATTTTCTTTTCTTTCCACCTGCACACCTGAGTACTATCACTGATGTGCTAGGAGGGCCCAAATAGGGATATCCAAAGAAAGAAGATTAAGGTTCCAAACTCATTAGAATTTGAAGCACAGGCTCTACCAAACTCAGGAAGAAAGTCTCAGTAGACTGCAAGGATAGACAAGGCTCGCCCACATACCCAACAATTGCATTTGTGTATGATTTTTGTACATGTTTTCCTCTTCCCTTCATTGTAGCTTAATGGCTATTTGAAAGCAGGGTAATTTTCACACATTGGAGAAAATTCTTAGGGCTCCCAAAGAATACTTAGTTGTCATGGACTGCTCTTCTCCACTAGAACCAAAATATTTTTGAAACTCCTGATTATGCGTCCAAATAACTGATTACAAAACCACACTGCAAAATAAGATGACTTGAAGAATGGAAAGACTTACCATGAAAACACCAAAAGAAAGCCTTCCATATATTCCAGTCCTGTTCCATTCCTGTTTTGTGCAAGAGACACTCAGATGCTTTTACAATTAAAGCCAAATAGTGCAGGAAATGAAGATATTGTCATGTATATCTTACCAAACCACAAGACTCATTTGCTAAGCAGAACCAAACCCTGTTCTGTAATAGGGATTCTGAGTGATTAACAGATTTTAATGTGCCAGTTTTTCTAAGAATGGAAGTAGAAAAATATTTTGCTTAACAAATTAATTGTTCTATCACCTTGTTTAGTTTCTTTTAGGCTACTAACGCATCTTCCCTTTAGTCTTACCTATTTTTCTTTGCGATTTTCTTTTTTTAAAGTTTTTCCTACAGTTTTTCCAATGTTTTTTGAAATCCAAAAGCCTTTCTTTAGAATATATGAATAAAACTGATCATATTACAGATTTAGAGCAATCTAAATAAACTATTCTTGTACCTGAATAGACATCCTTGTGTCCCTTTAATTCACTGCTTCCCAAAAAATCAGATGTGACTTGAATCATTTTGGGTTTTGTTTTTGTTTTTGTTTTGTTTTGTTTTGTTTCTTGATACCGGGAATCAAACTTAACCTTGCACTTGCCAGGCAGGTGTTTATGCTGCTGAACTGTGTTCCTAATCCTAATTTGAATCATTTTGAACCTAAGGGTTAGACCTTCTTCAGCTCAATCTTGAGTATCATAGATAGGCAAAATGGACCAGAGTGAGAGTACAGGAAAGAAACAAGAGCAGCAGATTACTGCCCATCATTGTCACACCTGTGCTTTGCACACAAAAAGAAGAAACACTGACAAGTAGCCCTGCGACCTTGGTCTGGTCCTCTAGCAGGGAATGAGACTTGGAGCAAAGCCACCAGAGGAAGGAATGATGTATCCACTTTTGACCTCAGACATTTCAGTAACTGTAAAAAGAAAACTTGTGAAAGAAAAGAGAAAAAAATAGAGAAAAGAACCATAGGAATTAAAAAGCAGTTAAGACATAATTTCAAAAATGTGCAGTCTCACTGATTCTAAGGCTTCTCTTTTCAATCACAAGGTTTTGAGTTTGATTCCTGGTACCAAAAGAAAAAAAAAATAAAGCTTCTCTCTTACACAACTTAGTTTGCAGCCATTTTTCTGGAGAGGAGAAAGAGTGGGCAGTCTTTAAGAGAAAATTCTCTACCCTGAGTTAAGCACCTTCATAGAAAACATATAACTAACCTTCCTGAATACTGCTAAAATGATATTGGTAGACTTTAATGTTATTAACCAAGTTTGGAATGCCCTGAATACTCACTAAACTCCTGAGGACCCAAATGCTTGTCTGGTCCCCATGTAAATGGTGCATGGTGTAGTCATGAGGACATGACATTTCTTTCCCCACAGGTGATATTCGCAATGACTTATACCTGACCCTGGAGAAGGGGGATTTTGAGAGAGGGGGAAAGAGTGTGCAAAAGAATATTGAAGTGACCATGTACGTGCTTTATGCAGATGGAGAAATCTTAAAGGTAAGGCTTGCCAGTCAGTCATTACAAAAGGAGGCTAATGTAATAATTCTAGTGTTTCTTTCGAAGGCCTATCACTAAATGCACACCACTCATGTGCATTCTTTTCTCCTTTTTTCTTTTTTCAAGGAAACCCTGCAGTGAACTTTGATAATGACTTCTGGTGTTAGCCTTTACAGAAAATTTTCCTAGTGTCTAATCCAAATCCCTCCTGCTCCAGTTGAGACCTATTCCCTCTAGTTCAGTCCTATGTGTTACTCTTTTACCATTTCACCTCACATAGAGCTTTCTGCCTTGGGTAGCTATTTTAAGGTCCCACTTTGCCTTCTTATTCCTTGAAGTAACACAGAATAGTATATTTGCACTTTGGTCAAGATGGGACTTAAACACTCAGCTGGTACCTTCATAGGACAAAGAACAGCAGGCTTAAACCTGAGCATTGTTTCCAGCTGATACAATAAAAGGATCATCTGATACTTGTCCTTGAAAATGGAGACCCATGCTATTGTTTTTCTGTTGCCTTTGTGTCAATTTTCCCCTCAGTCATTGTGGTTGCAGTGCACCTGAGGTAGAAGGCAAATAATTCTTTGATAAACCTCATTTATGGGTTATGGCAACAGCTACCTTATAGTAGGCAGAAAATAAGTAATAACCCCCTTTTACAGATGAAAAAAGATAAAATTAATTGAAGTCACCTTCCAAAACTAGAAAGAAATAGAGGAAAATGTTGAAATAGTGTTAAAAACAGTGATATGTGTATCATTTTAAAAACCAAACTCAAGGACTTAGGCATGGAGACTGCCAAAAACAGTAGAGCTGTCAATCTTTCGTACCAGCCCTGTGTGGACAAGAGCTGTTCCTGACTGTACTCACCAGTACTTCATCTCCTCCACAGTAGGGGCATAGGCAGTTCTGAGACTGTATCTTCATGGCCATTATTTGGGAGATGGGGTCTAGTTCAGTCGGTTCATATCCAAGGAAAGTCAGCACAGGGTGACCTAGAATTCTAGTCTAACACTGAGCCAAGGAAGATTAGGGGGAAAAAGTTCTCCACTTTGTAATTTTATTCTTCCTGATCTGTAAAATGGTACATACAGTTGACTTCTCTTGTGAATCTTATTTTTTCTTTTCTCAGTGAAAGAGAAGAGTCTTTTTTTTTTTTAGTGATTTGGATGTACCACTCAGCCTCCTTCCAGTTCATCAACCAGTATGTGAGGTTACTTATGACCCAAGGAAAACCAGGAGCATTGTGACTTCTAATTGCTTAATTATCTACACAGTTGCTTATAAAAATACTGAATTTAAGTCAGATGTATTCATGTCTATTAGATTTATCCTGGTGTGAAAATAAGGCCTTTACACAGGGGAAGTCCTAGTGACACAAGAGAAATCCAGATTCTCTCTCCATGAAGGTAACGTCATAATTTACTTGTTTCTTTCAGGATTGTATCAGCTTGGGTTCAGGAGAGCCAAATAGGAGTTCCTATCACTCCTTTGTTCTTTATCACAGTAATAGTCCTCGTTGGGGAGAAATTATCAAATTGCCTATTCCCATTGACAGATTTCGGGGCTCCCATCTACGCTTCGAGTTCAGACATTGTTCTAGTAAGTGAACTTCCCTTCCACATTCTCCTGAAGCTATAACTATAACTCGCCTCTCTAGAATGGAATTAAGAGAATTCTTTTATTTGGGCAGGAAAATGAAGAGATAGGTATAAATGAATACTTAGATACAGGATATCATCAGAGGTCATTCTTTGTGCTGTTAAAGCAGTGATTTGAAGCCAGGGGATTTGTATTGGCCCTTCCCAGTATCTTAAATATCCAGTGCAATTGTCCTTTGGATATTTCCTTTGTACCTATTAAGATGCTTCCTAAAGAAGCCCTGGTTTTTCAAGACCAGCAATTTGCTTTCTGTTTGGATCAAGTAGCCTGTATACCTTAGGGTATAAATTCCAAGTGTAAACTCAGATAGCATATTTCTCATCATTTCTGTAGTGAGCTTGCTACCTAGTTAGTGAAAGAAGTAAGGAACAAAGATGTGTAGGTAACAAGCACAAAGGGAATTCCTATTAAAAGGGGGAGGGAATAACAGCGCACACTTTACTCTGATTGCAGCAAAAGACAAAGGAGAAAAGAAACTCTTTGGTTTTGCATTCTCACCCCTGATGCGTGATGATGGCACCACCCTCTCAGATGATATACATGAACTTTATGTGTACAAGGTATGAGGCCAGGCTGCCTTTCATCCCTACTCCTTCTTCACTCACACATGTGGTCCTCAGGTGGCTTTCATTGGGCAGACCAGGATTCAGGGTAGTGGGTGACAATAAGACAACTGTGTGAGTAGACTTTTGTTTTCTAAGTGCATGGACCTTCCTCCCAAAACTAATGCCAACTTGCCATTTTTTTTTGTACCTCCTACTTCATTGGATAGAAATCTGTTACCGTCCTTGCTATGTCACTGTAATTTGTATGAGTATATTCTGAGGCCTGCTATTCGAAATCATGGCATTGTCAGCTATCACAGCATAACAAACTACCCAAGATTGCAGGTGTACCAGGTGGACACCACATAGCCCATCATATTCTTTTTAAAAGGCACATAAGCTGTTCTGGGAATTTTCTGTACAGAAGGCAGTCTTCTAAGAGGACCTGAACCCCAAGGTCCAGCCTTCAGAAGATGAGAGCAAACATCAATTTAGAAATCCCCTGGACCTGTCTTTTACATGTGGCTAAGGAAACATGCTCCCTTCTCTCCTTTTGCCTACAGTGTGATGAGAATAGCACATTCAATAACCATGCTCTCTACCTGGGCCTCCCCTGCTGCAAAGAAGATTACAATGGCTGCCCTAATATCCCCTCCAGCCTCATCTTCCAGCGCAGCACCAAAGAGTCCTTCTTCATTTCCACACAGCTGTCTTCTACCAAACTCACCCAGAATGGTAGGTAATGGTACATGCAGGGTAGTACTCTTCATTGTCCTTAACTTTCGGTTGTACAATGCTTATGCATGTTGTTGGAGAATAAAATTACTTCTTAATATATAATAATGAGGTATCTTTTCATTTGGAGTTGGAGCCACTCAGCAGTAGCAGCCTATAAGGTTTCCCATGGTTTTAGTAGCTCCCCAGTTTGCAGATTTATCTCTGCCTCTAATCTCATCAGGAGTCCATTGTGGTACATGCCACTTCTATTCCTACCTGTACTTGTCTGAGAGAATCTGGGTCTTACTTGACTTCTGAGAGCCAGGGCTCACTATTCTTTGGGCTTGCTTTTTAGTGGACCTCCTTGCTCTCTTGAAATGGAAGGCCTTCCCAGATCGGATTATGGACATTCTAGGGCGGCTGCGGCATGTCAGTGGGGAGGAAATTGTTAAGGTATGTCATTTGTCCATTTCTAACATACTGGCGGAGAAAAAATCAGGGCAGAAGACCTTATCCCCACACAAGTTCTGCTAGTAAGCCTCTAAGACGATTTCTCCAAGTACGTCATATGTGAATAGGAATAGGTTTGGAGGTTGTTCTTTTTTGTTAGCTATTTTTAAGTATATATAACATTTATTGTCCCTTTAAAATTGTATTTAAGTTATAAACTCTATTTTGTGACTTTTCTTCCTGGAGAGCAAAATGGTAATCAAAGGGCAATAGAAAAGCATCTCTTAGAACCAACCTGCATTCCTCTGGTATCCTGTCTCCTTTAGGCCTCTTTCTCATTTTCCTTACTTTATAACCCTCTTACCACAAACTCAGTTTTATGTTTTTATGCCTCTACTATCATTATTGTAAGAACTCTGAATATTGTCCATTTACTTGTAGCTGGTGATTTTGTCCCATTTCTCTCTTAGAATCCATGGTAACAAAACCTTCCTTAGCCCCTGTGTTATCCTTTATGTCAGCTGATTCCCGCAGACCCCTTTCTGACATCTTCCATCTAAAGGCCCTAAGCAGACTGACAACTACATAGCCAGTCCCAAGATGTCTTTGAAGGGCTTCTCTGGGAAGAACCACCTGATTTTAGCTCAAGAATACCCAGGTGTTTCCTAGTGCTGGAAAATCCAGCAATGGAGACCTATACAATGAACTGACCTAAAAGAAATAAAGTGGAAGTGTTTTTAGTCATCAACAAGGGCAACAGAATGCTGGCTATAGATTAAATCTCAAGAAAGCATCCTGCCCGCAGTGAGCCCTGTCATTACAAATACAAAGCAATAAGCACAAATGCACTGCTTGCTGAACTTTTATTTCACAGCTCCACTGACTCAACAGTACACAATACAGTGTCTCCAAAAGAGGAACAGTTTTGAAGTCATGTACTTTTATGAAGCTATGACATGAATTTTGTTTTAATCGATTGATCAGATTGTTATGAATATTTGTTTTCTTCACAGAGAAGCTAATACTAGTCTTGAAACTTAAATTTATACTCATATCTTTCTTTTAAAAAATAACAACCAGTATGCAGATAAGGTATGAGGAAGTCTGTGATCTTTTTAAGGAGTTGTCATATTCCTGACAAGAGATTATTTACCAGTATTTCTGATTTAAAACTTCAGTCAGTCTAAAGAGAATGCACTGACATTTTGACATTTGTTTTTACTTTTTAATGAAAAGTTACAGGCATACCCAATAGTAGATAATAGTATAAAGAATCCAAGATGTCTCCCTCACCTGATTTCAACAAACATTAAACTATGGCCAGTCCTGACCCATCAATACCCTAATGTATAATTCCAATTGTTTCAAAAATAAATTATAAATATTGTATCGTTTAAATTGGTCTTTGAATGATAGGATGTTAGATTTGATTTTTAAGCATCCATCAGTATTTATTTTTATCTCTTTCTGTTTTTGTAACTCAAAAAGAAGGCACATGCTCAAAACAACATGAATACTGCCAGATATAGTATCCTACCCTTGCCAGTGGTCCTGTTCAGCTGCATTCTCCCTTCTCCTTGAAGGATAATGGTTTCTGTATGTAAGGTCAACCTTGCCATGGTGTCATCCCAGTGTACTCCATATCTTTTTTTTTTTTTTTTTTTTTTGTCTTTTTCTTTTTTTTTTTTTTTATCGGTATCAGGGATCAAACTCAGGACTGCCTGCTTGCAAGGCAGGCCCTTATGCCACTGAGCTAAATCCCCAGCCCTGTACTCCATATCTTGAGGCCACTGTAAATAAGAGGCTACTGATCTCTGGGATCCCAGGAAAGTGAACTTCTTCCAAAGTGAATCTGGCATCAGAATTACTGCATCTTTTTTTATTTAAAAATTGCTATTCTGTGTGAATGTCCTGTTTTCTTATGTAATTACCTTACCCAAAAAAGAGAGTCTGAGTCTTTCATAGGGTCCTTGGCCTATAGGAACACAGTCCAAGTTCATCTATTTAACCCTTAGCAAGGTGCAGGGTATAGTACTACATGATTCGTAACTTATATTTTAATATATCAGGAAATCTTCCACTTTGTTTATTGGGAGATGATTTCATTAGTGTATGGAAGTTTGATTATGCACGCAGGGGCCTGAGACCTGAACCCTCTGCTTTTTATATTGTTTTCAGTTTTTGCAGGACATCTTAGATACACTCTTTGTGATTTTGGATGATAATACTGAGAAATATGGCCTGTTGGTTTTTCAGTCTCTGGTAAGACTTTTCATTTTTATTAATTATTTCTGTCACATTTCAGAAAGTTTAAGGGACAAAATTTATTAGAGTGAGTGAACAGAAGGTACAGGTACATTTAATAGAAACCAAACACTGAGGAGTATCACCCAAGGAAAACCTACAGTGCTTTCAGACAGACCAAGTTAGAACTAAGTTTGGTCAGGCTTTATAGTTCTGGATTCTCAACCTCATCAATAAACCTGGCTCTTGAAATAGTGGCCTATACCAGCAAGAGACCCAGAGGCTAAGAGAGGGAACAAGATTCCAGCTTTTCATTGATGAGGTGATACATAAACCCCAGGAAGGGCAGATTCTCACATTGGTTGAAGAGGCGACGTAGTTCCAGGTGTTTCCAGGCCTCTTTCCTCCCCCATCTTTAAAACCATTGTCTAAGAAGTTCCGTTAGGATGGAGAGTGATTTCAATGTTTAATCAACATTATTCATTGAACTCAAAAAGAAGCTGAGGGAGGACTGTATATTCAAAAGCAGACAACCCAGTCTGCCTGATAGAAGGGAACAGAAGTGAAAGTTGAAACGGGCACTAGCACAGTTTCCCCCTCTAGCTTTTCTTCTTCCTTCCTTCCCTAGCTACTAACTCCATTTCTGAAGGGTATGGCCTTCTATATCCTGATTTATCTCAGAAAACACTCTTATTTTCCTTGCTTTCCAGTTTTTTAGGAGACCTTAGTATTTATGCCACATACATAGTTATTATTTTACCTGTCGCAGATCCATATTGCATCACTCAGCATTACTGTGAGGGGAGAGGCTCAGAGTAACAGAGGCACAGACTAATGAGCTCCAGGAGCAAGTAGGAAGAAGACAGAAAACAAGGCAGCCACATTAGTGAAGGTCTTATAGTGACTGCTTATGGGACACACTATGGAAAATACTGAAAGTTTTCCGTTCCTTAAAGAAGAGGACATTTCCTGCTAAGGATAGGTCTGAAGCCTCGCAAACCTTGGTGACCTACTCTCTCCATTTCCACCAGGTTTTTATCATCAACCTGCTTCGAGATATAAAATATTTTCACTTTCGACCTGTGATGGACACATATATCCAGAAGCACTTTGCTGGAGCCCTGGCATACAAGTAAGTTGTATTTGGTATCAGTATTAGTACTTGTGTTTAAATAGAAAGTCAGCTTTTAAAAAGTTCAAATACAGCCACTGTTTGTTCAGCTCCCCCTTTTTGAAGTTCTATTAGTTTTACTTACCTGTGTATTAAGTTCTTTCTCATATTTAGAATGTTTTCTGCTATTAGTTCTGTAAATGGATTTTTGTGATTAATCTTTTGATTTTTCTCTAATTCCAATTACTTTTAGATTAGTCTTCTTTGTATCATCTAGTACTGTAGGATCCATTTTTTGTGCTCTCTAGTTGTTTTTATGATATCTCTGATCATATGATCACCAACAGCAGCCCCATTTTCTGATTTTTATACTTTGTCTCATGGCTCACTTCTGCTGCCTATACTTTCAATAGAAATTTTAATTTCCTGCATTTCTTTTTATGGACTCTAATTCTTTACTAAGCTAGTGATTTATATTTCATATCATTTTGTTAGCTCAGGTAGATGATTTTGGTATCTTCTGTAAATTTGCTGATTGTTTTATTAAGTTCATTATCTGATATATCTTCGTTAGGCTCACCAAGTACATTGTTGATCTATTTTTTTAATCTATCATTTTAAATAATTCTTTTGTGTGGCTTCTGATTTCCTTCCTATCAGTGCCCCTTGGATCAACTTTTGGAAAACTGAGACTTTCTGGGAACATTTTGTTGCCTTGTTTTCTCATATTTCTGGGTTTTATTGTGTGTATATACTGAGGCTTATTGATTGATTAGAGTGGAAAGACTTTGTTGCTAGTATAAAGACCTCTTTAGTGTTTGCTTTTCAGTAAAGCACTGTGGGTATGGTTAACTGTAGGCCTTTGTCTCTATCCCAAAATTTAGCCACCTTCTATAGTTTAGGAGGGGGGAGTGCAGTGTAATTAGTCTAGCACCCAGTTGTCCAGGAATGGACTGCAGTATTATTAATGACACAAAGGCAACCCAGGTATTCACACACACACTGGCAGTAGCAACAAAATAAGCAACAATAATAGTGTCAAAGATAAATCACATATAGACAGACCATAAGAACTACCACCCTTACCCATAGAAAAGAGATTTATAATTATGGTATAAACACCAAGGCAAACCAAGTATTTACATACAGTAAATATCTACTAAATGCAATGATATACCTCCACAAACAATATAAAGGGATTCAACAATAGTAACATAGCATTACCTATCTAAAGATTAAAAACTTACTGGTTACGCTTGTAAAGATAGGATTTAAAAAAGGAGAATGAAAAAAGTAAGCTTTGAAAAAATAAGCAGAAGATGAGGAAAGAAAAATGAGAAAGAATTCTATTAAGGGGTAAAAAGAAATTTATATTAAAGTAATAGAAAAGAAAAAAACTCCAAGCTCCAGAAAACTGATGAAGGAAAAAATTTTGAGAAAAAAAAAAAAAAAAAAAAAATATATATATATATATATGTTTATTTTTGAATGGATGATTTCTTTCCAGGATCTGCAGTCTTAGAATCCAGAAATTCATTTCTCTGCCTAACTTTATGGCCTGTGGATTTGTAAAGAGTCCCCCATGTTCCAGGGTCCCCCATATACCTCAGGCTGTGGCAACTGTCCAAGCCAAAACATATACTTGCTCATGTTGGCAGATGCAGAAAGCTACTGATCTCCATGCTGGATATAGGCAACAGACTGGGGCCTCACGCTCACTGCCAGCACTTTCAGCACTTAATATCATCTTTAGATTCTTCTGCTTCTGAAAGCCTCATACAGCAGGCCTAGCTTCTTACCCTGTATCCTTCCCAACCTGAGTTTAAACTTCTCAGGGGTTCTGTGTCTAGCCTGTACCCTCTCCATCCATATCTGTCTTTTGTAAACATCTCTCACCCTGTGGTAGTGTAACACTGGAAACCCTGAAATGAAATTATTCTGTAGCTCAATCTCAATCTGTTATCAGAATGACTCCTGATTATACCCTCTCAAATATGGCGGGCACTGCACTGGATTTCTTTTCCAATGCTAGCCAGCTGTGAGAAAGGAGTTACTTTCGGAGTAAAACATCACACTGTTTTTACAGTTTACAATATCCATGGGCTTTTCTTGGGGCTAGCACTGCTGGACCAGTCCATTGTTTATCCCTGGAGCGTTTGACACTCTGGCCTTACTTTCTGTCCTAGGGCATTGCCTTCATCCAGGACAGGTTAATCAGTCATTGCCTCTGCTACTTTGTGCCAAGGGAAACAAAATGCAGAAGTGATTCAGAGTTGGTCTGAAGCTGTGGCCAGGGTGCAAAATCCTCAGATGCAGAATTGGCGAGAACACAGCTCTGGCAAGTTTCAGGTCTCCAGGCTGCCTCCTCTACAGCTGGATGGCTCATTCCCTAAACAGCCATGTTTCTCTGTTTAGTTCTTTAACCCACTTTTAAAATAAGATTTGTTTTGCTTTTTTGGAAGGTTTTGTTTATTTGGTGTTCAGCTTTTTATTACCTTATATATTCAGGATGAGAACCTCAGTCTGTTGTTTGCATACCACTTGCAAATATTTTCTTCCATTCTTCAAGTTGTGTCTTAAGTTTGTTGATTGAGTCTTTGGCTTCACAGAAGCTTTTTAGTTTTGGTGTGTTTCCATTTGTCTATTTTTATGTACTTTGCTACTTGTGCTACTTTGTTGCCTACACCAGTGTTTGAAGTGTATCTCCTGTGGTTTTTTTTTTTTTTTTTTTTTTTGTAGTAACATTATAGGTTTAGTAACATCATAACATTCAGGTTTAAATTTTAAGTCTTTGATCCATTTTGAATAGATTTTTGTGTATGATGATGTTAGGGCCGACGCCGCAGGGAAAGAGACCCCAAGGACTCAATTCTTGGTGAGGGAAAAAAGTTTATTTCCATGCGCATGGGGTCCCTCAGGCAAACAAGTGCAGAGGGGCCCCAAGGGGAATTTGTGTAGGGTTTTTAAAGGTACATGTAGGAGGCAAGTAAGTTTACAGAAGCAAATCGCATTGGTTAATTTTGAGCGGCGCAGGACCTGGCTAATGCTGATTTGAGGGTTTGGGGCTGAGTAACCATGGAGACCGAGGGTCTTGGGTTGACCTTAGAGTGCCAGGTGCTCCCTGGTCCTGTTTATACAGTACATTTTTTTGCTTATCTCTATCTTTATAGAGAACAGAGCATTTAGTGGTTAATGACTAGCAGAGACATTCCTTTTGGCCCTGCTCTGACTATCTCCTGGGAAAGGTTTAGGGAGTGAAGCACTCTTTACTGCTCTGTTCTGAGAGCTCCGGGGAGTTAGGGAGTCAACCCTTTCATTCCCTGCTCTGGGGAGTTAGGGAGTTAACCCTTTCATTCCCCGCTCTGGGGAGTTAGGGAGTTAACCCTTTCATTCCCCGCTCTGGGGAGTTAGGGAGTTAACCCTTTCATTCCCCGCCCTGGGGAGGGGGTTGTAGCAGGGGGGTCGACTCTCACATTCCCCCCTTTTATTTCTCCAATGACTTTTAATCCTAAAAGTCCTGTATAGGTAAGGGGTCATATTGTTGACGTAGCACCATAACTTTTACCTGAGAGATCTGAGCCCTCACAAACCGGGTTACTCGGTTAATGAGGCAAGGGGCTATAGCCATGACTATAATGAATCTGGCCAGGGGTCTCAATAAAGGGAGGATATAGGGCAGAATTGATTCTCGGAAAGAGAACACTTTGGCTTTATTTGAAGGGGGCTCTTGAGATCTGATTTTTTTTCTCAACTTTTTTTTTTATTGTATCTTTTACAATCCCAGTATGATCAGTGTAAAAACAACATTTTTTTCTAAGTGCGGCGCAGAGACCCCCCTTTTTTTTAAAACAAAAGATCTTTAACAATTGGTTTTTTTTTTTGCTTACAGGGGGACCAAAGCCGCCATGTAAGGTCGGCATTAATGTTATTAAAATCAAAACAAGCAAGCTAAAACAGTTAGTCAATTTTTAACTTTAAGGGTTACCAGTCTATTGTGTAGTCCACTGAGTATGTCCCTCGTTGTCTGCTGTTTCCAGTGGCTTTATATGAGTGTAGTGAATCCGCGCAGTTTTTCCTGCTATCTTGATGGCAGTGGGGGTACTGAGCACCACGGTGAAAGGTCTTTTTCAGCGGGGTTTAAGGGAGTCACGGTGGTGACATCGAACCAAGACTGGAGTCCTTGAGGCCTTGGTCTCTGAAGGCAGGTCCAAGTGTTTTTGTCTAAACAGCTGGTGGATCCAGGCCAACACAGGTTGGAGTGTCTGTAGGGACTTAAGATCTTGATTAGTAATTTCAGCTAATTTGTCTTTTGACAATCTTGGAACCAATGGCGGGGGCCTCCCAAACATGGCTTTAAAGGGGGAAATTTTGGAAACATATGGGGTATATCTAGTTCTTAACAGTGCAAAGGGAAGAAGGCTCATCCAATTATTGCCAGTTTTTGAAGACAGCTTAGCTAAAATGTCCTTGAGACTTTGGTTTATACGTTTTACTTGCCCTGAGCTTTGTGGCTGATAGGCACAGTGGAGTTTTAATTAATCTTTAATGTCTGGGCTAACTTTTGGGTGACTCGGGCTATGAAAGCCAGGCCATTATCGGACCCCATTGATAGTGGGAGGCCAAATCAAGGTATGATCTCATGTAATAGCCTTTTAACTACCACTAAGGCTGACTCAGACTTAGTAGGGAAAGCCTCTACCTAGCCAGTAAAAATGTTTATTAATACCAAGAGATAGCAGTGTCCCTGTAAATTAAGTTTTACCATGTCCATGAAGTTTATTTTTTAATGTTCTCCTGGAACAATTTTTTGATGTCGGGTGGTCTCTAACGCAGAGCTCTTGGCTGAGTTGACTAACAAACACTGTGGGCATCTGGAGCTCGAAGAGGTGGTCAGTTTGTAGAGTTTTGGAATAAAATACTGAGTTCTGAACAATTCTGTAAGGTGAAACAGCTCCCACCCTAGTGCCTCCAGTAACAGTACTTGTTTATCAGGTAACTGGTATTAGCCCCTTGGGGTGGGAGACTTTATTCCAAGTTGAGATGTCAACTGTAGGTCTTTTTTTTTTGTGTGTAGACTAGTTCTGACAAGGTCAGAGGACTAGTATCAGAGCAGTTACTTTCTTGGTTGACCCCTCTGATGTGGTTGTTATTTTTTATCTCTGGTTGGGTGAGCCTTGTAAGGAATAGCAACCCATTGAGGCAGCCAGACAGCTGCCAGCAAATCTAGAATCTGTGGAGCATTTTTAGATGGCTTCCCCGTATATGTACAGTAGCAAAGGGATGTCTTCAGTAAAAAAATGTTTACCCTCTTTTTTGTGGCTAGTTTTAGCCTTTTAGTCAAAGCAATAAGCTCCGCCTTTTGGGCAGAAGTGCCAGGCTCTACCCGCTTAACCCAGAGTACCTCCTTTTCGGTGGTCACTGCTGCCCCGGCCACTCGTTTGTCGTTTTGGATGAAGCTGTTTTCATCGAACAGTTGTTGGCATTTCCCAAAAGCTGGTCAGTAAGATCAGCCTGTAGGTTCTGCTGCAGTTCGAGGATGTCAGCACACTCATGGAGAGGTGTCCTTTGTTCCTCCGGATCATCATCAGGCATAAGGGTGGCTGGGTTTAAAGCTGAAGAAGTCTTGAATATCATTAACTCTGGGTCTAGAAGCAGGGCTTGACAGTAGAATTCTGGCATTTGAGAGCCTTTTTTTAGGAGGGGTTTTGATAAGAGTCTCTAAACTGTGAGAGGTTACCACAGAAATCACTTGCCCAAAGCGAGTTTTTTTGTCTCCTTAAGTAACATTGTCACAGTAGCTAGTATTCTTAGGCAGGGGGCCATACTCCTGTTACTGGATCAAGTCTTTGGAGAGGTAGGCTATAGGCCTCTTTTAAGGGCCAATGTCCTGAGTTAGGACTCTTTTGGCAATGTCCCTGAGTTTATCTATGAACAAGATGAAAGGCTTGGTAACGTCAGGGAGTCCCAGGGCTGGGGCCTCTGTCAAGGCCCGCTTGAGCTGTTGGAAGGCCTGTTTACATTTATCAGTCCAGTTCAGCGAATTTTGAGTTTCTCCCTTATGGGAGTCAGTCATATAGAGGCAAGCTTTTTAGTAAAATTTAGCCTACAGTATCCAACTGCCCCCAGAAACTCTCGTCTGTTTTTTAAAAGTTTTTTTTTTTTTTTTTTTAGAGCAATTTTAACATCTTGGCTATCTTTTTGTAAATTTTTTAGTTTTCAAAGACCTTTTTGTGCTATCTCTATTAACTGGCTGAGGGGCATTTTTTAAACCTTTCAAACCTTTGTAATTTTTGTCTAACATGTGGGGCCGACTGAGTTACAAAGAGAACAACTGGCAATATTGGGAAACCTCCTTACCTCTGGATGTCCAGTCAGGGTGGCACAAAAGGAGAACATGGTTTTGGCATTCCGGATCAGAGAGCCGGCTTCATCTGGATGGCACACTGTTTTTTTGTCCAAGGGTGTCACGTGACAGGCCATTATTTTATTAAAATTATATTTTTAACAAAAAGGGCTTTTTTATAGGTAACAAAATTGTGCTGTATAATCTCCCAGATGTTTACAGCGCATGTAAGAACTTGTATCTTATTTTTAATATCACCTATAATCTCATTTTAATGAAAACATTTTGCAGCAAAGTACAATCTTATGTATACTTTTACCAAAACTGATCTAATACTGTCAAATTCTGAACACATTTACTTTTTGTCAAACCTGTTATTTGTAGTACTATAAACCAAGACAAATAAAATTCACATCCTCTTGAGCCTTTTACAACTTACAATAATACCTCTCAAACTAAGCTTTAATCTTTTTTTACATTCTGGCATAGCCAGACACCTTTACTTGAAGACCACTCTCTTTGTCCCTCTTTTTACTATTACCAGTCAATTACCTTTTTTTCTCACTTCTCAGACAACATCAAAACTCTCAACAAAACCCTTGAAGTCACCTTCTAGTAGCCCAAAACATACTTATTTTATGTCTTTTTACCACATAAAAATGTTGTATTTTAAAAACAAAACTGTAACCTTTTAACTGGCTCAAATATAGTACCACCTGGTTTTTACTTGGCAAAGTTGACATGACTCTTAACAACCATAGATATACATATATATGTGCACATGTTTACATTTTCACCAGAGAGAAAAAATACTCCTTTTAAAAGGCATGCCGAGGTTGCAAGCAATCAATTGAAGTCTTACATATTAAACAAGGTGCCACAACATTAAAGACACAAACAAAGGGAGCTTCTTGCATAGTTTGGTCAGCTAAAGGAAATAATTTTTCTTATCATGAACCTTGAATCTAATAAGCCATATGGATCCTACAACAGAAATGGGCAAGAAGCCCCTAAGTTAGTAACAAGTTTAAACAGGCAACCAAGGAGAGGGCGGAGGAAGGAAGGGTTTTACCCACGGTGGGGGCTCCTCCCTGAGGTCTTGTCATACCAAGATGTAGGCGATCCGGTCGGGGTGGCCCTCTCGTCCAGGGCAGAAGATGATGTTCTTAACTGCTAAGATGAGGGGAAGGTGGAAAGTCCCCTCCGGTAGCCAATCCACAGAGAATGTGGGCCACTCAGACGAGCAGAAAGTCTGCCATTTACTTTTTTAACCTGTAAGGAGAGATTGTGAGCCCTCTCTCGAGCCTCCGACCAATGGTTGAGGCTGAGGGACAATGGGGACGATGTCGTCTGGCCCATGATGTTCTGAAGACAAAGAGTGGTTAGCGTACACGCGACACAACAAATAACCGTTCACAACAGTCACAACATACAGGACAAACAGGCCGGCCACCTCACTCTCACGCATTAGTTTCACATCAAACGAGTCACCTTAGGGGGTGCCTCCAGATTGGCCCGGATGGACCACAGATTGGGAATGAAATTCCCCAGATTGGCCCAGACGGACCACAGATTGGGAATGAAATTCCCCAGATTGGCCCAGACGGACCACAGATTGGGAATGAAATTCCCCAAACGAGTCACCTCAGAGGGTGTCTCCGAATTGGCCCTGACGGACCACAGATTGGGCCCCAAACCGATAGGAAAATCCTATCGCAGACGGTGAGTCACGGAAAACCGTGTGGGGCGTCCCCCGGTCACCAGAGAACAGAGAACAGATAACAAAAACAGGTAACAAAAATTGCCCGGTTGACTCGGGGCATAAAATACCGGTAGATTGATCCTCAGAGTAAAAATAAGAAGCGACCGGTCGTACTCACCCACCGCAGAGCCGTTGAGGTCACCTCCCGTGAGACGTGCTATCTCGGTGGAACCTCCAAGATGTTAGGGCCGACGCCGCAGGGAAAGAGACCCCAAGGACTCAATTCTTGGTGAGGGAAAAAAGTTTATTTCCATGCGCATGGGGTCCCTCAGGCAAACAAGTGCAGAGGGGCCCCGAGGGGAATTTGTGTAGGGTTTTTAAAGGTACATGTAGGAGGCAAGTAAGTTTACAGAAGCAAATCGCATTGGTTAATTTTGAGCGGCGCAGGACCTGGCTAATGCTGATTTGAGGGTTTGGGGCTGAGTAACCATGGAGACCGAGGGTCTTGGGTTGACCTTAGAGTGCCAGGTGCTCCCTGGTCCTGTTTATACAGTACATTTTTTTGCTTATCTCTATCTTTATAGAGAACAGAGCATTTAGTGGTTAATGACTAGCAGAGACATTCCTTTTGGCCCTGCTCTGACTATCTCCTGGGAAAGGTTTAGGGAGTGAAGCACTCTTTACTGCTCTGTTCTGAGAGCTCCGGGGAGTTAGGGAGTCAACCCTTTCATTCCCTGCTCTGGGGAGTTAGGGAGTTAACCCTTTCATTCCCCGCTCTGGGGAGTTAGGGAGTTAACCCTTTCATTCCCCGCTCTGGGGAGTTAGGGAGTTAACCCTTTCATTCCCCGCCCTGGGGAGGGGGTTGTAGCAGGGGGGTCGACTCTCACAATGAGAGAAAAGGATCTGATTTCATTCTTTTGCATATTGAGTTTTACCTTACCATTTGTGCCAGTTAATCTTACTTGTCAACTTTACTTGTTTAAGGATGCCAGAAGAGGCGGTTTAATCATGGGGGAATTATATTAATCAGTGAATTACTCCACTGATATTCATAAGTGAATGTGCTATTAGGAAATAGAGTCCATTTGGAGGTAGGTCACTGGGGATGTTTTTGGTATATTTCTCTGGCTTTCTTTGGAGCTCTGCTTCCCAACCACCATGCCTTGAGCAACTTTGTTCCACGGTGCCCTTCCACCATGATTTTCTGCTTTGGAATCAACTGACCATGGACTGAAACCTCCTGCAGCCATGAGCCAAAATAAACCTCTCCTCATTCAAATTGTGTATATTAGGTACTTTGTTCCAACAACAGGAAGCTAATCAATACACTATTTCCTGAAGAGACTTTGTTTTCTTCACTGTATGTCTCTGGCACTTCTATTAAAAATTGGTTGACTTGCTGGGATACAGTGATATATGCCTGTAATTCCAGTTTACATGAAAGACTGAAGCAGGAGGATCACAAGTTCAAGACCAGTCTGGAACTTAGCAAAATCTTGTCTTACCTTAGCAAATTTTAGCAATTTAGCAAAATCATCTTGAAATAAAAATGAAAAGGGCTGGAGATGTAGATCAGTGATAGCCCCTCGGTTTGATTCCTAATACAGAAAAAGTTGACTATATGAATTTAGAGTAATTGCTGGCATCTGTAGTCTATTCCATTGGGCTATATAACTTTTTATGCAAGTACCGTACTGTTTAAATAACTATATCTTTATAATACGTCTTGATTCTGGCATTGTGATGTGTCTTTCCCACCCCCACAACCTTTCCCCTCCAAAAATCACTTTGGCTATTCTGGATCTTTTGTGGTTCTGTATGAATCTTAGGAATTTTTTTCTGTTTCTGTGAAGAAAGACTTTGGTATTTAGATGGAAAATGCATTGAATTTATAGATTACCTTGAATAGTATGATCATCTTAATGATGTGGATTCTTTAAATCTATAAACACAGGGCATCTTTCCATTTTTATGATCTTTTGGTTTTGGTGCTTCATTTTGTTGATGTATTATATTACATTTATTGATTTGCATATTTTGAACCATTTTTTCACTTCTTGAATGAATTCCTCCTGATTGTGGTATGCTGTTTTTACTATGTTGTTTGCTATATGTTACTGAGAATTTTTGTGTCTGTGTTCATCAGAAATATGGGTCTATAGTTTTTTGTGTGTTGTATTTTTGTCTGACTGTGGTATGAGGATAATGCTGATCTTTTTTTTTTTTTTAAGGAGGATAAAACCAAGGAAAATAAAACCAATCAAAATAAGCCAGTATAAGTGATACAAGACTTCAAGATCTTATGAAATCAACAATAGTTACCGTAATGCCTTTTGTTGTCTTCAAAATAGCTGCAGATACCTTTGGGCACAGTAAAAATCCAACAGAACAGAATAGAATAGATACAATAAAGACAAAACAATGAAGGCAATAAAGGACTTCAAAACAAGCCAGTAGTAAATCCAGAATGGCTACCGTAATATATCTTGCTATCTTTGAAAAAGCTGTTTATGCCATCATATTTAACATAATCAAACAAAACAAAAGAGAATAAAACCCAACCCAACAAAACAATGACAATGATATGGTTTCCAGGCAGGGGTTGCTTCCTGGAGAGGCCTTGTTCTCTCCCTCCGCAGTTCTTGAATGGTGCAGACTCATGGAGAGAGGCTTGGGTGTGGCTGTCCCAACTCTGGCAGCAGCCCACACACGGTGCTGGTTTTCAGGCAGGAATCACCTCCTGGTAAGATCTGGTTCTCTCCCCCTGCCGTCTAGGGTAATGCTGGTCTTATTTAAAAAAAAAAAAAAAAAAAAAAAAAAAAAGTTTGGCAAAGTTCCTTCCATGTCAGTTTTTTAGATAGTTTACAAGGACTTGAAATTTTTCTATAAATGTTTTAGCAAATTTCTCTGTTAAACCATCAAGTGCTAGACATTTTTAGACAGATTTTTAGTTACTATTTTGGTCTCATTACTCATTATCACTCAGTTTAGATTTTTTATTTCTTGATTCACTTTATATGTATGCATTCAGAAATGTATCCATTTCTTCTGAGTTTTCTAGATTTTACTGTTCATAAGTATTTTCTTACAATCTTGTATATTTTTGTGGTCTTGGTGGTATTGTCATCTCCTTTTTCATCTTTAATTTTATTTAGGTCTTCTATTTTTCTTGGTTAGTCTGTTTTGAATTTGTATACTTCTTTTAAATTCATTTATTAGTTCAACAGTTTTGTTCTAAATCTTTAGTGCTTCATACATATGAGATCATGTCTTCTAAAAATGAGAAATTTTAATTCTTCTTTTTGCAGTTTGTATGCCTTCTGTTTTTCTTGTCTAATTTCTCTGGGTCAAACTTCTAGTATAGATTGAAAAGCAGTGGCAAAAGCAGTATCATTGTCTTTTTTCTAATCTAAAAAGGAAAGATTTCAGTCTTTCATTATTAAATATGATACTAGCTCTGGGTTGTCAGCTGATATTTTAAACTAGTTGCCACACTTTCCCTTCTAAGGAATGATAGCAAAGCTATTAAAAATAAGTCTTGCTTTTTCCATAAGAAACCTATTGAATAGCTAAATATAGAGCCCAGAAATAAATGTCAAAAAAATAAAAAGACAGTAAACAAAATGATTAGTAAACAAATGTGAGAAAAGAAGTAACCTAACATTGTTAAAGCAATAAGAAGTCACCATTTTCTTCTATGAACTTAGCATTATTTTTCCCCCCAGGAATTGAACCTGGGACCTTGCATTTGCCAGGCAGATGCTGTGCCACTGAGCTGCCCAGTCCTACTACAAATTTTGAAACAAAACCAACAGTGGCAAGGCTGAAGAATCATGAAGTTTTGGTATTTTGATGTCACTTTAGAGCGTATACACTGTACTGTGGACTTTATGTGTCACCCTGTTAGTGTTTCATGTAACTTTAAGGTGTAGGTTAATCATACCATATTTTAAATGAAAAGAATAGGACGCAGAGAGATTAAATAAATTGCCCAAGGTTTCAGAGCTAGATATTGATGGTCCCAGATGTGACTACAACCTATACTCTTTTTTTTTTAAAGAGGGTAAAACAAACCATAACAAAACAGAATAAAGCAGATCAGAAGAAAACAATGTGACACAGATTTCAAAGCAAGAAAACGGGAAATCTACAGTGGCTACTATAATGTCTCTTGTTCTAAATAGTTGTCTATATCTTCACACACAATGAATTCATTTTAAAAAAGTATAAAACTGTTAAGAACAGAGTAATGAAGGCATTACAGGCCTTCAAAACCAGACAATAGGAAAATCAACAATGGCTACTGCAATGTCACTTATTCTTTTCAAAATAGCTGTCTTCATGTATGTTGAAATTAAACAATACAAAACAGGCTAAAACCACTATGAACAAAGAATAAAAGCATTAACTGGATTTCACAGCATGACAATATAGAATCAGCAATGGATACCATAATGTCTCTTTTTCTTCAAAATAGCTGTTCATTTCATTATGCATAGTACAGTCAGTTCTCATAAACTGTTTAGGAAAAGTTCTAGGCATATATAAGCCAATAAATGTATCTCTATCCTTTCAGTATTAGAGGGAAGAACAAAACAAAACAGATAACTAGAAAAACAAGAAACAAAAAATACAAATAAATAACAGAAGCAAAGAGCCCAAAACAATGACAACATAGGCCTTCAAAACAAGATGGTAGAACAGAACTAAGGTATAATCTGTATTCTTGACCTCTGTGGTCTCTTGTAAATGTGTAGACCTTCTGACCTACTAATCTCATTCTTCAAAGGTGATTTAGGCTTCAAGAAGTGAGGTAGATGGGATGAGATGGTGCAAAGGATTATAACCTTTCAGTCAAAGTCTGCTATTTGATAGTATGTTCAGGAGACACGACAATTAAAGAAAAACAAATTATATACATCTGATCCAAATCCTTAGGAAGGAGGAGCCGGAAAGAGTGATTATAACTGCTGATTAAAATCACAGTTCTTTAAAATTACAAAGAATATCTGTCTCACATGATAATGAAATTGCACAACTATAATCCATCATTCTGTTGTATTTTATCAGCAGAATATTGTTTCCTTTTTGACTATTGCTGAATTTCCTATTTAATTAGTTAAACTTTTCAGGCTGTATTACCTTTGGATTAAAATGGGTTTTCTATAACTGTTCTCTTTCCCAGGGAGCTCATTCGCTGTTTGAAGTGGTATATGGATTGCTCAGCAGAACTGATTCGGCAGGACCACATTCAGGAAGCCATGCGGGTAATGTACTGAGCTTATAGATAAGAGAGCCCCTACTGCAGTTATTTGTAAGTAATCTCAGTGAGATGGTATTCCAGATAAGTGCAGACACCCCAGTACACTGCTGTTTTTAAGAATCACTGCCTTGATCTACCTAATTCTCTTTTCCTCACCTCAGTTGTGCCCTTGAAGACCTATATGCCTGATAATTTATCTTAATTATGGAATTAAAAATGATGTGCACGTGGCTCCTGGCTATCGTCACCACCTGAATTTTACCAATAGTATCAGTCCCCTCTTCTATTAGCTAAACTATGGTTAACTCGAAGCCAGTACTGGTAGCAACATTGATTAGAGTTAAGCTTTTCCAACATTATTTCCTTATTTGGTGGTTACTAAACATTGTTGTGAGTTATTTTCTAAAAAAGAGAAAGATAGCAGTGAGAGTATTCATTCATTGTATGTGAATATGTTGAGAACAAGATAATTTTAAAAGCATGACCTTAGGAAAGACCTGGAATCCTTCCATAGTCTTGATCATTGTCATCACCCTGCCTGAACAGGTTTCCTGACAGTACAAACCTGCTTGAATTGTTATGTAGTTCCAGCTGACAAAGGTCTGCCCTCGTTGTGAGTTAAGTCCACTGCCCTGACTTCTTTTCATAGCTACTGCTTCTGATGTAGGTTACCATATCTGTATTGTGAAGCCTTGTTTTGCTCAAATGTTTTCCAGAAAGCTTTGTGACTTCTGGAAACTTACTTAAAGAACACCATACTTTCTTTTTTGGTCCTTGTGTTTTCTTGTACTTGAATTCTTTTTTTTTTTTTTTTTAAATCATGTTTTCTTTACCTTTTCCAGAGCACAAGAGAAGTAGTTGTTCTGCTTTTTCTTTTGTCTTCTTTTAATATCACACCATCTACATTAAGTACAGGGCCTGTGATTTGTTCTTCTTGTTCACCTAGTAATAGGCATAGCATATATTTTCTCAAGCATCATCGAATTGAAGGGGCAAAATCAAATTATAGATTTCTGTATACTCCGCCTCTTCTCTACACTTTCTATAAAAGTCTGAGGTTACAAGTCTCATTTCTGCCTTACTTTATGCAAATATCTAGTGAAGTCACCATTTTTTTGGGTGCTACAACGTAAAGCTGAATAAAACCAGCCCATCAAGGACACGTCCCCAGTGTTCTAAATGGAGGCAGGCATAAATCCAGGTATAGAGTAGAACAGATTCTGAGCTCTGTTCTCATCATCCCAGCACCTGTCACATGCTAGCATAAGAGAGGAGAGATAAAAGGTGAGTTAAATATAAAAGATGTTGATTCATGAATTAATTGCTTAAGAATACTATAGAAAGACCCATAGAAGTTTCCTGAGAATCAGGTATTTAGCCAATATTTCATGATACTATTTACACATCACAGACACTGTTTTGGCTCCTTCCAGTCCAACAGGGTCCCTAGCAAAAAAGGCTAAGGCTTCATAGCACTTCTATTCAAGTGGGTTAAGATAGATAATAAATATGCAAAACAGATAAATATATAAAATTAATGAAAAAACAATGAATGATATGTAGGACATGAAGATTATACGATAAACCAGCTGAAGAGAAGGGGATACTTTTAATTACCAGAATTAGGAAAAGCCTCCCTAGAGAGGCAGCTTCTGAGCCAAAATGAGTTTTAAGAGCTGAGGGACAAACATTCTTGGTTGAGAAAATATTTTTAAAGCCTAGATGAGTCTAGGGGGCGGGTGGCCTTCCTTGGCCAGGAGCAGCTGAAAAGCTAGGACCTAACTGCTTCTGCAGAGATTACCTGACTAATGGGAATACCAAGCCCGTTTACCAAAACCTGATGCAGAAAATGAGTAATGTTGTCTTTTTGAGACAGGGTCTTACTGTGCAGTTCTGGCTGGCTTTGAGCTCACTTTGTAGCTCTGGCTGGTCTTGAGTTTGCAATGGTCCTCCTGCCTTAGCCTCCTGAGTGCTGGGATTATAGGTGTATGCTACCATGCCTGGCTCAGAAAATGGATAATTTTGTCAGTGCATTTGGTCAAGCAGGAATGGAGTCCTACAACAAACAAGAACCAACTGCAAAATGATCTGAAATAGAGTTAAGTCAGGCATGTTGAGAGCAGGAATACACAGGATTATATCTCAAGTGGTAAACCCAAAATTGAGCCACATCTTCAGGCCATAGGTAGAGCAATTTGTGAGTTTCTGGCAGTCCACAAAAAATCTGTGCCAGCTCCTCTTGTAGAGTTTGAAAGCTGGGACCCTCCAGCTATTGCTGGACACTTCCTAAAAAGTCATGATTCTGAAAGTAAAAAGAAAAAATGGGATTAAAAGTA
The DNA here is from genome assembly GCF_034190915.1 of Cavia porcellus. NCBI lineage: Eukaryota > Metazoa > Chordata > Mammalia > Rodentia > Caviidae > Cavia > Cavia porcellus. The sequence goes on from NW_026947488.1 coordinate 54,374,662, forward strand.
GTAAAATACATCGAATCGAGTAATAAAGGTTTCCATTACTTACCATACTAGAATAAGAGGGGTTAGACCTAGAACACACTTCCTGTGAGAGATGAACAATTGGATGGAGGCTTATTGGTTTGATTAGGGAGGCTTGTAAACTCAAGTTTGATAAAAAAAAAAAAAAAAGAAATGGCCTGATAAAACCTTAGTGCAGACAAGACTAAAGTCTAAATGGATCAAAGACCTAAATATTAAAACAGAAACACTACATCTACTGGAAGACAAGGTAAGTAGAAGTCTTAGAGACATAAGGGTAGGCAGAGAATTTATGAACAAAGGGCGAATTTCACAGGAAACACTTCAAAGAATCAACAACTGGGATCTCATATTATTAAAATGTTTCTGCACTTCAAAGGAAATCAACAGAGTGAAAAGAAAACCCACAGAATGGGAAAAAATTTAGCCAGCAACCCCTCAGACAAAGGACTTATATCCAGAACATATAAAGAACTGAAAAACATCAGCCCCCCCCCCAAATTTAAATACTCTCTTCAAAAATGAGCATCTGAGATAAACACACAGTTCTCAGATGAAAATATACAAATAGCAAATAAATACATGAAGAGGCAGAGGAGGGGCTGGGCAGATCTGGGGTGCCTGCATCGGCCTCTCCGTGTGTTTGAAGGACTGTGGATATCTCTGCAAGCAGGGAGGGATCGCAAGTTCCTGAGGCACCACGGCCTGTGGTGAGTGCTCAGCACACTCTGCCCAAATCTCAGACTGTTCCGGACCCTCCACCCTTCCAGGCACTGAAGTGGAGTAGTGGGTTTGAGGCCTCTACATCTGCCTACCCATCCCGGCTGCACTTGGAGAACTGCTGAGCTTCTGACGGGTGGGCGGGCCCACACTATCCCTGGAGCCCAGCCTGTTTTGCTGCCGCGCCTAGCCATCGGTGTGCAGAGGAGGGGCTGGGCGGATCTGGGGTGCCTGCATCAGCCTCTCCGTGTGTTTGGAGGACTGTACATATCTCTGCAAGCAGGGAGGGATCGCAAGTTCCTGAGGAACCGCTTGGCCTGTGGTGAGTGCTCAGCACACTCTGCCTAAATCTCAGACTGTTTCGGAACATCCAGGCTTCCAGGTGCAGTGAAGTGGAGTAGTGGGTTTGAGGCCTCTACATCTGCCTCCCCATCCCGGCTGCACTTGGAGAACTGCTGAGCTTCGCACGGGTGGGCGGGCCCACACTATCCCCAGAGCCCAGCCTGTTTTGCTGCCTCGCCTAGCCATCCGTGTGCAGAGGAGGGGCTGGGCGGATCTGGGGTGCCTGCATCGGCCTCTCTGTATGTCTGGAGGACTGTGGATATCTCTGCAGGCAGGGAGGGATCGCAGGTTCCTGGGGCAGCGCGGCCTGTGGTCAGTACCCTAACCCGGCTGTGATTGGAGAGCTGTGGAGCTTCCAAGGGGCAGGTGGGTGCACAGTGTCCCTGAGGCCCAGCTTGTCTGGAACTGCGGAGTTCTGAGCAGGCAGAGGAGGGCCATTGGTTCTGCAGGCCCAGTGGCTTGGGATAGCGTGGTGCCAGAGTCTCAGTAGCTGCAAACATAGAAGGGGATTTTCAACAGATCCTGAGGAAGCTTTCAAATAACACTTGAAACACAGAAATATAGGAAAATGACAAAACGAAAGAACAAATTACAACCTCAAACCTCCAGCCCATCTCAAGAAACCCTAGGAGCAATGTATATAGAAGAAAATGTATGCCATCCGCCTCAAATATTGGACACAATAGCTACTGAAATTGACAAGCAACTCCAGGAAGCTTTAAAGAAATTCAAACTGGAAATAATCTCCCAGATAAAAGAAGAAATGATAAAAGAAATGAAAGAGATTCTGAATATATCTAAAGAAAACACAGATAAAAAATTGGAGGAACTAAACAAAAAGATAGAATCCCTATACGAGCAATATAAGAAACAAACAGAATACATAATGCAGATGCACAGAGATATACAGGAAATAAAAAACTCCACTGAAAGTTGTAAAAACCGCCTTAATGAAAGTGAAGATAGAATTTCAGACCTTGAAGACAGGATTGCAGCTAGTGAACAGGAAAGGAAAGATCTTTTAAAAATAACAAGGAATCAGGAAACAACAATTCAACAACTGCAAGACGATGCAAAGAATAACATAAGAATGATAGGGATTAATGAAAAAGAAGGAGACAACATAAAGGATGTCAAGAGGATATTTAGAGAAGTAGTAGCTGAAAATTTCCCAAGCATGAGATCAGAAACCAACATCAGGATCAGTGAAGCATATAGAACTCCAAATAGTCATAACCAAAATAAAACTACACCCAGACATATAATAATCACCATCCCAGAAATCCAACACAAGAATAGATTATTAAAAGCTGTCAGAGAGAAAAGACAGATCACTTATAAAGGAAAACCTATCAGAATCACAGCAGACTTCTCATCAAAAACAATAAAGTCAAGAAGAACATGGAGTGAAGAATTCCAGATCCTAAAGCAAAATGATTTCCAACCTAGACTGACATATCCTGCAAAACTATCATTCAAAATTGATGGTGAAATACGATACTTCCATGACAAAGAACAGCTGAAGAACTTCATGAACACCAAACCAACCCTGCAAAAAATATTGAAAGACAGTTTAGATACACAAAGGAAAAAACCACTAAGCAAAGCAAATAATTAAACAGAACAGAAAGATAAAGATGCAACAGCAGAGAGATAACATTCCTACAATAAACCAGCATTAAACAGTAATAACCATTAATGTAAATGGTCTCAATGCACCAATCAAAAGAAACAGACTAGCAGAATGGATCAAGAAACAAAATCCAACCATATGCTGTTTACAGGAAACCCATGTAACCCAGGAGGATACTCACAGACTGAAAGTCAATGGCGGTTTTTACAACTTTCAAAGGATGGAAAACAATTCTTCATGCAGCAGGAATCCAAAAAAAGGCAGGAGTAGCCATTCTGTTTGCAGACAACGTGAACTTTAAACCAACAATGACCATAAAGGACAAAGAAGGTCACTACATACTCATAAGGGGAAAACTCCAAGAAGAAGAGATAACTATCTTAAATTTATACGCACCAAGCTCCAGAGCACCCAGTTATATAAAACAATTATTAACAGAAATGAAAACTCAAATTATCAGTAACACAATTGTAACAGGAGACCTTAATACGCCATTGACACCAAGGGACAGATCAACCAGACAGAAAATGAGCAAAGAAATAACAGAACTGAATCACACCTGTGAACAAATGGGTTTGATAGACATATACAGAATGTTTCACCCAACAACATCAGAATACACATTCTTCTCAGCAGTACATGGGTCATTCTCTAAAATAGACCATATATTAGCTCACAGAACATATTTAAACAAATGCAAAAGAGTTGAAATCATCCCTTGCATGTTATCGGATCATAGCGCTCTGAAATTAGAAATTAATGATAAGAGATACTGCAAAAATCCTGCAAACACATGGAAACTGAGTAACACACTCTTGAGTAATCAGTGGGTCACAGAAGAAATTAAAGAAGAAATTAAACAATACCTAAAAGAAAATGAAAATGCAGATACAACTTACCGGAATCTGTGGGATGCAATGAAAGCCGTCCTCAGAGGAAAATTTATTGCACTGAGTTCCCACATCAGGAAAACAGAACGAATACAAATAAATAACTTGATGCTACACCTCAAACAGCTAGAAAAAGAAGAGCAAGTGAAGCCCAAAGCCAAAAGAAGAGAGGAAATTATAAAACTCAGAGCAGAAATCAATGCAGTAGAGACTAAGAAAACAATACAAAGAATCAACGAATCAAAGAGTTGGTTCTTTGAAAGAATAAATAAAATCGGTAAGCCCCTAGCCAACCTTATTTTAAAAAGGGAAGAAAAAGCTCAAATTCATGCAATAAGAAATGAAAAAGGTGAAATCACTGCAGACCCAATAGAAATACAGAAGATCATCAACACCTATTTCGAAAACCTCTACTCAAAAGTTTGATAACACAGAAGAAATAGACAGATTCTTAGAAGCATATGAAGTACCAAAGCTAGATCAAGAGGATGCAAAACTGTTGAATAACCCAATCTCTGTTAATGAAATTGAAAATGTAATTAAGTCCTTACCCACCAAGAGGAGCCCAGGCCCAGATGGATTCACTGCAGAATTCTACAAGAAATACAAGGAAGACCTAATGCCGACACTTCTCAAACTATTCAATGAAATTGAAAGGGAAGCAATCCTTCCTAAGTCATTCCTGGAAGCAAATATTACTCTAGTACCAAAACCTGAGAAGACCCAACTAAAAAAGAGAACTATAGACCGATCTCCCTAATGAATACAGATGCAAAAATCCTCAATAAAATATTGGTAAATAGGATGCAGCAAATCATCAAGAAGATTATACAGCATGACCAAGTGGGATTCATCCCAGGAATCCAAGGATGGTTCAACATATGCAAATCAATAAATGTAATCCACCATATCAATAAAGCCAAAAATAAGAATCACATGATCATTTCTATAGATGCAGAAAAAGCCTTCAATAAGGTCCAACATTTATTCATGATAAGAACTTTACAGAAAATTGGAATGGATGGTCTTTACCTCAATATAATAAAGGCCATTTATGACAAACCAACATCCAGCATCATACTAAATGGCCAAAAATTGAAAGCCTTTACTTTAAAATCAGGCACAAGACAAGGATGTCCTTTATCCCCACTCCTATTTAATATTGTACTGGAAGTACTAGCCAGAGCAATTAGGCAAGAAAGAGAAATAAAAGGGCTAAAGATAGGAAAAGAAGAAGTTAAATTGTCATTGTTTGCAGATGACATGATACTCTACATAGAAGACCCCCTAAACTCCATTGAAAGACTCTTAGATACAATAAATAAATTCAGTAATGTGGCTGGATACAAAATCAATACTCAGAAATCAATAGCATTCCTATACACGAACAACAAAATCACAGAGAGGGAAATAAGAGAAACTGGACTGTTCACATTAGCAAGCAAAAAAATGAAATATTTAGGAATTACGAAAGAAGTGAAAGACTTATACAGTGAAAAATTATAATACACTGAAAAAGGAAATTGAGCATGATCTCAGAAAATGGAAAGACATCCCTTGCTCATGGATAGGAAGAACAAACATTATGAAGATGGCTATTCTCCCAAAACTGTTATACAGATTCAAAGCAATCCCAATAGAAATACCATCAACATAGCTTATAGATGTAGAGAAATCACTCCTAAATTTCATCTGGAACCAGAAGAGACCTAGAATCGCAAAGGCAATCTAAGCAGCAAAGACAAAGCAGGAGGCATCACAATCCCTGACTTGAAGTTATACTACAAAGCAACAGTAGTAAAATCAACATCGTATTGGAATCAAAACAGAGCCGAAGATCAATGGAATAGATTAGAAGATACAACCACAACTACAAACACACTCAACCACCTTATCTTTGATAAAGGAGCCAAGCAGGTTCATTGGAAGAACGACAGTCTCTTTAATAAATGGTGCTGTAAAAACTGGCTCTCCATTTGCCGAAAACTAAAGCTAGACCCATGTCTATCACCATGTACTAAATTAAAATCTAAATGGGTCAAAGATCTGAATATTAAAACAAACACTAAATCTATTGGAAGACAAATTGGGTAGAAACCTTGGAGACATAGGAGTAGGTAGAGAATTCATGAACAGGACTCAAACCGCACAGGAAATACTTCCCAGAATCAATAACTGGGACCACTTCTTATTAAAAAGTTTCTGCATGTCAAAAGAAATCTCCAGCATAGTGAAAAGAAAACCCACAAACTGGGAAAAGATTTTAGTGAGCTCTCTCTCAGACAAGGGACTCTTGTCTAAAACATATAAAGAATTTAAAAAACTCAGACCTCCAAAATTCAAAAATCCAATCCAAAAATGGGCATCTGAGATGAATACGCAATTCTCAGATGAAGAAATGCAAATGGCAAATAAATACATGAAAAAATGTTCATCACCATTGGTCATTAGAGAAATGCAAATTAAAACCACACTGAGATACCATCTCACTCCTGAAAGAATGGCCAGGATCAAGAAAACCAACAACAACAAATTCTGGAGAGGCTGTGGAGAAAAAGGAACTCTCCTGCACTGTTGGTGGGAATGTAGACTGGTACAGCCTTTGTGGAGGTCTGTCTGGAGATTTCTCAAAAAGTTGGGATTGGAAATCCCATTTATTCCAGCTATTCCACTTCTAGGCATATTCCCAGAAGAACTGAAAGCATCATACCACTGTGATATATGTGCACCTATGTTTATAGCAGCACAATTTGTAATCGCCAGATCTTGGAAATAACCCAAGTGTCCATCAACTGAGGAATGGATAAAAAAGTTGTGGTATTTCTATACAATGGAGTATTATTCAGCTATAAAGAAGGATCACATTGAGATATTTATCAATAAGTGGGCGCAGCTTGAGACCATACTCATAAGTGAAATAAATCAATCTCGCATGTGTGAATACCGAATAGTTTCCCTAATGTAAGTAATGATTCAAATATATAAAAATATGTGGTAATCATGATTCCCCATTATGTGGCCTTGAAGCCTTATAAAGTTTTCACTTATTTTTTGGAAAGGCTTTATTCTGGGCTTCCTGATATGGAAATATTTGAAGCTATAGTATATGTAGTTTTATCCAAATATTTCAAGGAAAAAGACAGACACTATGGTAACTACTATTAAGTCGGGTTATTTGGTGGTGAAGCACTAGATTGCTGAAGCAGTCATGCTTTGACCAGTATTGTTATATTGTTATGTCCTGTTTTATCTCAATCTCTCCCTTATTCTTTAAAAAAATTATTTAGTTATTTCTTATGTTTGTTTTAATTAAGGGGAAAAATTTAAAAAAATTAGCAGGATATATAATAGTAACTCTTTTTGATTTCCTATTAACTTGTTTTGAAGTCCTGTAATGCTCCCATGATCTTGTTTTGACTGATTAGACTCTGTTCCATTCTGTATGATAGTATCAAGTTTGAGGGTATAGGCAACTACTTTGAAGGCAATAAGATTCACTAAGATGCCCATTCTGGTTTGACTATTGTCTCCTTTGGAAGTCCCGTAATGTTTACAATGCCTAAGTTTTATTGGTCTAGTTCTCTACTGTTTTGTCCAACTTTATAATATCTAATGAGATAGACAATTCTTTTTAAGGAAACAAGAGACATCGTTGATAACCATTGTTGATAACCTTGTACTCTGTTTTACATCATGAGCTATATGTATCCTTGGTTTTGACTGACAGCTTTGTTTTGCCATATTTGACTTTATTCTCTCCCCCCCAAAAAAGTAATAAGAACTAAGGAGTAATAAAATCCAAAATGTGTAAATTTTGTTGTAAAAAAGAGAGAGGGAAAAAAAGAGCTCTAACGGATATAACAGCAAGTGTGTTTAGGGGTGTTAAATAGCTGACTATATTAATGTTTTTGGATCATTGAACACAGCTGTTTGCAGTCTCTCTGTTTGAATGTCCACTTTGTATTCTTTGATACTGTGATTTGAGCAACTATTTCTAAGATGATAATATGTAATCTATTAACAGGTGATTTCTTACTGGTTTTTTTTTTTTTTTGTAGTTCTGTATTACGTGTACCCTTACACCGCTTTGTTTTGTTTTGTGTTTTTCTCTTTTCCTTTTAAATAAAATTAAAATAAATAAATAAATAAATACATGAAGAAATGTTCACCATCACTGATCATTCGAGAAATGCAAATTAAAAAGCATTGAGATTTCATCTCACTCTGGAAAGAATAGCTTCCATCCAGAAATCAACGGATAACAAATGTTGGTGAAGCTGCAGGGAAAAAGTACACTGCTCCACTGTTGGTGAGGTGTAGACTGATGCAGCCACTGTGGAAATCAGTATGGAGATTTCTCAGAAGACTAGGATTAGAAGTTCCATTCAATCCAGCTAATCCCCTCTTGGGTATTTTCCCAGAAAACCTGAAAAGGTCATACCACAATAATATATGTGCACCCATGTTCATAGCAGCACAATTTGTAATAGCTAAATCTTGAAAACAACCAAAATGCCCATCAACTGCAGAGTGGATGAAAAAGATGTGGTATTTTTATGTTTATGTTGCTTGTTGCCTTGTGAGTGACATATAGGAAATATTATTTCAGGTGGAGATAGAGGGTGGCTCTTGACCCAGTGTCATCACTAGTAGTGATGATAAGGAAAGCATGCTTTTCACTGCTTGGCAGCGAGCTGTGAGGAGGAATAGTTCATTGGATCTTCTTGGTGATAGAAACATTAGACTAACTTCTAGATCTCTTTTCCTTCCAGGTTTTTTTTTTTTAACTTAAGCAGAAAAATATAGGACAACTGCGTCAGTCACAATTAAATGCTCCATTATCCACAGGGTTGAGAGCGCCCTTAAACACATTCCATATGATCTGGTAATGTTGATGCGTTTGTTCACTTGTCTTTCCTTCTTATGCCCATTTCCATAAAATCTGCAGCCCTAATGAAGAAAACAAAGCTAAGAAAAATATGTGTAATGTAACCTGGTGGCTTAGAATATAGAATCTGCAAGCAGACTGATTGAATTCAAACCTTAGCTCTACTGCTTGCTAGGGAAAAAAAATAATATCAATCCCTCACTTGTACTCCATCCTCTTCCCTCATTTGAGTCTGTCGCATGTGGCTAACTTTACCTGGTCCTGGTCACCTGCATTAATTCAGAGCAGGGGGGGAGAGGAAAGTCAGGCAGGATCGAAGTAAGCTTGCTATCCATGCCTTCATTCACCTTCTCACAGGCCTTCTTTGGCCCGGGCGTGAGGCATCTCTGGCACAGTGTTTTACAGTTTGGAACTTAGTAACAGAACTAAGCTGTAACAACTGAAGGTGCAAACAGTTTTGCTTTCACCTTCTGGAACTGATGGACATTTCAAGCTATTCACTATATCTCTTGCAGTACCTGTTTCAAACTGAAAGGAAAAAAAGAAAACTGGTAGTGATGATAAGGAAAACATGCTCCTTTCCTAAAATTCAAGGAGTGTATAGCACATGGTTAGATGTACATATCTCTTAACTATCCTCAATTTCACATTGTTAAAAATGTAGCTTTTTAAAAATCCAATCCGTACTGTTAACTCACTTAAAGGAGGGTAGGGCAGGTATTGGCAGATTTAAGCCCAGCCTGGCATTCTAGTGACTTAGCAAAACTCTGTGTCAAAATTTTAAAAGGGCTAGGCTTGAGTATATGGCATTGAGATGCTCAACAGATTCACATTCTGTTCCTAAGAATACCCCATTTTTGGTGAATGTCTCTAGATCCCATAATACTTTTATTTGTCTAGGTGACTTAAATAAATAAACCATCTTAACTTTGTAGCCTGCTCAGTGGATATCTGTACTTTGCCTATAAGAATTTCAGCATGTCAGTAGACATTGACCTTGACCCTCCTTTGTCCTCTGCTGAGCTCAGCAAATCATCTTAATCATGTAAAGCCAAAACACCAGCCAGACCGGCATGGTGGCACACACCTGTAATCTCAGCACTCAGGAGGCTGAGGCAGGAGGATTACTGTGAATTAAGGCCATACTGAACTACATAGTGGATTTAAAGTCAGCCTGAACTTTATAACAAACCCCTATCTGGGAAGAAAGATAAGAGACAGACACAGAGACAGAGGGAGAGGGAGAGAGACAAGAGACAAAGAGAAAGAGAAGTGTGGGCAGGGAGAAACAGCCAGCCCTGCCCCTGCATACCCACCGCCATCAGAAGCTTGCCTCCTACAGGCAGCCAGCATAGGCAGGGGGAACCAGCCAGACCCACCCCTGCATGCCTGCCACCATTCTGACACTTGCTTCCCTAAAGTAACCAAGTTAGGCAGAGAAAAACAGCCAGATACAACCTGTGCGCCCGCAGGTCACCATTGGAGACACTTGCTTCCCATGGGCAGCCAGTGTAGGCTAGGAGAATCAGACAAATATGCCCCTGTGAGCCTGCCACCATTGGGAGAGTCTTGATGTAAACACACAGGCTGCAGAGAAGAAGCAGTCGCACCACCATGCACTCATGGCCACCAGGGAAGCCTCAGTATAGCCACATGGGTTTGGAAAAGCCTGCCCCATGCCCCAGTGCCTCCCCAGGAACCTGGGTTCAGAGAAACTCAGGTGCCTGGCCCATTCCCCTACACTGCAGAGGGGCAGCCAACATGGGATGCCGCTGGGATCCCACAACTAGTTTTATGGGAGGAACCCAGAAAAGTGTCAAGTTGAAGGAGCAAAACGTAATCTCAGACCTCTACCCCACACAAAACAAGTCTGGGAGTTACAGACATAGAAGAAAGTGGAAGTCATAGACCTGAAATCTCTGAAAGGGTAACAACTGAAGTAAAGATACAACTTCATGAGGCTGTAAAATTAATTAAAGAAGACATAGATTTAAAAAAAAAGAGCAGCATAGGAAAATGATGAAAACCTTGAATGAACAATACAGGAAGGAATTAAGAGTGCATGAAACAGATTCAAAGAAATATCCAGAAAATTAAAAACTCCATCGAAAGCTGGCAAAAGCACTTGAAAGAGACTGAAGATAGACTTTCAGATATTGAAGATTGCAGCTAGTGATCATGATAGGAAAGGTCTCTTAAAAATAACAAGGAACCAGGAAATAACAATTTGATGGCTGGAAGACTGCAAAGAAAAATAATTGAAGTGTGGTAAGTGTCAGCAAAAAAGCAGGGGCTAACACAAATGGCATAAAAAGACTGTTTACAGAAGCAATAGCAGAAAACTGCCCAAACACGGGGAAAGGATCTGGCATTCAGATAAGTGAGGCATATAAAACTCTATCTAGCCATAACCAAAAGAAATCTACACCTAGGCATATCATAATCGGGATCCCAGAAATTCAGCACAAGAACAGAATGCTAAAGACTATTAGAGAAAAGAAACAGGTCACTTTCCTTTAGGAAAACCCATCAGAATCACAGCAGACTTCTCAACACAAACCATTAAGTCAAGAAAAGCGTGGAGTGAAGTGTTTCAAAACCTGAAAGAAAACAACTTCCAATTGAGATTGATGTACCCTGCAAAACTATGTTTCAAAGTTGATGGAAAAATAAGATACTTCCATGATAAAGAACAACTGAAGGAATTCATGACCACCAAACCAAACCTACAAAGAAAGCTGAAGGATGTTTTAGAGAGACAGAAAGATGCCCACTGTCCCAGGAATAGCAGCAGAGGGGGCTTGCCAAACAGGGCAGGCAACTGAACAAAAGGGAAAAGGGGTTAGCCAACAGCTCGAGGATAGCATGACAGAGATAAGCCAATGCATGCCAGTTGTAACCGTTAATGTAGATGGCCTGAATTCACTAATAAAAAGAAACGGAGAGTGGATAAAAACAAGATCCATCAATATGCTGAATACAAGAAATACATTTAACTCAAAAGGAAATTCATAGACCAAAAGTTAATGAAGAGAAAACTATGTTCTATGTGAAAGGAAAGCAGAAAAAGCAGGGATAGTTTGCCCATCAACCACAGAATGGATAAGAAAGATATGGTAATTTCATACAATGAAAAGCTACTCAGCCATAAAGAAGGATAATCTTGAGGCTCTTGTAGGTAAATGGATGCAGCTTGAGATCATGCTCATGGGTGAAGTGGGTTCATAAACAATATAGAAATCCAAGCAGCCAAATTCACAAATGTGGAATTATATTAGCTGAGCTCAGCGACCACCCATGGACTCATTTCAGAGTCCAAATGAGTGGTGCTGAACTAAAGAGTCATAGGACATTTAAAGTAAAAAACCGCAAAGCAAGACATCCTGCTGAAAGAATTTAGCTAGAATCTTACATTCATTTTGGTTGACACCTGTATACTGCTGCTTTGTTGAGCAGGTTAATTGTTCTCTCTTGTGGGTCCAACTCATTATGCTTTTCTCATGGGACTTGTACCCTGAGGAACTTTTCATTCTTATGCATCAGAACACAGGGCACGAGTTAAATACAGGGCACAAAATGACGTTCATTATGCTAAGCTACAACAATGAGTGAAATGGTTTGGACTCATATGGCTGAATATTGTGTTATCTCCTAGCATAAAAAACTAAAGGAGTTAGTGAGATACAGAATGTACAATAGATATAATGAAAGTGATAGGGGAGGAAAAGGTCTAAAAAGGAAAGGAAGCAACCATTGTTAATTTCCTATTATCTTTTTTTTCCCTTTGATACCAGGAATCAAACTCAGGACGTTGCACTAGCCAGGCAGGAACTTATGTCACTGAGCTGTATCCCCAGTCTGATTTCCTGTTATCTTGTTTTGAAATCCTGTGTTGTTTTCAGTTTTGTTAGGTTTGGTTACATTCTGTCTTGTTTGATTTTACCGTGTCTGATGGTATGGGCAGTTATTATGAAGATAATGGGATGTATTATGGTAATCATTGTTAATTTCCTGTTATCTGGTTTTGAAGTATTGAAAGTGCTTACAACGCTTTCATTCTTTTGTTTTGATTGGTTTTATTCTGTTTTGCTTTGTTTGATTTTATTATATCTGATGATATTTAATAGCTATTTTGAAAAAAAAGACATGATGGTAGCCATTTTTGATTTTGTATTATCTTGTTTTGAAGCTCTGTATCACTTTCACTGTTCTTTTCTGATTAGCTTAATTCTGTTTTATTTGGTTTGATTTTATTCCATTTAAAGCAAAAAGAAAAAGAAGAAAGAGAAAGCAGGCAGGCAAGCAAACCTGAAAGAGAAAGTCAGACCTGCTACCTAATATTTGGTTTGGGAAATGCAAATTTTCTTAAAAATTTTTATTGGTAATACCTTGTACGTGGTGACTTAAGACCAGTATACATAGTAAATGAAGCTGGGCCTCAGTGTTGTATGCTTTTTTCTGCACCGGTCTGAAGAGTCACCACTATATAGACATACTGGAGCAATGGCAGAGGCTAGCCTACAAATATCTCTCTGAATTTCAAGATTAACAAACATTTCAGGTTCTCTACAGATCTGGCATTAAAAGGCTACTATACCAGAGGCTCTAGTATTTATGAAATTAAGACCACACAGAAATTTCTCTTAGAGATGTTCTGTTATAAACCAGAAAAAACTAGATTCTAAACTAGCAATTACCAGTACGAACTGAATTTTGTATGTGGACCCCAAAATACTAACTTTTGACTTGCCAAACTTTCTGACAGATGGATAGATTGTGAAAGGTAGTTTGGGGTTGGGGATTTTATATATATTTTACATATATATTTGCTTTACATATATATTTATTTTACATATATATATATTTGTATAGTTCAAGTAACCAGACTCACATTTTTCATCCAGTGTCTCTGCCTTGACATTGCCTGGAAAATCTATGGCATTTCTTTGATTAAAAAACACAATCTTGAATCTTAAACCTGTTCTATTAAAGGAATTATTTTTTAATTTTATTTAAGGAGGAAAAAAAAGGGTACAAGTTATACAGAATTTCAGAAAAAATAAACAGTAGGAAATCACTAGTTAATAAATTATATATTATCATCTTAGAAATAGTTGTTGAAGTTACAAAATTAAAGCATATAAAGTGGACATTCAAACAGTGAGACTGCAAATAGTTCTGTTCAGTGATCCAACAAAACTCAGTAATAAGGTTATCTATCTTATACACTTAAATATACATACAGTTATATCCTTTAGAGTACTTTCTTTTCCTCTCTTTTGTACAATGACAATTACACATTTATTGCTCCCACAGTTCTTATTACTTTTTTTGAAGAGAATAAAACCAAATGTGATATAACAAAACAGAGTCAGTCAAATCAAAAGGATGGACATAATACATAATGTAAAAACAAAATACAAAATGATCAACAATGGTTACCATAATACCTCTTGCTATCTTAAAAAGAATTGCCTATATCATCAATTATAATAAAATTGAACAAAATAGCAAAGAACAAAACCAGTACAACGAAAACATTGGAGACATTACAGGACTTCAAAAGTAGATAATAGTCAAACCAGAATGGGCATCAAAATGAATCATATTGTCTTCACAGTTATTGCCTAAACTCTCGAACTTCATACTATCAAGCAAAACAAATAGAGGAAAATCAGTCAAAACAAGATGGTGAGAGCAATAGAGGGTTTCAAATCAAGTTAGTAGGAAATCAAAGTGGGTTACTATAATATATCCTGCTATTTTTTATTTTTCCCTTAATTAAAAAGATAAAAATAAAAAAGTAAATAATAAAAAAAGGAGATTGAGATAAAAGAGAACATAACAACAAAATAGCACAGGTCAAAACATAACCATTTAAGCAAAATAGTGTTTTACCACAAGATATCCGGACATAAGTAGTTACCATGTGTCTCTTTCCTTGAAATATTTGAGAATAACTTCACATACTGTAGCATCAAACATATGAAGACAATGTAAAACCATTCAAGAGAATGACAGTATTAAAGGGTATTTAGAATCAACTAACAGAAAATGAACAATGGATGGGGCTGGGGGTTTAGCTCAGCGGCATAAGCACCTGCCTTGCAAGCAGGCGGTCGTGAGTTCGAGCCCCAGTACCGATAAAAATGAAAAAGACAAAAAAAAAAAAAAGAAGAAGAAGAAAATGAACAATGGTTTCTATATAATCTTGTCTATAAAAGTTTTTTTATATTATCACATATAATAAAATCTAGTAAGATACAACATGTTAAGAGCGATGGAGACAGAAGAACAAAAGTTTGATGGGACTTCAAAACAAGATGATATTAAATCAGCACTAGCTATTATGATGTCTTGTTTTCTCCAAAATAGCTGTTCCTACCATCCAACCTTCTCTGCCTCACTTCTGTTGAGCTCTTTTTCTGTCATTAGTTGTCAGTTTGTGTACTTCATTTCACTTTCTGCTCCATTCATTGTGGCCTCTCTGCCACTGTTTCTGAAGTCTTGGTATTTTTCTTTTTTAGAATGTCCTGCAGTATACTCTGTAGAGTTGAACTGGTGGTTGCAAATTCCCCTAGTTCCTCTTTATCCTGGAAGCACCTTGTTTTTCCATCAATTTCTAGGGACAGTTGTGCGGGATATATCAATCTTGGCTGGAGGTTATTGTCTTTCAAAGCTTGAATTATTTCCCCCCACACTCTTTGTGATTTGATGGTTTGTGCCAAGAAGTCTGCTGTAATTCTGATGGATGTTCCCTTGTAAGTGATCTGTTTCTTGTCTCTTCCGGCTTTTAATAGTCTGTTCTTAAATTGAATTTCTGGAATTTTGATTATTATATGCCTGGGTGTAGCTCTGTTTGGGTTGTAGGTGGCTAGGG
This sequence comes from Cavia porcellus, assembly GCF_034190915.1. Lineage (NCBI taxonomy): Eukaryota > Metazoa > Chordata > Mammalia > Rodentia > Caviidae > Cavia > Cavia porcellus. The sequence continues at coordinate 54,390,033 of NW_026947488.1, forward strand.
TCCTGTATGCCTCATACATCTGATATCTTTACCTTTTGCTAAATTAGGGAAATTCTCCTGGATTATTTCTGTGAATAGCCTTTGTAGTCCATTTGTTTGTGTCCCTGCTTCTTCTTTTATGTTCTTAATTCTTAAGTTATAAATCTTCTTATCATCTTCTAGCCTTGTATTCTTGCTGTTTGTTTTCTTGTTATTTTTAAGAAGTTTTTCATTTCATGCTCCCACATTACAAATCTATCCTCCAGTTCAGATAATCTATCCTTAGTTTCTTTCAAGCTGTTATGCCAGCTTTTGATAGAGTTTTTAGTTTCCTGGTAATCTCTTTGAACCTGCTTTATGTATTCTATGTTTTCTCTATTTTCTCCATCGAACAATTCTGCCCTTTTTTTCTGTTCTTCCATTTCAACCATCTGTTTTTTCTTGGGCGGTGCTTAGCATTTCTCTAACTATTCTACTTATATCTTGCTTTACTTGGTTAAATACTTCACTTTTGAACTTGTCTATGAGACTCTGGAGATAGCGCTTTATGTCAGTTGGTACCATGTCTGATATTGCGTGTTTTCTGTCTTCATTCTCCTTTGCATTTACCTTTCCTGGATCGGTGTTCTCAGGATTGGGGGCCAAGGACCCTTTCTTGTTGCCTCCTCTTCTCATACTTTTTTGTCCCTTCCATACAGGTATATATAGGAGGCCCAGTTTCTTTCTTTGTGGGTTACAGTTTGTTTGAATCGTGCTGACTAGGTGTTCCCACCCACTGCAGTGTACTAGGGAGACACAGACCTGGGCAGCCTCTGCTGGGCCCGCCTCTCCAGGTCAACCTACTGAAGGCTTCACTGCTAGGGTGCACTGCTAGGTGCTGGGACCTGGTTTGGGCTAGCCTACTGGGTCTTAGTCCACAGCATCACCCAGGCCACACGCTCCCCACCAATTCTGCTTGAGAGGGGAATATGCGACTAAAGTCACTGCAGCATTTTTTTCCGACTAGTCTGCCTGGTCTCGGAATGTCCTCTGTTGGAGCCTCCTAGTCTATGGAAGGGTGCCTGTTCCTCTCACTCACCGCAGGTCGATGCAGGGCTCCCCGCCAGTCCTGCTCTCAACTCGGTTCACCAATTCCCGCTCTCAGAGCTTTCACATCTCTGTCCCTGCTGTGCCGATTCAGATGCAACAATGGCAGCAAGAAATTCAATCGCAGTTTCCAGAAGCACGGGTTCTACTTAGGCACTGAGATTTTATCTGTTCCAGTTATAGCATCAGGATTGCATTTCTAGTTGGTTTTTCTCAGCTTAGTTCGTTCCTGGGTCGGCAGGGTGTATCTCCCATTGCTTAGGACTCCTCACACCGCACCATTCCTGGATTCTAAGCTGGCTCTCTCAGAGAGACTCCATAGCTGCTGTTATCTATCTGCCATGTTCTCCCAGAACTCCTATTAAAGCAATTATTCTGCTCATAAACATTAGGCAACCTGCAAGATAGCTCAGAATCACATTCGGCTCCAAGTCCATTTGTGAGCCTTTGCCTTCTATATTGGTCATGAACTGTTTATGGTAGATGTCCTTGTTGGATGTGGGAGGAAGGTGGATGTGTCAGGCCTACCTGCTGCTGTGCAAACTGGAATAGGTTTTCTCCAGACTTTGTGACCTCTTGCAAGAAGAAAAGCACTGTTCAGGATCTAACTATATCTTAGAAAGGCAAAAGTCTCCTTCTAAAAAAATCTTCCTTCTTTTAATAAACTAAACAGTAATTATAACCTTGCCTTTTAAATGCCTTGTATTTTCAGACATGAAAAAAAAAACACTTAATTTTTCTTTTGATCCTGTTCTTAAATTCAGCTCTTTCCATAACAGCCTAATTAATGGCCTCAGAACTTCAGAAGAGTTTTAAAATCATTTGCTTATTCTCTAAGAAGACAATTGCTGCTTAGTGACAATTTGCATTTGTGAAAAAAAAGTTTTAAAACATAAAGAGCCTGTGTCCTTAGTTGGACACTGACCTATCATCTGATGTTAGTGCAGAATTTGTTGTTATTTTGCTCTTTGTTTGCTGCTCTATGAGTTCCTGGGCATTTTCTGTGCCTCTCCATTACTTTTTCTCCCACACTTTCAGGCTTTGGAGTACCTTTTCAAGTTCATTGTGCAGTCTCGAATCCTGTATTCACGAGCCACGTGTGGAATGGAAGAGGAGCAATTCCGGTCCAGCATTCAAGAACTTTTCCAGTCCATTCGGTTTGTGCTCAGTCTAGACAGCAGAAACTCCGAAACACTCCTTTTCACTCAGGTCTGTGAGCTGCAGATAAGTTTTGCTATTAATTCCTTGTTTGTCTTAGTATTTCTTTGTCCTCTAGCTTCCAGAGTTGCAAAATCCTTGCCAGAATCCTGGGTATTGAGTAATGGGTGATTTATAAGGGGTGATTTATAAACACTTAATAAAATGCTTTCATTTTGAAGCCAGATATACCTCAGCTTCCAGGTATAAAACAGCTTGTTGGCTTTGTGTTAGAAAATCAGCACAAATTTGTTCAAATGGATCCTTCAGATGGCCTCTCTCATGGCCATTCATCCTATCACTGCCATGTGTTATTAGCGCCTGTATATGAGTTCCAGTCATCACATATAAAGGGACTAATTTGTAGCCTCCTCAGATTCATGGTTCCCTGTAAGTATCTCTTTTCTGAGTTTAGCTGTGGGAGTTGAATTCCTGGCTGTAGGAGTCTGAGCAGTTTAAATGATACTCAGCTTTCTCTACCATACTTTCTTCTAGAGGTTTCTGACTTGAGTTTAGAACCAAAGCTAGAAAGTCAGGTTTGGTAGCTCATGCCTGTAATCCCAGTACTCTTGAGAGGCTGAAGTAGAAAGATTGCAAGTTCAAGGCCAGCCTGGATAACTTAGCAACTTAGTGAGACCCTGTCTCAAAAGAAAAAATGGAAAAAGGGTGCTTGCTTTGGCAGTACATAAATGAGAAAGAGAGAGAAAGAGAGAGAGAGAGAGAGGAGAGAGAGAGAGAGAAAGAGAGAGAGAGAGAGAGAGGAAGAGACGAGAAAAAGAATTGGTGATGTAGGTCAACTCAGAGGCTGTAGATTCAACTCCCAATACCAAAAAAAAAAAAAAAAAAAAAGAGAGAGAGAGCTTGACAAACAAAAATTTCATTTTATGAGTAAAAATAGCTATAGCTCTTAAGATACACTGAGCAGATTTCCCTTTATACTTTCTTCTCTTGCCAGCAAATACCTACACGTTATGAAATCTTCAAGTGACCTAAACTCCAATAAATTTTCTTGTCTTGGTTTACCTTTTGGTTCTCCTGGCTTGTGCCCCAACAGTGCTATAGGGCTGGTTATAATCGAGGAGCATAGTGAAGCCTGCCTGAGAAAGTATGATGCAATGCCTTTTCAACCTCTTTTCATTTCTTGACATTGAGAATGCAAGATAAATTCAGACCTAACTCTAAACTAACCATCACTTCACTTTCTTCTACAGGCTGCACTCCTCAATTCTTTTCCAACCATCTTTGATGAGCTACTGCAGATGTTCACTGTGCAGGAAGTGGCAGAATTTGTAAGAGGAACACTGGGAAGCATGCCCAGCACTGTGCACATCGGGCAGTCCATGGATGTTGTGAAGCTGCAGTCCATCGCTCGGACAGTAGACAGCCGTCTGTTTTCTTTTTCAGGTAAATAAAGTTGAAATGAGAGGTACACTAGCATTTCTTCCTTCTCAGTGTGATAGCCAACTAGTAATCAAAGGAGCCATTTTACCAGCCATTACGTAAGAAATCATTGACCCTTAATATGTAGAGTTTCTGGTAAACTATGTTAAAAAATACAGCTAAAACCTACTAAATATGGTTTGTTCCTAGGAAACACACTACAAGGCTTAGTTTGTTGAAGCCATTATAATTTAATATCATTAACTAGTTAGCTTAAAAATAATAAAACATTTATTTTTCATAGTTCCAGAAGCTAGAAAGTCCAGGACATAGGTGCCAGGAAGGGCCCACTTTCTGTTTTGTAGACAGCATCTTCTCTCTGTAGACAGCATCTTCTTACATCTCAGGAAGAACAAGAGTTTTCTGGTATCTCTCTCTTTTTAAATTTTATGGAAAAAAGATAAATATAACAAGATGATAGGAGACTAGCAATCATTAATACACTGCATATTATTACTTTTAAAGAAGTTACTCAGAGTGCAAGATATGGTCATAAAAAATTCTCTAATTGATGTAAGTATAAACCTTTCATTTCTATGAACTAAAAGACACTAATAGTATAACTAACTTGCATTTTCCCCTCTTTTCCTTTCCTTCCTTTCCCCTTTCCCTTCTTAGTTCCTTTTAACTTTTTAACAATTTTCTCCTATTTTACAATATCTATTGTACATTTTTGAACTTATTTACTCTTTCAGTTTCTCATACTCGGGAGGCAATATGATGTTTACACATGTAAGTCTGGTTTTTTTTCACTAATGAGTATGGTCTCAAGATGCAAGTCTCAAGTTTATCTTTATTTATGGCTGAGTAGTACTTCACTGTATAAAAATACCACATCTTTTTTATCCATTTGTCAGTTGATGAGCATTTGAGTTGTTTCCAGGATTTAGCTATTTCAGATTGTGTTTCTATAAACATGGGTGCACACATATTGCTGTGGTATGATGTTTTCAATTCTTTTGGGAGGATACCCAGAAGGGGAATAGTATAGATTTAAAAAAAATAGGAAAAGGATAGAAACTGTGAGTCGTCAATATAGGAAAGAAATAGAATGTAGGGTCTCTTTTGTAAAATGACACTAATCCCATTCATTATAGTCCTCATAATGTAATCACTGGCAAAGGCTCCACCTCTAGTACCTTCACACTGGAAATCAGGTTTCAATATACAAATTTGGGGTGGGAAGAACACAAATATCCAGTCTATAGTAGTAGGGCTTTTGTGTCCAGGCCACACATCCAGTCAGCTGCAAACCATGAAGCCTGTCACACTGCCAGCAATCTGAGAAGACAGAGGGAAAGGAGGGAGAGCAAAAGAGAAGGGTCCAGCCCAATGAGATAAGGATGAGCCAGGGAAATAAAGAAGCCCTGAAAGAGGCTCTGAGCACCCTGTGTTTGCCATATTAGTGAGAAAGATTCCTTTTTCTTTCTTTGGAGAGCCAGTGCGGCTTAGAAATAAATGGAGAGGGAGCCTTCTACACTCCCTACCGGTCAAGATTACCTAACTAATACAGCTCAGGCTGCTACTCAAAATGAACTTCTAGATTTATCCCATAAACCATGTTGTTTGTGATTGAATTCAGCCAAATACACAAGGGCCAAATGCTAACATTAGTATGAGCCCAGTACTTTTAGGCAGAATATCATTCTCTTAGATTAAATCTTAGAATAAATTTGAAACATTAGCAAAACATTTATTATTAGAATTTGGGTGGGTAGTATTTTAAATCTGCCTTTAAATCACAAGAATAATTGCTCAGCTCAGTGTTATACACTTAAAATATTATATTGATATTCCCTTCGACTTCACTTTATATGTGTAAAGGATTGCTGATGCTACAGCTGCCATCAAGAAATTCGACTTTCTTCCACCAATAGTTGTTTATGGTTGACACACTGACATGCCTTTCTTCTCCAACTCCTGGATGAAATGTTATTCATTATCTGGACTCCTGTCCCTGAGACCAGTGTACACAATTCAGCTTTGTGCTCTGCTCGCAGAGTAGTGAGTAGGGAAACAGCAGATGCCCCTCACTGACATACATTTCTACTGTATTTGCATGTGTTTGCTGATTTACATAATCACTTAAAGTTCTTTTTCTTAAAAATTTAAGTGGCTTTAGACCATGTAATTGGATGACAAGCCACCATCAAATTTTCATCTACATTTGACATTTATTGAATGTCTAAATCACAGCATCTTCCCTGAGGCAAGAAATTTCTTACTAGTGTTTAAACAACACTTAAATTCTCAAAACTTAGGAGGTAGGTGTCATTAGTAGTTCCAACAACAAACTACTCTTTTGTCTGCAAGCACCTCTTGGTTGTTATAAATCTTACCATGTTGATATTTTGTTCTACAAAATACAGTATCAACTTTTCCTATATCGAGGCAGGCTTTTAAACATAGGATAGGTCTTATCCCATTCTGTATGAATAAATATTTGATAAAACAGTGCCAAAAACTCTTAAATGTCATGTAATTCATTTTTGTCTGAAAAAGTTTTTTTCTGAATTTCATGTGAAACACCAGACTCTGGTCAAATACGAAATCCAAATAAGAATCTAAAGTGCCGTGGCTAGTATGTGTTACTGATACTCATACTGAATCAGGTATGATAAGATCTGTACGGCCAGTCATTGAGCACATAGGAGTACAGGGTGCCACCAGAAACATGTTTACACTTGAATTTCCCTTTGTCTTTGTCTTCTATGGCATGAATGTAGAAGAGGTTATTAGCACCCCATTCTGTAGATGAGGAAAATCCAGCCAGGAGGAAGAGGCATTAAGCTGCTTAAGGTCTAAGAATGAATTAGTGAGGAAGTTTGAACTAGAAATATACTTTCCTGAGTTCAAGGTTCTAAGTATAGTCACCTCCTAATGAAAATACTATTCAGATAACATTGGGGAGAAAAGAAAAAGTACTTAATATGTGCAGTAGAACTGGCAATAACTTTACTATAATCTGTTGGCTAATTATCAAGGAACATAACAAGCAAAGGTTGTACTCCTATTCCATTTATTGCTGTGAACATACCAAGAAGCAGTCTAACAATCCTGTGGAGGGAAAGGGACAAGTCTTATAGCTTAGCACAGTGAATGCACACCAGAATAGCATTGCCAGGTTGACTCTGCAGGGCTTGGAGAAGGCCCGTCAGTATTCCATATTAGGTTTGCAAATCTGATCGTTGCAGTTCATGCTAAATGTGACATTTAATGGAATCTTTGCTATAAAGTGCTTGTAATTAAGAATCTAATCATTAAAGATTGGTAATTTGGAATTAATCATGTGGAAGATTCATCCTGCATAAAATGCCATGGACACAGGGGCTTGAAATGAGAACAAAGGAAAGAAAGATGGAAAAACAATGTTGTGGAACCACTTAAAATTTCCAAGCACCAGGCTTTTTGGCCCTCATAAAAGAAGGAGATGACTTCTGCCTTTGATCCAATTTCAACTCCACCTTTTTTGAAACCAGTTCAGTCCCAAAACGCTACTGGCTGCTGGGTATAGTTAATTCTACTCTAAGGAGCTTATTCATGTTTGTTTCTGTCCTAGAATCCCGCCGCATCCTGCTTCCTGTGGTTCTCCATCATATTCACCTTCACTTGAGGCAGCAGAAAGAGTTGCTAATCTGCTCAGGAATTCTTGGCAGCATCTTCTCCATTGTCAAGACCAGCTCTCTGGTAGTGGCCCCACATCTGCTCTACTCCACCCTGCTCAGCTGTACCCTAATCTTGTGTTTTTCTAGTCAGAGGCAGACAAACCACGATCATTTGCATACTTCTTAGCAAAAGAAGCTTTCATAAGTGGCAGGAAGGTACCCAGTGAATAAAGGCATGTGCATGCCCAACAAGCTTCTCAGTACAGCACATCCTTGTAATTTTAAAAAGTTTCACCACTGTAAATCTAGAAATACTGATACATGTACCAGGAAGCCCAGTGCTAACCCCGTTTGGTTTTAACAGAAAGTATTAATTCTGTATTCTGGGAATATCTTAGGATACTTAGGCATGAATACAAAGAAGTAGACCCAGACTTAGGGGTTGCTTGCTTACTCAGACTTTTCTGTCAGCTTCTTGACAGCTTGATTCTACCCAAATGGCATTCTTTCCACATAAAGCAAAAATATGCAAGAAGTGTATGTTGCCCACAAGAGCTCTGAGGCTTATGGGATGCACAATTGTACTTTGGAGGTCAGCTTTCAACCAATAAAGTTTCACCTATTGTTTTCTCTGTTTTTTTTTTTTCTTTTTCTTTTTAAAAGAGTAGATGGAGAAGAATGAGGTAGGGACACAGTGAAGGAAAATCATAGATGAGGGTGAGAATTTAGTGATTTTTTTTCTATACTCATAATAGAAATACATATTTCTTGCAGAAAATTAGGAAACCATGGGAAGGTAAAAAGAAAAATGAGAGAACGGAAGGGTTTTATTAAGTTAAGATTCCTAGGTAATAGAATTTCAAATGCATTTAAAATTAAGGGCAGTGGTTGGGTCATTAGAACATGACTGAGAGGCTAGACTTTCTAGGTGGGACATATGACATCTAAAAAAGAGTGTATTTCATTTGAACAGAGAACAGGTATCCAAAAGGGAGCTCTGGTGTCTTAAGCTTAAAATACCATCTGGTTTCTGGGGTTCAGCTTGTCAGAGAATGCCTACGATGGTCCTAGTGACCTTGTTGTTTGCTCTTGGCTCCAGATAAACAGATAAGACCTGGCAGCTCTCCTTCCCACCAGGCCTTAGAGAAGCCACACCAAGCACAGAAGGTCTACATGTAACCTAAGATATATCTGAGGGAGTGCCCACCTTATTGCTAAAGGAAGAAGATAAATTCAAGGCAAAATTTAACAAAGAAAAAGAAACAGGAAGAGTGAGAACCAGAAAACACCTGAAGGAGATAGTTTCATTGTATTTTGGGGGATAAAGAGTTGAGTGTAATCTGTTGCCTACAACTACTCAAAGGTAGGTCACTGAAATGAGTGTTAGGATCACTTCAGCAGATGGGAAAGGTGACATTAGCCCCACGAACCATTCAAATTCTTCAGGTGGAATGAGTAGAGTATAATTATATTAGATGGATAGCTAGAGGGAAGGTGAAATTTAAGCTCCATAAGAGGACAGATATTACCTCTATTGTTCACCTTTATATATTCAGGTTCTCAAACAGTGAATAGCACATAGTAAATGTTTAATTACTAATGGATGGATGGAGTACATTAGGACTAGTAATAGTATAAAGATCTTGGATAAGGAACAGTGGGAATCTCTTTGTGTGATAATTAAAATCAAACTACAGAATTTGAAATGAATGTGAGAAGTCTATAAAAAGATAACACAAACTTGTCCAAAATTCTGGTGGCTGGGAAACAGCCTGTGGTGAGGAGACATGCTCTATTGTTTTTGTAAGGCTTCCAGAAAAAGATGGACTGAGACAAGAGTCCATCAGATGGACCAAAAATGGGACAAAAGAATTGAGAAACTAGAACTGGAACTCAAGTATATGTGGGCAGCAGTTAAAAATTGATAAAGATTGAGAGCAACCAAGAAGGAAGCCTTAGAAAAAAAAGAAACCTGTGTGTACATTAACACTAGTAAGGATGCTGCTGCCATTTACTATGATATGACTTTACCATTTCTTAAACTTTATTCATGTGCCAGTAGAGTCATACTTTCTCTTGACTGTACCAGAAAAATGAAAGAAAACTTTGACTCTGGACATTGACCTTTGCTCTGTGATCATCTGCCAGGGATTCTGTGTAGGTGGAGTTGATAAGGGCATCACTGGGCAACAGTGGCAGGTATGCCTCACCTATTTGCTAACCACCATCAAGTTGCTTGGCACTGAACATTAGAGTCTCAGAGCTCAATGTTGAGGTTCCAGTCAGAAAACTTACACCTGATTTGACTGACTTAGTAAGTGCTGCCAGCTAAATGTCATGTTGGCCTGGTGCTAACAGCATGCTCTCTCACTGCTCACTCCAGGAGGCAGATGTCATGGAGGAGGTAGAGATGATGGTGGAGAGCCTCCTGGATGTGCTCTTGCAGACTCTGCTCACCATCATGAGCAAATCACATGCTCAGGAGGCGGTAAGAGGGCAGCGGTGCCCACAGTGCACAGCCGAGATCACTGTTAGTAACTAACATTCAGGTTTTCTTACCTCTTTTCTAACCTGGGGCTCCTCCACATCTCCCCCATCTCACCATCCCGACACCTTCACTTTTGCTTTCACTCCTGCATGATGGTCAGCATGCTGCCCTCTTTCCTTGTTAAATCTGACTCCTCACTTCATTGTAAAAGTTGTAGGTTTATATTTCCATTTAGGAAAGATACAGGGAGTTTTTCTAGTCCTGTTTTTCTGTGTATTCTTTCAGTTGCCCTTTTCATTTGAGCCAAGTCATTTTCTGTAGCATGGAATGAAGAGGGTTACAATAAGGTGTAATAAGAGGTTGGAGGTTAAAAATAGACTACTTCTCTGGCAAACCTCTTATATAGTCTCTTAAATGATACACAGGACAGGATAATTTCCTCAGAGTTTGTGTTTACAGATTAGTTGTACTTGTCACTAGTATTTGTTTCTAACATCTGAGAGAATATGATAAGGAAAATTGTATAGGCATTGTTGAATAGTGATTTTGTGTGTTTTAGTTAGGAAAGAAAAATCAAGCTGGAAAAACCTCTCAAAAGATATAGACAGATAGCACCTGGGCCTCTGCCCCCAGCTCCCATACCTACAGTAGACTATCATCCCTGACATGAGCATATGATAAATAGATGTTTGTTTATTTGTTTCTGGAAATAAACCCAGGGCCTTCACAATGATCTGCATTCCCAGTCCTTTTCTTTACCTTTTTATTTTAAGATAGAGTCTCACTAAATTGTCAAGGCTAGACTCAAATGTAGGAACCTCTTGCCTCAGCTTCCCATAGTGCTGAGATTATAGACATGTGCTAACTGTTAAACAGTATTTATGGAACCTTTCAGTTGATAGATAAAAGATTACAGAGCTCTCTTTTGAGGAAATTCTGTATGGGCGCAAACAAATCTCCAGTATACTAGGAAGAACAGGGAGCATGCCTGAGACAGGATTATGTTTTGGAGCATTGGGCTTAGAAAGGAAATCTACTCATGTGCTCCCTTAGCAACCCTTATTGAGGGGGTCCAGTTGTAGGTACAAACACATGCACCCTGTCCTGTCAGATAACCCAGCCCTCTAACATTTATTCAGAGCATGCCATGGGCCATACCCTGTTTTAAGCACCTGGCCAGCATTACTAATGAAGTAATTAATTTTATATAGATTGTAATGATGGTGATATAATGATAATTTACTGGGTACCTCTTTATGTACTGGACTTTATGCTTCAGTGTTTTGTATACATTAACTCCTCTGATTTTCACACTGGAAGGTTGAAATTCTGACTTATGTCCATTTTTTAGATAAAACCAAAATTCCTATGCATTTTTTAGATAAAACCAAAATTCCTATGCATCTTTTGCTGTTCTTTAGGAAGCATCTAAACTGATAAATTTTTAGACATTGATAGTTATTATCTGTTTTCTTCTTCCTAAGGAAAATGAGAATGATTCTTCTAAATCATTCCTCTCTCATACATACACACGTGTATTTAAAGTAGTTTCAGGAACCTAGGAAAGATTTAGAAGATTTAAAACTTTTATCAAATTTCCATGAGTTTCAAAATATTTGAAAATCATCTTGGTGCTTTTTATGCCTCCCTTTTAAGAGGCAGCTTTGTAGAAAAATGCCATAATTGGCTACCCTGTGCCCAAAACTGCTAGATGGTGATATTTGGAGTCCCTTAAAGCAGGATTTTCTTCCATATACCACAGTTGAAATTTGAAGAAATTTTAAAAACTTTTAATTATCCTAAAGTTTAAAAAACTTTATTAGTACTTGTTTCCAGTAAATAATATTTGTGTTCATCTGAGGATGTAGGTCCATGTTATTTGTCTTAAAGACTATGTCTTCTTGTTCTCTCAGAAGGGTCAGTTTTAACTTCTTTGCCTTTCATCTTGTTGATCTGTTGTGTTTCATTTGACCAGTGGTCCTGTGCACACTCCGAGGGGACCCCCAGGAGTTACTTGTAGGAAAAATCGCTCTATTCCAGAAGGAGAAATACAAATTTTGTCCAGATAAGGCCACACTCTCTCTTCCAAGAAATCTGACAGACTTCATTATGACACTCAAACAAAAGACTAACCAAAACTTTACTGGGCAAAAGGAAAATACTTGCCTTGTTTTACAGCCCCATACTGCAGAATTCTTACTAAAATCACTAAGCCCTCTAAAACAGAAAGCTCATTTTTCAGGGCCAGAATTGTCACCTTTCTCCCATGATCATTGGGCCATCTCAGACCTTCCCTTCTGTCCTTGCCCTTTGTGGGTTGGGGGGAACATAGCCTCTTAGATTTGACTGTGATAAGTGGTTTTTGTTGGTTTGTTTTTTGTTTTTTGTCCCCAGGGAGAGTATGTGTCCTGTCTTCTCTCACTGCTTCGTCAGATGTGTGATACCCACTACCAGCATCTCCTGGATAACTTCCAGAGCAAAGATGAACTCAAGGTAGGTCACAGAGCCCTAGCCTTTTACCCAGAAAAGGAAGTGTGCAGCTGAGTCTACGCAGGGACTCTTACCTGTTGGGAGCACGACCATAACAACCAGTGACGTAAGGTTCACCAGCCTCCATTTACACCAGAGTGTACAGTATCTAGAAGGTGAAATCATTACTATTACCACATAGAGTCCAGTAACACTGGCAAGTTATCTCCAACTGACAGCAGCCTTGTGATCATGTGCCTCTATTAAAGATTACTCTGGGCCATACTGACTCAGAAAGCCAGGATTTTTCCCTTTCTTAGGGGCTTGGCAGTCTTCCTTACATTTTACCCTTGCATTCTTCATTGGTTTTTTTTTTTTTTTCAGTTCTAATAATACAGTAATCATGGTGACAATTTTACTTCGTTTAAATGTGTTTCTGGAAGATGCCTATAGAGAGCTAGGCCTTTGGTTGCCAACCTTTGAATCTGGAGAACTAAATGGCAGATAATGCAGAAAAATTCAGACAGCAGGCAAGCATTGCTCAAGTTAAACTTGGCATCTGCTTCTGACACACTCTTGGGGTTTGTTTTTGCACTAGAGCACTAATTCAACTTCCTCTGTGGTAAAGAGCCAGTACAAACTGAAGGTGTATGCTCTGCTTTTATTCAGAACCAAATCACTTACACTTCAGAGTAATACATTTCCAGTGTGGTCCCTTGGATGGTCTTTACAGATCATATTGTGTCAATTAATAAATATCACTTGTTACTTTCTAGTATGTGATCCTGTAATCCTTTTCACAGACATTAGTCCTGCAATTTGGTATCATTAACCCTTGAAGTGAACCACAAGTAAACTAGGGCACACATCTAGGTCAAGCAGTGCTTCAGCTCTGGTGTGGAGCAGGAAAGATTCAGCTATTCTAGATCATTTTCATCCTTTGTGTGTTTACTAACTGACCCTTAATCTGGCTGGCATCATTCATACCTTTTAATTAAATGTTCATTTTATTGTAGCAATGTATGTCCATGACTTTAAAAAGGAAAAGTAATACTACAAAGCTATAACATAAAACAGTGATTCCCTAACTCAGTCTGACAAATGTCTAGTCTATTCACACCAAGAGCAGCCACTTTAAGTTCTTTTACTGTTCTTTAGGAAGCATCTAAACTGATAAATTTTTAGACATTGATAGTTACTATCTGTTTTCTTCTTCCTAAGGAAAATGAGAATGATTCTTCTAAATCATTCCTCTCTCATACATACATTCTTTATATCTGTTCTTCCAGTGTCACCTTCATATATTTTTGTTTAAATTGGTAATCAGACTTCCTTTTATCATAGCTAAATACTGTGGTAAGCCAAGAACTAGATGATGATTATAAGTTTTTTCTTGTAGAACTTTTTATTTTTACAAATACTAATTTTCTCTTTTCTAATTTCCTTTATTTTTTGTTTTGGCTTTCAAATCTGGCTAGGATTCCCCACTCATAATCTTACCAATATATCCTTTCTTCCAACTTTTCTCATTGTCAAAACTCTCGGCTACTATCAGATCACTGTTTCTTCCAGAAAACTTACTATTTACTGTTTGTTTGTGTCTCTGTTTCTTGTGTTGAAGACTTCCCTCCTCTGCATAGAAACTCAATGTCAGTCTGTATATAAAAATGAAATCCTTTGATACTGAGTACAAATCCTCATGTGTGAGAAAGGATTGTCTGTAGCAGGCTTCTCTGTGGTGACTGAAGAGGATCTGGCCTTTTGGTCAGAGCATCTCATAACTGCTAAGACTGTAGGCCTAATTTGGACTTGTAAAGAGTATGTACCTCAGCTGGGGATGGAATTACCTGCCAATACTTTGGGAGCCAAATAAAAAAGGGACTTTGGGTCTCCCAGTGTAGAGGTAAATTTCTCAGTATGTTTTCATTCTGCTACCTCTGCCCTCACCTATTAATGGACCTGCAAAGACCGAACCCCAGTAAATGCCTAACTCCAGATAGTACTCTTGAGTCTTCTGACAGCACAGGAAAAGAATGACTACCTAGTAACATGAGATACAAGTAACAAAAGGGATCTTGGAGACAGTACACTAAGCTTCCTAGGTTTTAGTTTTCCTATGCAGTTCTACAGAACTGTCTGGTAATGCCTCTAGTTTGTGTGCCTTTCTGAGGTTCTTGCTTTACCTTGCTTACCTCATAAGGCTCTTGACTGTTGGCTTTCTCAAGTCTATTGAGTCAGTTACTACAGTTTATTTTCTTGTAAATTTTCATTATATGTTGCATTCATTTGATAGTATCTTCTTATGTTTTATTTTATTTTATTCTGTGCATATGTGTATTTCTCTTCCTTGACTCATTTTAGAAGATTTGAGAAGAAGCAGATGAGGGAACAATGTTCAGTCCACAATATTCAGTATAGAGTTCTGTTCATGTGTTCTTCTTTGAGACATAGTTATTTGAATATAATTTTGATACCATAAAATCCATACTTTTAAAGTCACTTCAATGTCTGTTTGATCATATGCATTTTAAACTTATGATAAGACCAAGTTAATAATTTAAAACTTCCAACAAAGAAAAGCCCAGGACCAAATACTTTAATTGATGAATTCATCTAAAAAATTTGTTATTGGTACTAGGAATTGAACCCTGGAACTTTGCACTGACCTACATCTCCAGCTCTTTTTATTTTTTACTTTAAGACAAAGACTCACTAAGTTACTAAGTTGCCCAGGCTGAGTTCAAACTTGGGATCCTTCTGCCCTCGGTCTCCCAGCTTGAATTATAGCATGTGCATCCACACTCAGTCATGCCATATTTTTTCTTTGTCATCTCATTATTTGTTTATTGTGTTAATGTTTGCAGGACATTGTAAATACACTCATCATGAGGAGCTAGTATATATACATACCATATTTTAGTCCTTTTTACCTTCTCTTCTGCTCCTATCCCTCCCCTCTTTTCCATCACTGGATCCCTTTTCTGTCTATAAAAGTCTACCTTCCTGTTTCTTGTCAACCATCTTTTATTTTTTTCTTTTAAGTTATTTTACTTTGGGAATAACCAAGGCTGCAGGGAAAAAGGAACCGTTCCACTTTACTGATGAGAATGTGAAAAAAGTGTAATCACTATGGAAATCAGTATAGTGATTCCCTAAAAAATTAAAAATAAAGATCCCATTTGATCCAGCTATTTACCTCCTGAGTATTCTCCTGAAAGATTTAAGGAGATCATATTAGAATGATACAATGATTATTATGATATATGTGTATCATGTATATCCATATTTATAGCAACAAAACTTTCTAATAGCTAAGAGTGGCCTATATGTCCGTCACCTGTGAGTGGATTAAGAAAGTGTGGTATTTATACACAGTGGAATACTACTTTTGTGTAAAGAAAGATAAACAGATAAACTTTAATTTGTAAGACATTCCTTGAGACCATATGATAAATGAAATAAATCAGACATAAGTATTGTATATTTTCTCTTACATAAGAAACCCAAAGTGCAAATAAAGAGAAAAATAAAAGATAATAAGAAACAATGAGATATAAAAGGAACTAAGAGATAAAAGGAGAGGAGTAAAGGAGTTGTGAAAAGAATTAAGGTATGTTGTGTACATGTACCATCTCCCCATCACTAAATGTAATCACAATGTACTACAAACATGTACCAATAAAAATGAATATAAAAAATAAAGAATGCTCAAGAAATAAATAATTTTTTATGCCCATATAAGTTAAGCCATAAACGTTTAGCCTTCTATTTCTGGTTTATTTCACTGAGTGTTACTATTTCAAGGTATATCCATTTTTCTACAAATGATCAAATTTATCTTTTTAACAGCTGAGTAGTATTCCACTATGAATATGTATCACATTTTCTTTATTCATCTGTTGATAAATATTGTAGGCCATGTCAAGATGTAGTTGTTATAAGTTCTGCTTCTGTTAACATAATACTATAATTTTATGTCTTTAACTCTTTTGGGAAGACACCCAGAGGAAGAATAGCTGGGTCAAGTGGAACTTTCTGTTTTTAGTTTTTTGAAGAATTTTCATGCTGGTTTCCATAGTGTTGTACTAGTTTACATTCCTACTAACAGCACAGAAAAGTTCCTTTTTCTCTACATTTTGCTAGAATTTATTGTTTTTTTTGAGTTCATGAATATAGCCATTTTTTCTAGAATGGTGTTGAATTTCAGTGTTACTTTGATTTGCTTTTCTCGTAATAGCCAGAAATGTTGAACATTTTTTCATGTACTTATTGACCATTTGTACATCTTTTGAGAAATGTCAGTGCACTTCAATGTCCAGTTTTTTTATTAGATCTTTTACTTGGGGTGGTCAATTATTTTATTATTTTTTCTTTTGGGCCATAGGGATTGAACTCATGCCCTTATACTTGTTAGGTAATTTGTTACATGTTCTAGTTATATATTCTATATATTTAGTCCTCTGTCTAACGTGTAGGTGGCAAAAATTTTTCCATTCCACAGTTTATCTCTTCACCATATTGGTTGTTTTGTAGCTAATACACATGCTGTTTAATTTGATATTGTCCTATTTATTGATTCTTGTTGCTATTTATTGATTTTTGTTGCTATGCACATGCTGTTTGTTCTATTTATTGATTCTTGATGTTATTTTAGAGGGAAGGATTTTAACTTTTGCCATTTAAAGTCCTTGCCTATGCTTGTGTCTTTAAGAGTTTTATCTGTATTTCAATATTTAGTTCCTTTCTTCTTTTTTATTTTAGTTTTGTACATGATGAGAGATACTGGCCTAGATTCAATTTTCTGCATGTGTATAGCATTTTCCCAGCACTATTTGTTAAAGAGGCTATCTTTTCTCCAGCATATCTTTTTTGACCCCTTTGTGAAAGATCAGATGGCTGAGTGTACCTGAGGTTGTTTCTGCACCTTCTGCTCTGTATCATTGATCCACGTGTCCTTTTTTGTTCTAGTACCCATGCTGTGTAAATTTGTAGTATCACTTGAAATCTGGGATGTGATGCTTTCTTCTTTGCTCTTGTTGCCCAGGGTTACTTTATTTAATTCTTTGTCTCTTCTGTTTCCATAAGAATTTTAGGGTTTTTTCCTTCTTGTTCTGTAATAAATGCTGTTGATATTTTGATTGGAATTGTATTAAATCTATATATCAGCTTTAGTAATATGGCCATTTTAACTCTTGGTTCTGCATATCAAGAAACAGGGAATCTCTCTCTTTTTTTGTTTTTTTTGGGGAGTGGCGTTGAGTTTTTTGTTGTTGTTGTTTTAGACAGGGTTGTCCTATTAGTTCAGGTGGGACTTGAACTCACTATGTAGCTCAAGCTGGCCTTGAACTTGGGGCAGTCCTCCTTGGCTTAGCCTCCCAAGCGCTGTGATTACAGTCTTGTGCCAGCATTCCCAGCTATCTTTTTATTTATTTATTTATTTATTTATTTATTTATTTATTTATTTTATTTATTTATTTTTGTACCGAGAATCAAACTCAGAACCTCACACAATGTGCCACTAAGCTCTATCCTAAGCCCTGTCTTTTCATTTTCTGATGTCTTCTTCAATCTTCTTTTTCTGAGTACAGTAGTTTTCATTATAGAAGTGTTTCACTTTCTTGGTTAGGTTAATTCCTAAGTATCTCAATTTTTGTAGTTATTGTGAATAATATTTTCCTAATTTCTTTCTTGGTAGGCTCCTTATTGATGTACAGAAATGCTATTGATTATTGTATGTTGATTTTGTATCCTGCTACCGTATTGCTGAATTTATTAGTTTTAAGAGTCTTCTGGTGGATTTTTGGGGGTCTTCTGCATACAGGATCATGTGTCTGGCCAATAAGGATAGTTTATCTTCTTCCTTTCCTATGCATATTCCTTTTATTTGTTTTTCTTCCCGATTCTTGTGGCTGTTTCAAGCACAATATTCAACAGGAGTGATGATAATGGACATCCTTGTCTTGCCCCTCATTTTAGAGAAAGAGCTTCTAGCTTGCTATTTAGTATGATTTTGTCAATAAGTTTGTCATAAATTACTTTTATCATATTGGGGTAAGGTTCTTCTGTATCTATTTTCTTTAAGGTTTTTGTTGTGAATGGATGTTGGATTTTGTCAGAAGACTTTCTCTGTACCTGTCAAGGTAATCATTTGAGTTTTGTTCTTGCTTCTGTTTATATGATGTATTACACTCACTGATTTGCTTAGGTTGACCTATCTCTGCATCCCTGCCCTGATCCTACTTGATTATGATGTATGATCTTTTTGATGATATGTCATACCTGTTTGCCAGTGTCTTAAAGATTTTTTTCTTCTATGTTCCTTACAGAGATTGGCCTATACTCTTTTTTGGTTGAATCATTTTCTGCTTTTGGAATCAGGGTAATGCTATCTTCCAAGATGACTTTGGGAGTACTCTTTCCCTTTCAGTTTCATTAAAGAATTTGAGGAGTATTGACATTTTATCTTTCCTGAAGGTCTTACAGAATTTAGTTGTAAATCTATCAGTTCCTGGGCTTTTTTAGTTGGTAGCTTTTTTTGTTACTGCTTCAAGATTATTGTCTGTTGTTGGATTATTCAAGGTTTTTGTGTCTTCTTGGTTTATACTTGGTAGTTCATATATAGTGAGGAATTTATATTTTTTTCTGAATTCTCCATTTTAATAGAGTACTGTTATCAACAAGGTTACTAATGATCTCTGGATTTTGACAGATTCAGTTGTGATTTCAGCTTTTTTATTCCTAATTGCATTGATGTTTATTTCTTTCTTTTTTGGTTAGATTGGCTAGAGGTTTGTCCATTTTGTTTATTTTTTTAAGTACCAGCTCTTTGACTCATTGACTCTATACTATTTTTTAATCCCAATTTCATTATTTTCTGCTCTGATCTTTATACTGGCTTTGGGTTTGGGTTTTTCTCATTTTTCTAGGGCTTTGAGGTATATCACTAGGTTAACTTATTTGAACTTGCTCTGTTTTTCAGAGACTGGGGCATTCACAGCTATAAATTTCCTTCTTAGGACTACTTTTATTGTGTCCCATAGTTTCTGATGTGTTGTACTGGCATTATCATTTGAATCTTGGAACTAATTTCTTCCTTGATCTCTTTATGACCCATTGATTATTCAAGATGGTACTGTTTAATTTCCATGTGTTTGCATAATTTCTGGAGTTTCTTTTGCTCTTGATCTCTATTTTCATTATACTATGATAAATATAAAAGAATTGAAATCACCCCACATTGACTCTCACACCATACTGCAATGAAACTAGAAATCAATCACAGAATTATAAACATCTGGAAACATAATAACACACTCCTGACCACCCAGTGGGTCACAGAGGAGACTACAGAAGAAATTTAACAGTTTTTGGAAGAAAATGATAATACCAGTGCGACATATTGCAGTCCTAAGAGAACAGCTCACTGCACTCAATGCTTATGTTAGAAAAACAGTGATCTCAAATAAATGACCTAATAGGGAACCTCAGCATACATGAAAAATAACAATCCGAGCCCAAACTAAAAGAGAATCATAAAGAGCAAAGAACTAAATGAAGTTGAATCTTGAAAAAATAATACAAAGAGCTAGCTCTTTAAAAAAATAAATAAAATAGATAAACCCTTATTCAGATTTACTAGAATAAAGCAGAAACAACTCACATTAATGAAATTGGGAATGAAAAAGACTAAATCCAATGGACACTGTTGAAATCCAGGAGATTGTAACTACTGTGAAAATTTTTCCAACCAAGTAAAAAATCTTGAGGAAATGGATAGATTCCTAGACATACATGAATTATCAAAACTAAACCAAGAAGACAAAAAAATTTTTTTTGAATAATCCATTAACAAGTAATGAAATTGAAGCAGTAATTTAAAACTGCCAACTAAAAAAAGCCTGGGCCCTGATGGATGCACTGCTAAATTTTACAAAACTTTAAAGGACGTTACACCACCAATGCTCCTTAAACTCTTCAGCTAAAGGGTTCGTTCTGATCCCAAAACCAGACGAAGACCCCACAAAAAAAGAAAACTACTGGCCAGTCTCCTTAATACACATAGGTGCAAAATTCCTCAGTAAGATATTGGCAAAAAGAATATAATACATCATAAAAAGTATCATAAACCATGAACAAGTAGATTTCATTCCATAGGAGCAAGGATGATTCAATATACACAAATCCATAAATCTAATACATCACATAACCAGAACCAATGTAAAAAACCACACAATCCTATCAAAAGAAACAGAAAAAGCTTTTGAAAAAATCTAGTACCCCTTCATGATTAAAAACTCTGAAGAAACTAAGTTATAGAAAGACCCTACCTGAATTGGATTAAAGCTATTTATGACAAACCCAATGATCAGTATCACATGAATTAAGGAAAAACTGAAAGCTTCCCTTCTAAATTCAGGAATAAAACAGGATGCTCACTATCACTGCTCCTATTCCACCTAGTACTCAAAACAGCCAGAGCAATCAGGCAAGAGAAAGAAAGAAAAGGGATACACATAGGAAAGGAATAAATTAAAGTATCATTATTGGCAAGTGACATAATACTCCACATAGAAGACCCAAAGGATTCCATCAATACCTCTTAGAACTAGTAACCAATTTCAGTAATGAGCCAATGTACAAAACACACGAAAATGAACAGCATTTGTGTATACCAATAATGAACTCAAGGTGAAAAAAAATTAGGAAACATTCAAAATAACATCAAGAGAAAAAACACCAAAACAACGTCAAAAAAACCAAATATCTAGCCTAACCAAGGAAGTGAAAGACCTCTACAGCAAAACCTACAGTACTCTGGAAAAGGAGATTGAAGAAGACATCTGAAATGGAAAGGTTTCCCTTGTTCCTGGATAGTCAGAACCAATATTGTCAAAATGGCCTTCATCCTGAGGAAAATCCAAAACTGATACACAGTTGTAATGCAAATCCCAGTCAAAATACCAACAACATTCCTCATGAAATAGAGAAAAAAAACCTAAAGTTTAATGAAGAGACTCAGGGTAGCAAAAACAATTCTTGGACAAGAGCAAAGCAGCAAACATCACAATACCTGACTTAAAAGTTACGCTGCAGGCTTTTCAGACACCACTGCCCTCCCCTTTAGTCATATGCTGCCAACCATGGTTAATTGAATATTCTTTGACATCATCGCTGACAGCCCTTGGACTGCATCTCCTTCAAGCTGTTTGCAGACAAAGTTCCAAGAGATACAACTCAGCAGCACAGCACCGGCCTGGTTAGTGGGAGATCCCAAGTTTGATTCTTGATACAAAAAAAGAAAAAATTTTCATGCTCTGAGCACTGGAGAGAAAGGATTTTGTTATAAGGGTTCCTGCTTTCACAGAATTACTCCAGGATTTATATGCCAGGGTGCTGACTTCACATACCACAATGGCACTGACAACAAGTCCATCTATGAGAAGAAATTTGGTAACGAGAACTTTATCCTGAGGCAAACATTTGCCATGGCAAATGCTGGATCCAAACACAAATGGTTCCGAGTTTTTCATCTGCACTGCCAAGACCAAGAACTGGACGGCAAGCACATAGTCATACAGAAGGTGAAAGGGGACATGAACACTGTGGATGCCATGGAACACTTTGCGTCAGCAATGAAAAGACCAGAGGGAAGGGCACCATCACTGACTGTGGACAGCTCTAACACATGTGACTCATGTGTCGCAACCACCAGACCATTCCTCTAGCTTAGGAGAACAATCTGTGCCTGCCCTGCTAAAAACACCCCATCATCTCTGTTCTTACTACAGTTCTTTGGATTTCATGTTTTCCTTGCTCCTCTCCCAAACATAGCTAGATTGCAGAGTTGAGTTTATAGTTATAACTAAATAATAGCTGTCTCTTAAAAATAATTGAAAAAATAAAAGTTATGCTACAAAGCAACCATGGTAACAAAAGCATAGAACTGGCAGAGAAAGTTATGTGGGTCAGTGGAACAGAAAGAAGATACAGAAACAACCCCAGATACATTCTACTGTTTGATCTTTTATAAAGGGGCCAAAACATACGGTGGAGGAAAGATAGGCTGTTTGGCAAATTTTGCTTGGAAACCTGGCCATTCATGTGCAGAAGATTGCAGCTAGACCCATGTCTCTCCCCATATACTAAACTAAAATCAAAACTAAACTATAAGCATTAAAACAAACAGTGAACCAACTAGAAGATAAAATAGGTAAAATAGTTGGTCTATTTTCTGAACAGAACTCCAGTTGCACAAGAAATAAGAGCAACAGTCAAATTGGATTGTATCAAATTACAATGATTCTGTACAACAAAGGAAACAATCAGCAGAGTGAAAACAACCTATAAAATAGGAAAATAGGGAAAAAATGTACCTGCTACTACTCAGACAGAGGACTGATACCTAGAATAGATAAAAAACTCAAAGATTAGACCACTCAAAATAAAAGGCCCAGTCAAGAAAAAGAGCAAATTAAATGAACGGACACTTCTCAAAAGAAAGAAAAATGACCAATAAACATACAAGAAAACACCCAACATCTCTGACCATTAGAGAAGTTTAAAAACACTATGACTTCATCTTACACCAGAAAGAATCACAAATATATTAAATAATAATAAGTGCTAGCATGGCTGTGGTAAAAATGGAATCCTTCTGCATTGTTGTTGGGAATATAAACTAGTACGGCCATTATGGCAATCAGCATGGAGATTTCACAAAGAACTAAAATTAGAAATTCCATTTGATCTAACTGTTCCTCTGCTGGCCCATTCTGGGGGCCGAAGGGAACTTTTGTAGGTGAGGTCCAAGGTTAAAGGACATACATGTGCAAGACACTGGCAATGACAGCAGGGGAAGAGTACAAGAGCCGCTTGCATCTTTATTGTATAATTCTTATACAGGTTGCTATCTCATACTTACATTCTTACATAGTACCATAACCAGCACATGCATGGTTACCTCTGCTAAGTCATGCTTACATAACTGTATCCCACTAAGCACCTGTGCTAGACAAGCAGGGATCACATCCTCAGGTATCCTTAGATGCCCCTAGGCTTTGAAGTAGTCTGAGTGGTTCCCCTCATCCCACCCCGTCAAAGGTCAGGTGTATATGTAACATTTTATGTGGTTTTGAAAAACCACTTTTTCCTTTGAACAGTTTCATCCATAAGCAGCATCAAAAGCTGGCACATAACATTCAGGAACTGGGCCATATGTTGAATAAGGTCAACATGGAGGGCTATGTCTGTGGTCCTTCCCCCTGGTCAGACATTATTCCTAGTAGTGAACCACTGTAATACCTGGTTAAGACATCTGTCAAGTCATTTCCTGGTGAGAAGAGGGGCTTCTCTCCTGAACCATGATACCCTACATAGTCAGCTTTTTCGCCGTGTTCCCATACATCTTGCCATAGAATGGCACCCCATAAAGAACAGTGCCCTGTCTGTCACTTTTGAACTGGACAGTCACAGCTGGATCCATCAGTATAACAGCCATCATCCAGAGGTCCCTCTTTCCCTTCTTCATAGGGACTACGGATCAAGTCCTGTAGTCTATCCTTATGGACAGATTCTTGGGCCATGTGTGTCATGGGGTCTCAAATTGTTGCTAGTTGGGCTGCCAATGAGCTAGCCAAAAAGGAGGCCCACTGTTGGAGGTACTTCCCCAACATGTTAAGAGTGAGGGCCTGTGCCACTCCACTCCTGGGTTGGGCTGTCCATGTGTATACCCAGCTGTATAGGGTATTTTGTCTTCACTTCCATGGTCTGTTGTCCTGTGATGCTTTCACAGGCATGCAAAGCAGTATACACTGCTATCACTACTTCTTAGAATACTGGCTTTCGGTTCACTTACACAACCATGACCTAAACCAAATAGAGTGCTTCTGCTTCTCTTGTTTTTGTCATAGACTCCAGGCAAACCCATTGTCATCCACACTGATAGTTATGGACAGTATGGTCAGTGACTCTTAGTCTTTGCACCTGTGCAACAGCTCTCTTTGAGTCCTGAAAAGAAGCTTCTGCTCCATCTGTCTAGTCCCATATTATATCTTTCCAGATTATGCAGTATAAAGGGCATAGCAGTGTTGCTAGGTGCAGTATAAACGTCCATCAGAACCCTAGCAAGCTCACATTTATAACTGATGTATGCTGTGACTTTGAGGTATGCTTGAGGTATCAATAACAGCATTGGGAATTATTTTCATCTTACCCAGCCAAATAACACCCAAGAATTTGACAGACAAGCCGATCCCAGACCTTATCTTCATTCTCAGCCCACCCCATCTCAGTAAAGCTTCCTCAGACTGTACATGGTAGCTTTTAAATCTGCAAGGCAGTCAGAGGTTGACAATATCAGTACAAAACAGTGACACAGTGTGTGGTTTGGCCCAGGTGGCCAGGTCCTGGGCCACCAGACCTTGACACAAAATTGGGCTACGCAAATAGTCTTGTGGCAACATCTAGGAGGTCCATTTGCAGGCTGAGGATTTAGCTCTGGGACATAAGCACCTGCGTGGCAAGCACCAGAATGCAAGTTTGATCCTCGGTACCAAAAGAAAAAGGAAGTAGAAGGTCCATTGCCTGGCCTCCTGAGTGAAGACAAATTGGTCCTGACTGTCAGATATAGTAACAGTGGAAAAGAAGGCAGTGGCCAAATTCACAACATAATGTTATCAACCCATCAGAGAGAGATAGCCCATCAAGTCTGCAATATTAGGCACCACTGCATGCTGTGGAGGAGTCACTTTGTTCAGTTCCTGGTAATCAAGACATTCTCCGCGTCCCATTGCTTCATGACCTCCAGGCAGTCATTTCATACACACAACTCACATAGCCTGTGGGTGCATGTTGTGGATGTCCTGAGACTATGGTTTTTACCACTCAAATTTGCAACCAGAATTCTCTCTACACGGTGCTGAGCCAAGCACAAGTCAATGTATCCACCCTCTATATGTATTCAGCAATCAGGGAAACAAAACAAACATCATACAGGTGTGGGGGCAAAGTGCCCAATTCCCACTCACCTGGGCCTTTCAGACCATGCTATAGTAACCTCTGTACCTTTATATGCATGGAGTAGGTCCTGTAAAATAGTCTGGGTTGCCATATATGGCATTGACTTGGCTCTAGTATCCACCATTGCTAGTACACACTGCACATTTTTTTGGAAACCAGTAAATAGTCAATTCCACATGTGGCCTCTGGTCTCTCAGGATCCCTAAGACCTGGGTACTATGGCTTGCCTCCTAATTGGATTAAAAGGAAGCCATTTGACTTCTTCCTGTTTCACCAGGGCTGCTTTGGCCTTCTGACCCCGGCCCATTGGCTAGTATTGCTGCTCAGGGCATAACTATCTCCACAGTCAACAACACATGCAAAGCCTGCCCAACGGACTTATCTGCTGCCAGGCTAGCAGCCACCAGGTCTTTCCAGATCTGGTGCCAACTGACCTTCAGTGATCTACAACCTGACCCTGGTGGGGGGGGGGGCCTCTTGCCAGGAGCCCCCTTCTTTTTCCCCTTTGCCTGTACAATTTTTATAGATCTTGCATTACCTTGGTGCTTCACTTCCATGTCTGGCCAAGACATCCATCGCATCATAGATTGGGTGATCTGTAAAAAGTGCTAGAGAGTTGCCACTGACCTAAACATGCCAGCTGGTCTACCTGCCAGGATCATGTCTTTTATAGGTTCTGTCAACAGTTCCTCATTTGGGCTATGGTACTGCAGTGTGAACATCATTTTCTGCATACTCATTTCATTTAGCACAGTTACCAAGTCTATATAGGTTGCCCATTTAGTGTCTTGCTCTGGCAAGTCACCTGGATTCTCCTGAACCAGATGAGCCACTGTCATCAACGTTTATCACAGTCTGATTACCGGCTGCTGGGACTGTCCTCCGTGTATCCTGCAGAACCCATCTCATACAGCAGGTGCTGGCTTTTGTGGCTATTTGGAACATCTGCTGTGGGCTTAACTGGGTATTTTCAGCATGATCACCTCATAGCTGTAGCAGCCACACAGGCGCTGTTTTACCTACTTTCTGGTTTAATTGCTTTGCCAGCTTCTGCAGCTCCATGGCTGCATAGGTTGTATACATTTTGTACTGGGTAGAGGTAGGTGGCCCTCTGAGTCCTCTTCCCTGGGTTAAGGGTTCTACTTCCACTTTTGACAAACAGCCAGCCAAGCATGCAAAACCCGGGGATTTTCCTGGGGGTTTTCTCGGACATGAGGACTTACACTTCTGGAAACATCTGGAGGAGGCACATCTCCACATGTGTTTCCTGTATCTCACATGAGCTACACAGCAGCCAGCCATTGCTCAAGGTCCTCTATCTGCTGCAGCTGGTCTACTTGCAGCACAAGGCCATCCACCTCTTGATTTGTGCAGTGGAAGAGAGTGAAAAACAGCCAGCCACCACCCCCCCCACACACTCTTTCATGGTAAAGGGGAAGAATTTGTCTGTTTCGCTTCCACGGCTTGCCAGGCTCCAAACAGACTTACTTGCAGACTGACTGCCACTCCTCACGGTTCAGGCACTGCTTCCACAGGACCATTCACCTCAATATCCTGCCTCCTATGCCAGTTGTCTGCCTGCTCATGAGGCCAAGGTAAATTTTTGTAGGTGTGGTCTCTAGGTTAAAGAACAATAGCAGGCAGCATGGAGCAGAGTAGAGCACAAGAGCTGCCTGGATCTTTATTGTATAATTTTTATACAGGTGGGGTTATCTCATATTTACATTCTTGCATAGTGCTGTAACCAGCATATGCATGTTTACCTAGTTTAGTACATAACTATCCCACTGTGTGCCTTTGCTAGACAAGCAGGGTCACCTCTTATAGGTATCTTCTCAAAAAAACTAAAAACATCATATTACAGCAGTACACATATACCAACCAGTGTTTAGGGCAGTGTAGTTCATACTAACTAAATCCCAAAAGCAGCCTATATGTCCATCAACAATAAAGAAAATGTGACCTCGATATGCAGTGGTCAGCTAAAAAAAAAGAAATCGGAAACAGTTGTAGGAAAATGAAAACACCTAGAAACCTTAATGTTAATTGCAATCAGACACACAAACTTAAATACCTTATGGTGTGTCTCATTAGGATAAGGCAAAGTGTAAACAAGAACAAATAAAGGACTGAACCAAGCATAGTGCCACATGCTGGTAATCCCAGCACTCTGAAGGCTGAGGCAGGATACCGTGAGTTCAAGACTTGCCTGAACTACACAACAAAAGAGAAAAAGCAAGGATTGATCGAAGGAAACAGAAAGGCATCTTTTGCAAGTGAGAAGGGATCTAAGAGATAAAGGTGAGAAGGGGCAGGAAAAAGGAAGTTAAAAGATGTAGGAATGTGCTATGTACGTGTACCACATACAATGGCTGTAAACTTTTTTTGAGACAGGGTTTCACTATGTAGTTTAGGCTAATAAACTTTATTTTGTCATAAACTAAAATTAATAATTATGAAAATGGGGAAAGAATCTAGAGCTGGGGGTAAGGTGGGGAAGGGGAATAAAAAAGAAAGATGTATTATGTAAATGTTACTTTAAGACAACTGTAAACTACATGTACTGCAAACATATGTGAATGATATTTTGTAAGGAAAAAAGAATATTACCCAAGCCCCAATAAACAAGTGAAGAAGAAAGACAAAAAGAAAAAGATGAATCTAAAAACAAAACCAAAAATTTACTCCGTATTTTTGAACGTGAAATTTTGTCCCGGGATGTGCACTTCTGAGTCTAGCAAGGCAGCATTTTCTTCATCTAGCCTAATGTCCTGTGGGTTTGCAAGCTGCTCACTATTCCAGAGGCCCTGCCTTTGTACCTTGAGCTATAGCAGTATCCTCACCAAGACATATTCACACTGCTGGATACGGAAGGGATAGGAATAGAGATCTGTGAATTTAGACAGCATGGCAAGAGTTCACATACTTTAATACTGGAACTTTAAAACACAGCTGCTTCTGAATGCAACTCAGCTGGGACTGGGGAGTGGCTTGTGTCCTTTTAGGCCTGAACTTAAACTTCTCAGTCTCTTTCCAGCCCGCTCCCTGTCCACAGCTGTCTCCAATGGTTGCATGTCCCCTAATCATAGTGAAAGAGACACTCTGGAAGCTCTGAAGTGAAATTGTTTTTAGTTGTTCTGAGGCCCAAATTTAATCAGCTCCTTCCCAAAATAGTACCATATCATCTCTGATGATATGGCAGGCACCTTTGCTGGAATTCTCTGACTGTCACCTGTCATATTGAAAAAGTCACCTGAGAGCAAAACCCCACATTGCTTTTACATTTTACCACTGCTGTGGGCTCTGCCACCATTTCTTCCTGGCTGTCTCTTCCAAGCACTTTACCTTGCTTCTAGGGATCCAGGTTCCCCTCCCTGTGAACCATAAGCCACCTGGAGTCCAAATTGTTTCATTGTTTTCTCTGTGTTATGGGCCATCTCTCCAGCTTCTCTGTAGCTTCTAATTTTCCTGTCAGTTTTTTTCTGGTTCTTAGCAGTTACTTGGCTTTTTTTCTTTTTATTCTCCAAATTGTTATTTTCTAGTATCTGATTTCCAGATCTTTGAGAGACTGAATTTTGTTGCTAGTCACAGCTCTGCTACTTACCTTTCAACACATTTTTTTGTATGCATTCTTTATTACTCCATATGGATTCAAGTTCTTACACTTTCATTTCAATCTGAGTGATGCCTTGCAGTATTTCTTAAGAAGAGGGGCTTTTTCTTTGGCACTGGGGATCAAACTCATGACTTAGCACTTGCCTGGCAGGCACTTATGTCACTGAGCTAAACCCCCACCAGGCCCCTTACGGTATTTCTTTAGGGTAAGTTTTCTCAGTTTTTATTTATCTAAGAATGTGTTGATTTATTTTTCATATTTGAATGATAATTTTGCTCGATTTCGGATTTGAGATTGAGTGTTCTTTTAGCACTTTTAATTTACATGCTTTTGGCCTCTGTTTATCTAGGAAGTCACCTGTTAATCTTATTGGGAACCATTTTTACATGATGAGTGGTGCTTTTTTTTTTTTTTGAGTGGTGCTTCTCTTGATGCTTTCAAAATTCTCTTTGTTTTGGCTTTTGACAGTTTAACTCTCTTGTGTCTGTCTGATTCTGTTCCATCCGGAGTTTGTTAAGCTTCCTTACTTTACTTTGTAGCCCAGGCTGGCCTCGAACTCACAGAGATCTTCCTGCCACACTAAAAAGATTTTTTTCATCAAATTTGGGAAGTTCCGGCCATTATTTCTTCAAGTGATATTTTCCTCCTTTTCCTTTCTTTCTGGTACTCCCACTAAGTATATGTTTATTGCCCTAATAACAGGGTATCTGAGGCTTTTTTCATTCTTTTTCTTCCTATCCTTCTGCTATATAATTTCAGTTAACCTATCATCATTGCTCATTCTTCTGTCAGTTTAAATGTATTGTTGAGACCCTCCAGTGAATTTTTCATTTTATTGATTGTATTTTTATTTCCAAAAGTTTGTTGCTTTTGAAATAATTTCTTCATATTTTCAATTTGATGAGGCATTATCTTTATGTTTTTTCCTCTTGACTCCTTTCCTTTGTATGAGCCATACTTTTTAATGTTTTGTAACTTTTGTTGAAAACTGGATATTTGATACACATCGCAGCTCTGGAAATCAGATATCACATCTCCAGGGGTTTGCTTTCTGTTGTTTTTTGTTGGTAATGATATTTGTAAAGTCTTTTTAGTGACTTTCTTGGACTAGTTCTTTAATGTTTATATTCTTTGTTATGTATAGCCACTAAAGCCTCCATTCAATTAATGATCAACAAATAACTTGATAGTTTTTAAATGCCTTGAAATTTGTTAAGTTTGCTACACTTTGCTTGGAGACCCTCTGCATGTATCAGGTTTTGCCCTCAACACTCCAGCAGTTTACCATTCTACCTTAATCTTTATTTCCTGCTTATACAGAGCCTCATTGTCAGCCAGAGGTGAGAGATTAGGGTTTCTCAGAACTTTGCAAGGACTATGCACAGCCCTGAAGATGTGTATATCCTTCTAGATTGCCAGGAATGTGTCAAGACTTTGCAAATCCTGCATATGAATATCTCATTTTTAAGATTTTCCTTTACATTTTGGCCATTCTCTTGTTTGGCTTTACTGAAATGGCTACTTCATTTAACTTGGATGTTAAAGTTTGGGGGTAAGGAGCTTGTTTTTATTTTTGTCTTTTTGAGATAGGGTTTCACAACACAGTTCAGGCCAGCCTTGAATTCATTTTATAGACCAAGCTGACCTTGAACTCACAGAGATCTTCCTACCTCAGTGTCCCAAAGTGCTGGGATTATAGGTGTGTGCCACCACACCCAGCCAAATTTTTTGTGACTGATATTTTCAACAACAACAAAAAAACTTCCTCACTAAGTAAACTCCAAATCCGTTTAAATAAAGACAACCTCTTTAAGAAATACCAAGGCAGGCCTAATAATAATAATTCTCTGAGTAATAAAACTATCTCAGAGGCTCCAAAACCATTCTGTTCCTTGCAGTGACTACTAAGTTTTCTTGACTGTGATTGTTTATAGCTGTTTGGGTACTGTAGAGAGAGGGAAAGAATATTGGAACAAAGCAAGTTAAAATGTTCACTCCATTCTTATTCAGATTACTGCATTTCTAAGTAAACAGTTCTTGAATTGTTGCAAGCCTTTGATTAATCAGTCTTAACCATTTTATTGCTTTCGTGGAGGAGCATATTTTCAGGATATTTCTGGTTTTTGAGTTTTGTTTTGTTTTGATATTGAGAATTGAATCCAGGCCCTTGGGTATGTTAAACCATATACTATCACTGAGCTATGCCCCCATCAATTTTCATAGGTTTTTGTTCTGCCATTCCTAAAGTTCTTCTTGTTAGATTATTCTGGAGCAATAGAGAAGCAAAAGTACAAAATGAACAGGTTTATTGAGTTGAGGACGTGGAAAGGAAAGCACATGGCGGCTGAGCTGTCTCCTTCAACCAGAATATGGGGTATGGGACATATGTAACCTTTGACCTGGGGGTGGTGCTTAGGGTGGGCATTGATGACACCCAAGGAGGTGATTGTAATATTCTTTGTATGTATGCACAAGAAAGGAAAAAGGAAGTTGTAATAGGGGAAAGAGGAAGTGACCTCAGGGTAAACATCCCGGATTTGGCCTTCCACTGCCATAATGTCCTGTAACTTATTCTAGGGCAGAACTCTCATTTCCCTCTTTTATTGTCAGGAAAAAGACAACTCTTATGACTTCCTGCTAAAAGGGGTCACCTTATTGGGGTTCAGGAAGGTTAATGGGATGATGGTTGATGCCCATGCAGAAGCTGGTTGCAGGTGTTTCAGCCAGTACAAGGAATTAATCATTGGTGAATGCTCGCATCCTAGATTGGAGAAATAAAAAACACAAGATGCTATGAGGAGGCAGATCACTGTCATAATTAAAGGACCTAGGAAATATAAAAGGAAAAATGCCCTTGATCCAAATGTGTCATTCCATCAGGGCCATGATGAGGTAGAATCTGAAAAATAAGTATAGGGTTAAGAGGAGTGAAGTTATGAGAGGTAATTATTCTCCCATCTGAAAGGATAAAAATGAAAAGTATAGGTAGGACTTTGTCCTTGGTCCAGGAGTTGAGCTGAAAAGAAAAAGAAGCATGAGAAAATAAGGCCTGATGATTGGATCATGTTTGGGAAATTATAGAGTAGAGGTGGAAAGGGCCGAGGCTGTGTCACTATAAGTGACATGAGATCTTAGACCTACAGGAGTCTCATGTTTAGCTAAACAGCTGAGGGTGGAGAGAACTAAGATAATTATAGTGAAAAATTAACTAACAGAATGTAAAAGATCAGGAACCAAATAGTATAACAAAACATGACCTAGCCTGAAAATTGTGGCTATGGGGCCTTGGTGAGATGGAGACAGGAGATAGGAGATGAGATGACCACTCAGAATGTTTAGAGTCAGGAGAGTTAGGGTTAGGAGGGCACTGCTTAGCTTGAGTGATGTGGAACCAGGATGGCAGTCCAGTGACCTTGACCACCATTGAAGTTCCGAGGAAGACCAGATAGGGGCCACTCCATTTTAGTTGTAGTCCTGTTGAGAGATCTGAGGAATAAAGGACCATTATCTGGCTGAATACTCTGAGATAAACCAAATCTCAGGATGATTTCCTGTAACAGAAGTTTAGTAACTACATCAGCAGTCTCCCTGGTTGTGGGAAAGGCTTTAATCTATCCTGAAAAAGTACAAACAAAGGTGAGAAGATATTTGAGAGTTTTGTGGCAGGGCATGTGTGTTAAATCTACCTGTCAGTCCTGACCAGGAGTGTGTCTGCAAAATTGATGAATAGGAAAGGAAGAAGGTGGTGAGTGTCCCTGAGGAGATATTTTACTATAGAGAAGACAGGTGTAAGTTGTTGAGACCTCAGAGGTCTGGGTCAGTCTACATAAACACAAAGGAATCCTGACAATCAGTGTAGGGGGGATGGTTAAAAAAAAAAAAAAAGCATTTTTAAGATCTACAACTGTAAAGTGAGTGGTGGAGGGGGGAATATGAGTGAGCATGGTATAAGGGTTTGGCACCACTGGGTGAATTGGGATAACTGTTATTGATTACCCTAAGGTCCTGCACTAGATGATAAGACCCATTGGGCTTGAATACCAGGAGAATGGGAGTATTATAGGATGAATGGGTAGATTTATGAAAACTGGTGTCTAAAAGGCGCTTGATTATAGGAGTAAGTCCCTATAAATGTTTAGGAGCTATGGGATATTGGGGAATGCAAGGAAAATTGAAGGATCCCTGAGACAAATTAAAATAGCAAGGCATAGGTAGCACAGGTGGATTGGAGGTATCCTAAACTATAGGATCAACCAGAGAAAAAGGGAGGGGAGCAGATGGCTTTGCAGTCCACTGTGAGGGTGTCTGGAGGATGAGAGCTGTGCAGGGGGAGAAGGTAAAGAAGAAGTTAAGCTTTTGAAGAAGATCCCTACCGAAAAGGGCTGTGGGACATGTTGGAATTGCTAGGAAGGTATGGGTAAACAAGGGAGTCTGGAACCTGCATGGAATAGGCCCTGTCTGCAGAAGATGTGTAGGTTGGCTGTCAGCACCCACTATAGAGACTGAGGACTTAATACAACAGCCTGAAAACTCAGGAAGAACACTATATATGGCCTCTATGTCCACAAGTACAGAGAATGTCTTACCTGAGACTTCCAGTGGGGCTTGGGGCTCTAAGAAGGACACCTTAATGGGGTGCTGTGGGCCCTGAGCACCATCAATCCGGCAATGAATGCAGTGGTAATGAGATCTCCTGTGAGGGCAAGGATTTAGAAGATGGCTTATCCGCTCTCTGGCAGCTAGGACAGTCACTCTTTCAGTGACCCTTCAGATTGCAGAGGAGCACTCTTGCACAGCATCCTTTTTGTCGCACTTGAAGCATGATCCGAGAGGGGCTCGAGCAGCTCCTCTTTGTCTCAGTTTATCTGTCTCAGAACTCCAACTGTCACTGCTAAAAAATCAGATTGTTATTTTTTCTTTTTGATTTTTATGTCTGTTGTTGAAAACATGAAAAGCCATGTTGAGAAGGACTCCCTATGGGGTTTGAGGGCCAAGTTTAGCCTTTTGTCTTGGGATCTGGCCCACAGTGGATGGTATCTGTCTCCTCCACAGTCACAAGACATCTGGTTCTCTGTGCTAGCTATTTAGAGGCCCTAGCCTTGTCTGATTGCCTATAATATTTTTAACTGACTTAGCTGCCTGTAGCACTTTTTTCTCTGAAAAAGTAACCCAAACTGCTGTGAGGGATAATGGACAGAGACTGATCTGACTTCTTCAGACTGAAGGGGGTTGAAGTTATTGAACGGCAGTCAGAGATACTCCGCAAGCTTTTAACCTGTGGCCCTCAATAGATAACAGGCATTTTCATCTTGGGTAGGTATACAGCTTTAAGTCTAAAGGAGACAAAGGCAAAGAATCAATTAAGTATGCAGGAGTCAAATAATAGAATCAACAGGGTATTTATGAGTATAATTTTAGTAATGGTTTCCCATAAGGAGGATAAGGTCCAGGGAATTTCAGAAACTGACATGTCATTCATTTGTTATACACACATTTAGGTTTTACAATTTTATAAGTACCTTCTGTGCTGTTAGAATGTCTAATGCCATCTGATTTTTGGAGGATGGCCTGTTTTATTAATTTTACCTTTTTAGGAGAGAGATCAGCTGTGGTGTCAGTTGAGTATAGTTAATTATGGCTCCAATATGCATCATATAACCTTTTTCTGGAAAACATCCGGTGGATCTCAGGAAAAGGAATCTAAAAAGAATTTAGTATATTTGTTATGATGCCTTGGGGTTTGGCACCTTTTAGGCAAGAACAAACTTTAATCAAAGCATGTGTAATCACATTATAAAGCATGAATAATGAAAGCATGAGCAGTAGGGATGACAGGTTAGAAACTGCTTTTAGGTTATAGCAATTGTAACTCATTGACTTCCAGGCCCTTTTATTGATAGACATTATATAAATTTTTGTTTAAAAATTATCATTTGACTGATGACCTCATGTTGGTTTGACTTGAATGTCTTGGCTGAAGTAAAGAAAAAGGCAGATGTCTGGATCTGAAAAAAAATATTTATCATCATGAACAATCCCAATTTTATATTTGAAGGCATAAATATACCATCAGATCAGCAACAATGAATTGTCTTAGTCATATGAACTTTTGTTGGGGTGTCTCCCATAAGGCTATGGAGATTATTGGGGCCTCCGATTAATTAATAAGAGCTGGTTAAAGTTACCAGGTGGCCACTTTCTTATTCATCAATTGAAGTCCTGTCCAATGTGTCCTCACCCCAAGGGATTTTGTTTAACCAGTTTTAGCATCATTTCGACCAGCTAGCAACCTAGGTGGAAGCATGCTTTTAAATCTATAAACCATGATTAAATGATCTGAAAATGTAAAAGAATAGGAAAAAAAATTGTTGAGCTCAAATAAAAAGGAACAGAGGTTTACAGAGCAGACAAATGGCAAACATGGACAGACAATCTGTACAGTATAAATAGACTGGACAAACAGACAAAGATATATAGACTGACAAACATCGTACAAACTCAG
The DNA here is from genome assembly GCF_034190915.1 of Cavia porcellus. Lineage (NCBI taxonomy): Eukaryota > Metazoa > Chordata > Mammalia > Rodentia > Caviidae > Cavia > Cavia porcellus. Next base: position 54,425,432 of record NW_026947488.1, read on the forward strand.
AGTGCACTCAAATATATTTGGCCAGTTTGAACTATAATAGATTAATGCAAACCTTTTGTAGATTAATTAATATAGATCTCTTGAAATAAAAATAGCAGAAAAGGAACCTAATGTATGGATACTCTGAGATAGGTCAGCAAGGGGAACAAAGAACACGAATATGAACTAGTCCCTCAGGATCAGCCTGTTCCTGAACTGAGAATAGGGACTGAAGCTGAGAAGACTGTGAAGTGGGAGGTGTAGAGATGGTTACCAAGCTTCCAGTTGCCCATTAGGTATCTGTGGGCAATTACCAGGTGATTGACTATAAAATGGCTGCTCGTCACCATGTGACAGGGAAACACAAGATGGCGACCGATTACCATGAGACCCACAACTAGATGGTTGCTGCTGGTCCTATGATGAGGGACCGCAAGCTGCCATGTGGCGCACTGTCACGTGGCAGAGGGCCACAAGATGGCAACTGTCCTCTGTGTGAGCTGCAGCAAGATGGCTGCTGAAAACCATGTGGTCTGCAAGGTGACTAAAACACACAAGACCAAATATGGTGAGCCAGCACAGAAAATGGTAACATAGGAGAAGGGGACCAAAACAGTCATCTGATGGAATATATGGCACATGGTGGAGGGGATTGAGAAATTTGAGACTGGGAAGAGAAACTAAGGGAAGGATTAGAGGCCACTGGGGGTGGAAAAAGGGGAAAGGATGGTACAGGGGGCACAGAAACCTCTGGCTGAGAAAGTTGTGGGATTTGGTCTGGGAGATACAGGGGATGAGCTATAAAGAGAGGCGCCTCATCTAAGGATTCTGGTGGGGAGGGAGGGAGAGTTCCTGGTGGAGTAGAGGGAGCCAGAAGTATTTGGGCCATCATACAAGACATAATGAGAGAAGGACACGTCCTCAAAGTGAACAAGGCTTAAAAATAAGAGTTTTCTGCCAACTTGCTGCCACTGTGACAAAAGGATAAATAAAATATCTGCTTTTTGGTTTTTATGCTCTTCTTGAGGCCAAGAGCAGCAAGATTATGAACCAAGCACCTCAGAGATGTGTTTTTTGGGGGACAGGAAATGGACCTCATGACCAAATTATTATAAGTGAGCTGAGAGAACAACTTCGTGTCTGGACTTAATAGTTTTAGTCCCCTCCCCCATGTGGAAGCTATCCTGGGTCGTACCTATCAAAAGAAATCATCACCTGTTTTGAAAATGTGACACAGAAAGTCCCAACACCCGTTCGCCTCAGCCCTCACCTGAAGAGTGCAGGGTAGGGTCCCAGGGAACAAAAATAACAGTTTTGCCTCAGGCTGTATGGCCTAAGGAGCATGAAAGCTGCTATCTCTGTCCAGGGACAGCAAGGATAGGTTTTCTAATGCAAGCTTTCGAATTTTAGGAACAGAAACAGAAAACCCCGGATGCAGCTCACCTGTGATGAGTGAGGAATGTCGCTGTTGCATGCAGATTAGCAGTGGCAAGTGAACAGTGCTGGAGGAAAAAATAGGTGGTTCATAGGGTAGCTAGAACTGGGAGGGGCTCCCAGGAGCTAATGCATTCTGCCATCCGAGTCTCAAGGCTCCATAATATTAGATTATTCTGGTGCAATAAAGAAACAAAAGTACAAAATGAACAGGTTTATTGAATTGAGGATGTGGAAAGGAGCACACAACCCATGGCGGCTGGACTGTCTCCTTCGACTGGAATATGGGGTATGGGAACATAGGTAACCTTTGACCAGGGGTGGTGTTTGGGCGGGCATTGATGACGCATGAGGAGCTGATTGGCATTTTCTTTGTGCACACCAGAAAGGAAAAAGAAAGTTGTAATAGTGGAAGGAGGAAGTGACCTCAGAGTAAACATCCCTGATTTGGCCTTCCACTGCCATAATGTCCTGTAACTTATTCTAGGGCAACACTCTCACTTCCATCAATATGTTCTTAATATCCAAAAAAGCATGTTCTTAAAATCAGCCACTCAGTAGTCATGTCCCAGGGAATAAAGTCTGTGGATTCAGTCTGACACCAGTTCTGCTGGGCACCAGTCTGCCTTATGCTTTTCACTTTGAGTATTGTAGAACTCTTTTTTCTCCCCAATTTGGATCTGCTCCCATCTGGTCTGAGAGAATAGCCAGAATTCACTCTCATGTAGCCTCTTAAGAGAAGCAACTCACAGAGGAAACCAAAATCCAATGCACTGGCACTATTTTAGTTGTTCTTTTCATTGCTGGGTCAAAATATCTGGTACCCACAAGTTAAAGGAGGAAAGGTTTATTTAGTGGAAAGTCTGTAGAGTTCTCAGACCATGCTTAGCTGGGTCCAAGATAGGGTGGCATGGCAGAGAGACATAACAGAGGAGAAAATTCATGTCATGGCAGGTAAAAATTAACAAGCAGTAAAAGCAAGCCTGCCTTTCCCTTTTATCCCATACAGGCTACCAGCTTTTAGGTGGTGCCACCTATAACTGTGCTAATTCTAGTCAGTGAACTAATTTAGTACTACATACTCTTAATCCCAGTATCACTTGCTTTAGATCTAATCATCTCCAAAAAGCCCTGCCTAGAAGTACATGGTGCTTTGGGTTGGTGGGGCATCTAGATACAAGCCGTAATAGGTGCCATGAATTCTCATGGTCTAGATGCCTGAGAAGCCCTGTTGGGGAAATATATGCTGTACCGGTGATTATGGTCCATTAGGTTATGGTACATATGTCACATGTCTTTTCTCTGCCAGGAATTCCTGTTGAAGATTTTTTGTGTATTCAGGAACCTGATGAAGATGAGTGTCTTCCCTCGGGACTGGATGGTGATGAGACTGCTCACAAGCAAGTAAGGAAGGAAGAGACCTGCACTGGCATCCATAGAACTCTTCTCAAACAAAGGAGAGTGTGTTTTGTGAGAGATAGCAAGTAAAATATGAAAGCTAAGATCTTGGGAAAAAAAAGAAATTGGAAAAATGGAGAAAAAGTTTTAGGAGGAACAACCAGCAGGAATTAGCCAGTGACCATAAGGATGAAGAGATGAAATTGGAGATACTAAATCTAAACATATGGTAGATCTGAGTATTGTAAGAACAGAAAGGACGTGAAATACCATACCCAGAGAAGTGTTTCTCCTTGAGAGAGGCCTGACCAGTGACCAGTGGCCTGTGCTGCCCTGAAACTAAAGCCCTCCTCTCAATTTGAGTTGTGTTGTTTGCTAGACAGTGTTTGTCTCCCATGGTTAGTGCTAATTACTCACTCTAGTCTTGGCTTACTGATACATAATTTCCTTATGACTGTCCTAAACTTATCTGCCCCATTTATATTTCTAGCTTGTGCTTCCTCTTTGCAAACCAGAAGAGTGATAACATGTAATAAGGAGCTGACTCCTTAAAGACCTCCTCACTCAGGGAAGAGTGCTTGGCCGCCAGTCCCCACTCCATTGCCTCCTTCCACTGATCTGTCTTGTCTGTTGGCAATATGTAGAATGCAGTAAATTTATTTGTTAAGTATAGTACAGAGGTACCACCATTATCTTTCTATTTTGTGTTTTTATGGGCTCTCTCTTCCCACCAAACAAAAACAAAATCAAACAAAAAAACCCTGAAAACCTTTTGTCCAGGATAAAGTAGTTATAAATAAAGCTGCATAGACATTTTCTTAAGTAGTGGATTTTCCATTTGAATCCGTTGTGTTTCTGTGGCATACTTCTTGTTTCTCTTTTCTGTGCTCTTAATTTAGGGCACTGCAGGCTTCCCAGCCTGCCCTGCAGAAGCAGCTTTTGTTTTTAAATGTCTTTACTCTTAAAATTTACCACCCCCTTTGTTGGTGGTCTTCTGTCTGTAATGCACTGTTTGCCCCTGTCCTTCTTTTGTACCAAAGCCCAGGTGTCTGTTGTTAGACTAAATCCCTTGGCCACATGGCCAGGGCCCACTATAATCAAACCTTCACCTATCTGTCCCACTTTGATTCTTTTTTCCTTCAACTCATATGCAGCAATTTTAGCACAGTTAACTTCCCATTGCTTTTTAATGTGCTCAGGTTGATATTAAGAGTGATATTCTAGACTAAGAGCTGGAATCAGATGACTCAGGTGAAAATACTAATATATAACACAAAGTGAAGATTTAATAACTATGAGCTCCTATTGCCAAGTAAAATAATAAAATTATGCTCTAAATCATACTAAAAGTGATAAGATAAATTGATTACCAAAAGTCCCAGAAATGCTAGAAGAAACCTTAAAGAACCATAAGGCCTAGCAAGAAGAAATACTAAGGTCCCGTTGATGTCCTGTGAGATCTTGTAACTTGGATATTTCTTCAAGACTGGTTTGCTTTCTGTAAATTTTTTGCTGTCTTCTCTTCATTGTGATCTCGTATATGGGAGCAAGTCGTACTGCAAAAGTTTGCCCACAGGCCATTACCAACTGATACAACGCTATCATATGTCATTATTACTCTTTTAATTCTGTTGATGCTTTGTTTCTTTACTGTAGTATTATAGTCACTACTGTCCAATACCTGTCCTCTGCACTGCACAAGAATTTCACAGAGACAGACTTTGACTTCAAGGTAGGAGCTCCTGAAATTCATCACTATCTTTGAAATAATCCTAAAAAACCAAAAATCTCACTGCTTTTTACTTTAGTAGTACATTCTAAGTATCAAACAGCTTCCAAGCCTGAGTATAGTGTGACCTAGGAGCACCTATGTTGGAGATGTTGAGGCCAAACACCCTTGAGTATGCCTTCTAATTCATTTTCAATGCTGTTAGTTTCAGAAGGAGTCAAGAAAGAAAAAGAGAGAGGAATCCCTATTGCAAAGATACATAAAAAGGAAAACAAATCACAATCTTAAGATTGTAAAGTGGATTCTCTGCTACATGCATATATTTAGTAACTTACCCTGCAGGTTACAGACTTAGACTGTCGCTTGATATTTCTCTCTTCCTCTTTCCCAGTTTCTCTTTCTCTCTCTTCCCTCCCTACCTCAGGTGTGGAATTCTTACTTTAGCCTGGCAGTTCTGTTCATAAATCAGCCAAGCCTTCAGCTAGAAATCATTACTTCAGTCAAGAGGAAGAAGATTCTAGATAAGTAAGACAGATATCTCCTATTCTCTTCCCTACCAATTTCCCAGATGAGAAAATTCTCATTTTCCAATCACAGGCTCTTTTAGAAGTCTACAATTTTCTCATAGGGTGGCTTTCCAAGGGGCCAGGTATAAGAGCTTTCTCAGGCCAGTTGGCTTAGCATTTTAAGCATTAGAAAAAAATAGTGCTGAAGTAAGTTTTGCAGCCCTGTCTTCCTGAATCATCTTCCACTAACAGCTGGCTCCCATGTTATTTCCAGATATGGTGACATGCGTGTAATGATGGCTTATGAACTGTTCAGCATGTGGCAGAATTTGGGTAGGTTTCTTCTCCCTATTATTCCCTTCCACATATTGCATGGATAAATAGAAAATACCAAGACTAATAATTTCCCCTGGGCTTTGTAAGTGTTAATTCAGCCCCAAGAGAGCTTTACATAATTTCAGCATAACATCTCAGACGAATGGTGTAGGACATGTTCATAACACACTTGGCAGGAAGAGTTTGGCCAAGAAATAAGGTCACACTGCTACATATGCACAGTTCCTTTCTTGAGAACTAATGTTAGAAGGATAAAAGAAGAGGACAGGTCTGGTAATTTTTTCTAGTTTAAAAACCCATGCCTTCAAAATTGTCTGTGTTTTTCAGGTCCTAGTCTTTTTCAGGTCCTAGTCTAGATACTGCAGGCTCAAGAGCATAAATCTTGGAGATACTCAGCACATGAGCAAATGCAGCTATTTATTTTAATAAAGATTAAAACACTTCATGGGTCTGTGGTATGCATGAATCCAGATCAAGTGTATGATACCAATTATATAACAAACTATGTGAAAAAAAGAGTTGTAGCCTCTGGGTGAAATTGATTTTGGCTTTTCTCTTTATAGCTTTTCTAGTTGTCCCTGTTTGTGAGTTGTCAGATCAGGCTTTCTGGTAGATTCCTTGGGTTGCCCTGATAACTAGCTGGGCCAATCTGTGAAACTACAGAAGTCAGAATGACCTGTCAGCATGCTAGAAAAGCTGCTATTACAAGTTCAAGTGAAGTCTGCATTAGCTAAGCTCATCCCCTGAAGCCATAGGAACTGTGATCATAAAATCTTACAGTTACCCATTAGCTATCCCTACCCCTAACCTAGATGGAGCAAGTGAGGTGTGAGGCATTTGTTTCTTCTAGCAGCAGGGCCTTCAGTCCCTGAATGGGAATGTTTTTCTTTAGTATACTTTACAGGTTTGATATCTCTTATTTACTGCATGCAACATACTTTGCTTATGGATTTTAACCCTGAAACTGACCCAGAAATTCTCAGGAGCACAAGAGACTAGCAGCTGTACCAGGTTCCAAGCTTTGAATGTACAAAATCAGACTTAGGTCTAATATTTTCTTCTTGGGCTTAGATATATGTGATAAAACCATTTCTTCTACATTGATTTTGGTGGAAATGATATTCTCTAGAGCTTGAGAACTAGTTTTACTTGGCTGAAACAATTATTGCATAAGTCTTTAGTTCGTATCTTCTTTAGTCTGAAAGAAGAACTCTGAAAATGGGTCTCTATTTCACTATTTCAAGGATAAGAGTCCTATTCTGTGGTCCTCAGGATGGCCTTGAATTCTGGAAACACTACCCAGATATAGCAAGCCAATCAGAGGGAAATAACATCACTTACTCCCCATAAAAGCCTCATAAAGGATTTTAAGGATTGTGCTAATCTTCTCTGAGTAGATCTGCTATCATTAGATGTAAATATGAAGGCAGAATTGTTAAAGTGGGTAAAAGAGAGTCCAGGCCAGCTTGTCAAAGTAAGGTTGTGCAGGAGACTCCTGCCGGCTTAGAAGGTATTCATGAGCACAGGCATTGAGAAGACCATATGCTTCAGATCTCTGGAGCGGGATCAGGGACTTGATATCTTCATCCCTTAAACATGTATAGGCTAGAGGTAAAAACTGCAGGGAAAGTGCATTGTGTTTAAGCAGAAAATATGGATTTTCCTTATTAAAACAAAATGCTGTGACTAGACCATCTGAAATTAGTATGCAGAAATCCAATTCTGTCTAAAATAATAAACTCTACTCTTCAGTCTCAAAAATGTTGGGCAGTTTGTGGAACTTTCCAGGAAATTCTTTGGAAAAGCACTTTTGTACTTTTCAAACATTGCTTTCACAAAGCTGGGCCAATTTTATCCATGAACTCTCAAAAGCAAGAAGAGCTGGCCATGGTGGCATACACCTATAATTCTAACATTCCAGAAGGTTGAGGCAGGAAGATCATAAGTCTGAGACCAGCCTGTGCAATTTAGCAACTTAACAAAGACCCTATCTCAAAATATATTTTTTTATAGTGGAAATATAGTTCAATATGTTCAATCCCTAAGACCACCAAAAGCTGGGAGAGAGTATCTCAAAAAACTGTAAGAAAGAACTTTAGTCTCAGAATCTTCCAGTATAAGTCTGTGGTACTACTTTTGAATCTTTCATGAAAGGAACAAAGCTAGCATTACTAATATCTTTTGGACTTTATTGTTCAGGTGAACATAAGATCCACTTTATTCCGGGAATGATCGGCCCTTTTCTGGGTGTGACACTGGTCCCACAGCCAGAAGTGCGGAATATCATGATTCCCATCTTTCATGACATGATGGACTGGGAGCAGAGGAAAAATGGCAACTTCAAACAGGTAAGATGACACCTAGCATGTTCAGGGTACTCTCATCTGGGATGGATCTCCTCTTCTCAGGCAGCTGGCCTCTGTGGCTAGTCCTGGTTCTAGTGGGAATAGGCTGTAACATGGCCGTCCTGAATTTTATTCGAGGGTTTTTCCATCAATTTTGTTGGCCAAAATCAATTTCTGGATTTTCTTCATCTTAGAAGCCAGCAGAGAGTCAGAAAAAAGGATGAACCCATGTAAAAGGAACTTTCTGATGAAGAAAAGAATGAATGAGAATATACTCCCTCAGTTTCACTCAGGAGAGGGTCCTGGGAACCCGTTGTCCTTCTTTAAAAGACCAACTCTATGACCCAAGCATTTATAAGGCTGGAGACCAGACCACATAACTTCTCATGTTTCAGCGTAGCCCAGGATTTTACAGACTACAGGTCTAGGAGATGATTTTAACTGAGTAGCTTCAGGCTGTCTCTTTCTGCAGTTATTCTGCTACCACTAAAGTGAAAAGGATAAACTTACATTTTTACTTTCAGGAATTATTCTAGGACCAGTAGGGGCCAGTGTTAGGGAAGCCAGCTTTAACTAATAAAAGAAATAATTTAAGCATTGTAGCACACATCTATAATCCCAACACTTTAGGAGGCTGAGGAAAGAGGATTATAAATTTGAGCCCAGCCTGGGCAACTTAGCAAGACACTGTCTCAAAATAAAAAGGGTTAGGGATATAGCTCAGTGCAAAAGCCTTGGATTCAATCCACAATACCACATATACACATTTGAAATAGAAAAAGAAAAAAGAAATAATTTGGTAGCAGCAAAAAATATCCATTCTCGGAGTCTGGGGTTCCTCTGCTGGTGATCCTTCAGAAGCTCCCAGTCGACCTGTAAGAAAAGTTTCTGCATTGACTCAAGATTTGTACCAGTTCCCCACTAAGCTCCTTCCCAACCCATGAATCTAGTATGAACCAGTGGACTTGGAGTAAATTACTTTTAACATTGAGAAACCCACCAGGCAAACAGTAATTTTGAAGTACTTATTTTTAAATTTGCATAAAGTGTAATCCTTTTGATTTATGGTTGTGACTTTTGACAAATACATAGAATTGTATGTCTACCACCATACTCAAGATTCCTGTAATTTCTAAAAATTCTATCTTGTTATCATTTGTAATCAGATACTTCCTCTGTCCTTAACCAAAGTAGCCATTGATCTGTTCTCCATCAGTACACTTGCACCTATTCCAAAGATACGTCATATAGATGGAATCAAGCAGAAAACAGTCTTTTGAAACTAGATTCTTTCACTTAGCATAATGCTGTGAAAGGTTCACCCATGTTATGTGTGTATCAGTAGCTGTTATGATACTTAGTTTATCCATTCATCATTTAAAAGACATTTAGGTTTTTTCCATTTTTGGTCTTATAAATAAAGTATTGAAAACATTTTTTGCAGTTTTTATATGAATATACGTTCGTTCTTCTTGGGTGACTACCTAAGCATAGATTGTAGAGTCTTAGAATAAAGTATTAATAAGAAGCTATCATATACGTGAAGCTATCAATATATGATGATTGGAGCCAACAGTATAAACTTACATGTATTAAATTTGTTTGGTTTAAATAGGGAGTTTTGGGTTGGGGATTTAGCTCAGTGGCAAGCACCTGCCTGGCAAGCACAGGGTCTTAAGTTCAATCCCTAGTACCTAAATAAATAAATAAGGAAATTTTGAGCAATTTCAACTTTTTGTTCAGCACAAAATTTTTTTTCATACTATATCTGACAGGAAATACCCTTGGATTTATAGATCATAGAGGAAAAAATGTAGATCACATGGAAAACCTAACTTTCATGGTCAATAATGTGATTATATAAAATTTATAAAAATATATCCTCAAAAAGGAGTCTAATCAAATACTTGTAGTTTTTGCAAGGCATTAATGAGACTAAGAATTACAGAGGACTTCAGCCAACTAATCCAGTTGTCAGGTGTTCAGTCACATTCTACATAGTCCTTTGTGTACTGCTGTTTTCCTTTGAGGCTTTTTTGCAGAAAAGAATGTCACTTTTTGTGTACATATATATTTTCTTGTGTATTATAAATAAAATGGTTTTTAGTAGAATTTTAGTTCTACTTTCATTTATTTCATTGCTAGACCTCACAGAAATTACTATATTTAAGAATTTATTAAGAAGTTCCTCTACAACTTTTAAAAATGAGAGATTGTTATGATTTTTTATAAAATCAAACAGCATGACTTGAAATGTCAGTCTTCTGATTAATATGTGTCTATGTTCATGATACTTTTATTCAGTGCAGACAAGAAAAGGTAACATCCAGTTATTAATGGTTTACCACTAATGGTAATGGTTTACCATTTATGGTTTATTAATGGTAGGCCACCAGATACTACCTAAACATGGTTTCAGCAACTTTAAAAAAGTATCTTGAAAGTTTATGAACTATATCCAATTGAGCCTTTACCTAATATCTAAATATTGAAAGTTGTTACATTCTGCTTTATCCTTCGGAATGATCTTCAAAGTTTGGTCACACTAGCAAACAGACTTAATCTAAATAAAAAATTTATATTAACATTACTCATCTGTATAATATTATTTTAGAAATAGATTTGTTCCTTTTATGTCCACTAGTAGCAATATGGTGTTTTTGTTAATATCTAGGTTTTTCAGCCAGGCACAGTGAAACATGCCTGTAAGTCCCAGCATTTAGGAGGCTGAGGCAGGAGGATCACAGCAGGTTTGAGGCCAGCCTGGCCTACAAAGTGAGTTCAAAGCCAGCCTGAACCATATAGTGGAACTCTGCCTCAAAAAAAAAATCCAGTCTTTCCTGGGTAAAAATTATTATGAATATTATGTTTATTTTCATACTGAATATCAAGCTTCAAAATTTTTGGTTTTAAAAAATAAGCAAACCCAGGCCAGGGATTTAGCTCAGTGGCTCAAGTGCTTACCTGGTAAGCACAAGGTCCTGAGTTAGATCCCCTGTACCAAAAAAACAGAAACAAAATACTACTTTGAAGATAGCAATATTGTTGTTCTATTATTTTGTTTTGAAATTTGGAATTTTTTCATAAAATTTTTCAAAAGCAAACTTTATTTGTATAGTATTCAGTGATTACCTGAAATCAGTTTTTCCTTTTACCTTTTATAACTTGAATAATTTACACACTGCCCACTTTTATTAGCAGCAAAATAATTTGTGAAAATCTAATTGTTAGAAAGGTTCAGCTTCTGTTATCAAATGATTCTATCATATTGAATCATCATTTCCAAAAATATTAGTCCTTTTCTGTGCCTGAATATGTTCTAAAATTTCAGCTATGTTTGTAAAACTCAGAAGAATGTTACATTATCCAAAGTAGCAGGTCTTATTGGAATACTTATTCTTTTTTAGTACTTTTTTTTAAACTTTAAAAGTATAACTAAACCTATATTTTGAGATTGTTTAAAAAAAAAAAGAAGCTGTCAAATGACTGTAGTGTTTTGAAATCTCGGCAGTAATATAAGAATTCCAGCCACTCCTTTACTAGTCAGTGCTTAGTTCTGCTTATTTGTGCCATCGTAATAGCTATTAGATATCATCGTGATTACAATAATCATTTCACTCATTGTTTGTGATGAGAATCTTTTTATGTGCATTGTTGTATTTCTTTGGTGAAATTATTATTCAAAACTTCTTTATTTTCTGTTGGGTAATTTCCTAAGATTGTTTACTTTTAGGGATTCTTTATAGATAGTCTAGACATAAGTCCTTTGCTGAATTCTGATTTATAAATGTTTTCTCCAACACTTTAGCTTATCTTTTTATTTAATAAAAAGTGACTTGCAGAACAAAGCTTTTAATTTTAATGAAATCCAATATTAATGTTACTTTAATGGGTCATACTTTAGAGTGATACCTGATAGCTATTTGTTAAAATCAAGTGGTACATGCCTGTAATTCCAGCACTTAGGAGGCTGAGGCAGGAGGATTGCAAGTTAGACTGCCTAGGATATATAGTGAGTTCAAGGCCAGGCTGGATCACATAGCCAGACTCTGTCTCAAAAAAACAAACAAATAAATAAAATCAAGCCCTTCTCTTGGGACTCTTGAAGCCAGCTAGTTGACCAAAGTAGGCAAGACATGCTCTGAACTGAGCAGAGAATTGGGTTCTCTCCCAAACCTTCTCTATGCAAACAGAACAGGATGGCACTGATTCCTAAAAGCACCAGGTCTCAGGCTTTCTGTTTGCTCTTTAATGTATGTCCAAGCAGCTAACTAATCGGGGCAGAAGGTAAGTATATGATAGTTCCTGCCTTCACCACATAGTAGGTCATAATAAAAAAAAAAAGCCATCTTTAATCATCCATTCTTGTTCCTGCTGATGAGATTTCACTGCTCCTAATTGTTCTCAGTGAATTTACTAATCAGTTATTTGTTTTCCTTAGAATTCTTTTGCCCTTTGTGGAATAAGAAAATGCTTCCATTTTAGCACATTATTAAATTCAACTATGTCAAAGTTTTGTGTTGTTTATTTTAAATATGTATATATATATATATATGCAGAATACTGCATTTTAAAGGATAGTAAAGGGTTAAAAAAAGATTTTGTCTTATATCACTTACAGCTAATTTCACCTCAAACTAAATCCAGTGGAACCTATGAGAAAAGTGCCTAGGCAGGCATAGTGATGCACACCTGTAATCCCAGCAGCTGAAGGAAGAGGATCACGTGCTTAAACCCAGCCTGGCAAATTTAGTGACTTAGCAAGACTGTCTTAAGGCGTGCGGGGTGGGGAGGGAGGATAAGATACGTATTCCAGTTCAGAACCCCTGAGGTCAGTCCCAAGTACTGTACAAAAAAAGAAACAAAAGAAAAAGTGGCTGACACCAGTGAATGCCTTGCAGATTTATACATTAGGAGCAAATACAGGGTTGTGCCTTGTGAGTTAGATATCCAGTAACAAGTAAGGGGGCATCCCAGTGATGGGCAGTGTCAGGAACAGTAGCCCCAAGGGCTTTATGTCCTGTGCTTACAAACAGTGGAGCCTGTTATTTTGAAGGCGAATCTCTGAAGGAAATGTATCACTTTTCCACACAAGCTAATATTAGCCTCATTAGAGTGAAAATCAGTGAACCAAAACAAGCTTCCTTTTAGACTGGCTGGTTAGAGAATAAAGTTAGCCAGGTATATTTTATACATACTGAAATTTTGAATGAGTTTAAAAAGAAAAGAAAAACCCTTAACACAGGCCTCTTTTGAAGCCAAAATATTTTTCTTGTCTTTTTTCCTTAGACTTGGAAAGGGATGCCTGAAACTATTAAGTCCCATATATTAAGTCATTAGGGAGGGAAGCCTTTTTGACTAGGGGAGGTGAGGTAGTTTCTTGGTGCTGCAGAGAAGATGTTGTCTTTCCTGGAACTTATTTGGAGCAAGGACACAAAAATCAGGAAGCAGTTTCCTACCATTGTCATCTGTGGGGGGAATGAGCATTTGCCATTCTTCTGAGTTCCGTGTGAGTTATGAGGTCTCCACTTTTTTCTAGGTGGAGGCCGAGCTGATTGACAAGCTGGACAGCATGGTGTCAGAAGGGAAAGGCGATGAGAGCTACAGGGAGCTCTTTGGTCTGCTGTAAGCTGCTTCAGCCCCAGCCACCCCATGTTGAGGGAGGGGATGAATTGGGCCAGTAGCGAATGGAGATAACACATACACTGTGCAGTCTTCAGATGTTTGGTATCAGAAAAAAACCTGATTGTTCTGGCAGTAGCAGTGTTTGTCTTCTGTCAAAAAGAAAGCCTGATCTCAGGGATTGCTATAGTACCGAAGAGCTACAAATTGACAATAATTTAACTCTTAGATTTACTAACAGGAAAAGGATCATTGTGTACCTTCATAACACACGCTGCATGCAGTTGGGAAAACTGCTTGTGAGGATTTAATTATTGAAGGCTTAATGCTGGCATTTCTGGAGGAGAGGCAAATTCTTTTCTAAAATGTGGCTCTTTCTTGCCTGCCTTTGTAAGATATTACAGTCAGCTTGAAAAATACTGTTGTGGGCTCTCAAACAAGTCACTCTCCCTCTCCAAGCTCATTTCCCTGTTGTGAAATGAAAAAGTTGTGAAACCATGAAGGTTCTTCCAGGTCCACCAAGGTCACGGTTTTTGGCTTGAGTTAATGGAGAGGCCTTACAGGATTTGGAACAGGGCTAAGACCAAAGAGAGACTCTGAGAAAATATACATGGCCTTCCCAAGTGTAGTGATATTGATATTTTATCTCCTTAAAAAAAGAAGAAGAAATTTTAAATTCCAGAGAATCTTCCCATCTCGCTTACCTCCTTTTGAAATTTTCTTTTAGTATGATTTTAAGCTCAAATCTCTAAAGGGTTTTTCCAGTAAAAATATTGAATGTGTCAAACTTTACAATGTACAAAATGTTTCTCTGCTTGATTTTCAAACACATTTGCAAAGTGGGAAGGGTAGAGATTCTCTTCCTTCTCTGTAGAGATAATGAGCGGCACTCAGGCAAGGGGTAATATGCCTTCAATGACCTGTTTGGTAAAGGACACCTCTAGAAGAAGGTGCAGATCTTCCAGTGTCATGAGGGGGAACTCATTCTGTTATTCCATGCCCATCTTGTTCCTTGCTCCTTGTTCCTTGACAAGTCATAAGATAAAGTTAATTTATTTGACCTTTAACTAATTGTAATTTATGAAAATAAATTTATCCTTTAGTGTTTCTCTTTTGGCTGAAGATTTTATAATTGTGAGAACATGGCAGAGAAAACATTCCTTGACCACTAACAAATGATTTTACTACAAAGGAAAAAAAGGTTAAAAATAGCCCACAGTCACTAATTATCTGACCAAATAGTGTTTGCACACTTTTACAACAGTCTGAGGAAAAAAAGTTCAGTCTGAGGCTGGGGATACAGTTCAGTGGCACAAGTGCCTACCTGGGAAGTGCAAGGTTCTAAGTTCAGCTCGTGGTACAAAAATTAAATAAGTAAATAAATAAATAACATCAGTCTGAGAACTGAGAGCTACTGGTAACATGGAGAAGCATTTCCCAGTTTATATTTGGAGAAGATTCTGTAGCTATGCTAGGGAAGAAAGGTGAATCATGAACTAATTGGTTTAGAAAAGATTCATTTAAAACGAACTTGAGCAAGTCTCTCTAAAAGATTTCTCAAAGCCTTTAACATGCAAAAAGGCATGGAAAAACAATCTCTAAAAGGAGTGATGTCATCACTCATGTTTGTGTGCTCACAGAACACCTCTCCCTATTGTGTGGAACAGCAGAGACTCTATAGAGCAGTTTGAGAAACACTGTTTGAGTAACTTTGACTCAGAGACTTGCCTAAGGCCAAGAGTCAGTGATCATGCCTCATCTCTCAGCACCGTGGATCACATGGGAAACCCTCATTTGCCCTGAAACCCTGGCCCAGGAAGGTTCTCCTTGCAGGGAAACAGTCAATGTAGCGAAAGCATTGACAAGAATCATGCATGGGTTTGGGCCCCCAGTGCCAGCCTTAGTTGATCTGGCCACTCCAAGTAACTTTCATAACCTTAGAGATCAAGGGATGAGGTGAAAAAGATCAGGATTATGTGGCTACTTAGAAACAGATTTGTTATTGAAGAAAACAGTTCAAATCACTGTCACCTAGAAAAGTCTTGTGGTATGTCAGAGGATCTCAAAACCCTGGCACTTTGGAAAAGCCAGAGGCTTTCCTAACATGACAAGAACTTAGGACTATCAAATAAAAATAGGCACTGAGCTCCTAGATGTGGCATGTTTTGCTTGGGAGTGTCCCCTGACAACAGGGATGACTGGTTGTAGTTCTCTATGTGCTCACTGTTCCTCATGCTGGGCTCTTGAGGCTGGTGAGAATCCATCCCTTGATTTACATGTTGAGGTTAGCTGTATGTTTTCTGAGAATGGCTCTGAGCAGCAATACAGGCAATTAATCAGCTGGCAAAGCCTTTATTCTTCCATGGGTTCTTAAACAGCTGTTCCTTGAAAAGAGACTTCACAGTGTGTGCCTAAGAGGGCTGGGGCTTTGAACTCTTCCTTCACCTCTCCATGCCATTAACATTCTAAGAAGCACATGCAGGGAAATGGTAGTTGCTTTCATTTGTTGCTGCCAGTCCAATAATCTCCTTGTCTTTGCTTTCTGCTTCATGGAGTAGAACCCAGCTGTTTGGGCCCTACCCCAGGTAAGACTGCAGTGTGGTAAGTCTGCTGTCTCCAGATCCATCACAGCCCCCATAGGCTCTTGAACCTCACTCTTGTGCCCAAGGGAAACTCATGAATTGTGTTTGCTTCCTCTGCCTCCAATAGCCTGCTGGAGAAGGTTGAACAGGAAACATGGCGTGAGACCGGCATTTCCTTTGTGACCTCAGTCACTCGCCTCATGGAACGCCTACTTGACTATAGGTATTTTCTCAAGCATCTACCTGACTCTCTCTCTAGTAGGATGCTCTTCTACAGGGACATTCCTTTGACCTTAAAATTGAAACCATGTGCCCTTCATGAGAGGGACTGTTCTGTTATTGAGTGCCATCAGCAGTCACCAGGAATCTACTAATGAGCAGGGACAGAAGGTTAGCTATCAGAAGTAGGCTAGGGTTTCTGGGATTCCTGTCTCTAAAATGTGGGCACATGCTCCCAGGAGGCATCGCAGGGATATGTGGCCATCTGACCTTCTATCTGGAAAGTTAAGGAATAGGGAAGAGGAAAAAAACTATCTGTGCAGCAAGGCATATAATCTTTTTTTTATTTTAAAGAATAAAATCCATCAAAACAAAACAAATCAAAACAAAGCAGCAAAATTGGTACAGAACTTCACTATAGTTGTCCATTCTATCAGGTATAGCAAAATCAAACCAAAAACAAAGTAGAATAAAACCAATCAAAACAGACTATTGAATAAAGCAAAACAATCAGAACAAAGCAAAACAGTGAGAACAATATTGGGTTTCAACGACAAAATAGAAGGAAATCCCCCATATTTCCTGTGTTACATATGGTCATCCTCCCAAGAGATGTTTGACTGCTGGCGCTAGGCCTGCAAAATCAACCAGATAATACAAGCATTTAGTTGCTTTATGTACCTCAGTTGCTATCAACTCAGCCTGTCCTCCAAACCAGCAGGTTGCTGCAAGGGGAGGGAGAGAGTTGATTCTCAGCCCCCTTACCAGTAGGCTCACAGGAGGCACTGACTTTTCTTCCTGGGAGCCACGCGGCTTACACAGCTTACCAGAAAGGCTGGCTCGTTGGCTTCTTGTTGGATCCTACCCATCCCAGCATAGCAGATTCTCCAAAACACCATATTTAGCATGGCTACAGTTTATTGAAAATCTGCATTAGTGCTTATGTGCATTGTCCCTAATCTTATAAATAAGCATCCCTAAGAGTTCCCATTGTTTTTACCAATGAGGAAAGATGATTAGGAAGTGCTGTGGCCAGAAGTTGAGCCCAGATCTAGCTGACAAAAGAACCATGCTCTTTCTCCTCATCCATGTTCAGCACTTATGTTATCTTTCCTCGGGCTTCTCTACATGCTGTCCTCTTAAGGGCAGCTTTCCAACCCACCCAATCTTAGGAAACTTTCCCAAACCAGGAACTTACCTGGCTTTTTGTGCATCTTTCTGTCTTACTTGACAGAGGAATACTTCTTGTGGGCAGGAACCTTGTCCTATTTTCCCTGGTTCCTGCATGGTAGGTAAACACTAAATAATGATTGGTTGGATAAATTTGTTGGGAAGAACACACAGGAACCAATGAAGTCTTTCCCTCTAACCAGCACATTTTAGTCCAACAGGAACTTATTAATAAAACAGTCATTGAACAGTGTGTGTTTGTGTATCCTTTCATTCATTTGTATTGCTAAATGACCTGATTCTTTACTCTGAGACTAAATTTCAGCCAGATAAAACTATTTTTGGCAGTACAAGGGATTGAACCCAGGACCTTCATGTTGAGTTATATTACCAGCCCTTTATATTTTATTTCAAGACAAGGGTCTTGCTAAGTCACTAAGTTGCCCAGGTTGGCCGTAAACTTGTGATTCTTCTATCTTAGCCCCACAGAGTGCTAGGATTACAAGCCTTCACTCTTGTACTTGGCTTAGACCAACATTTAGGTCTCTCAGTATTACCTCCTCAACTTGTGTGTTAATGTCTTTAACTTTTATGTGAGTCTGAGACATTCTTTGTCTAATAGAAAGATGCTTATTGGCTTCACCTATATTTTCACAATCAGGAAACAGGAATTCTCAGGAATATACAGGGACAGAGTTACAGTTACCCAGTCACTGGGACTCCTGAATGGAACCACTACTTGGGATTGTTGACTAGACATTATGGAGCCTTCCTTTCCTAGACCCCACCAATACAATGAGGGTTCCCTGGCCAGTGACCCAGACCCCCCATCCCATCCCACCATGCATAGTGGGCCAACTACCTCAGAGGCCTCTTTTCAGGAGATTCTTCCCTATACCCTCTCCAGAGAAAAAGCTAAAGGGAGAGTAGTGGCTGTAGCCAAGTTAAGAGATTTTGTTGAGTCCAAAAGCGATGCAAAGTGGCACAGGAAAGTCTGCTGTTGACAGTACATGAGAGAGGCAGTTGTGGAGCACAAAATGTCTGAAAATGCCCAGTCATCACTCTCAATGTCGTGGCCAGTTCTTTTCTGTTTCATTGATTTGGCAGGGAAATTCTAGGTATGGCCAAACAGAAGGTGATACCTAGTAAATGTTTCAGATATCTTGTAGAAAATACAAACAACTAAATTCCAAAATGGCTAAGGAAAAGCCCATTTCCTTCTACAAGGCTGACTTATGGAGCCCCTGGATGGTGAGAAGGGAGACAGATGCCTCTTGCTACTCTGCACCGTTACCTGGAACCAGTCAGCCATCTGGCCCTTGGGCTCACTACTCTTGAAAAGTCATGGCACTTTCCTAGCCCTCCTAAGAAAGCTATAGCAACCAAGTGCTTTGTGGGGTGAATGTGCTGACAGGGTGAACCCAGAAAAGTGAGCCTTGGTTTCAAAGCCCACAAAGCTGCCAACTCTGACAGCAGTCTACCATAGGAAGAGCACTTGGCTTAGAGAATACTGAGAGTGATCTGTTTTTCAATGTCCCTTTTCTTTCAAATAAGTCACTTCAGAGTCCTCCCTTCATATCATGGGAAGGTAGGAAGAACTGGCCTTCTCAAGTGCCCAGCTAGCGCTCCATGACTTGGCCTAGGCTTCCTGACTACAAGTTGTACTGCTCCTTACTGGACCCCATTGTCAGTGGAGAAGACCAAGACACACTTTCCACCCTGACTCTGGAGGTCTGTGCCATAAAAAGAAATACAGCAGGCAGTTAGGACTCTGGCCTGGCTGGATTTGCCAGTCTGGTGCTCATTCTTCATCTCCTTTTGCTAGGCCTCCACTCCTTCCCAGAGGAGCTTGGCTTTGACCTTTGTTACACCCACACCCTGCTTGGCTAAAGCACTGACCTACTTGGCAGGAAGCACTGACCTACTATTTCTTGTGAAAGATGGTTTGAAAGACTAGTGCAAAAGAAGGAAATATACTCAACCCATCAATCATGTCATGGTTGCTGTGGCTACAGGGTTTTGAAGCTAAAGCCTTGAGAAGAAGAGCTATTCCAACAATGTTGCACAAAATGAAACTTGCTCTTTAAAGACACCTCTGTGCCTCTCTTTGGAAACCTAAGGATTTGACCTTCCATTTTACTGACACACCCTTTGTGACAAGGATATTGATAGGTGACATTTAATACCCTGCCTGATACAACATCTATTCTCCACATAACATTACCAGAACAAGGATCTCAGTAGAACAGAAGTCTTTGAACCCTAGGAGTGGCTACAATCTTGGAAAGAGTTGACAATACTCACTCGAGTAATCACTTCCTGTTAGAGGGCATCCTGATTTGAGATTTATTCATATTCATGCCCCAGTGATACTGCAGTTCTGTGTACTGTCCCAGGGTACCACTTCATATAATGGGTACTCATCCATGTTCTCCCTTTCAGAGACTGTATGAAAGGAGAAGAAACAGAGAATAAGAAGATTGGCTGCACAGTTAACCTAATGGTGAGAGGACATAGCTTTTCTCCCTGTCTGCCTAATGGGTATTTCCTGTTTCACACTGCGGTTGGCTTGACCTTTCTATAATACGTGACTGTAGGCCTAAAGATTTCAGCCAGAATTTCAATCTTGGAGTCTTGACCTTCATCAGACCATTCTCTGTTTGGGCAGAACTCTAACCTGGTCTCTTAACAGGATGCTGCCAACCCTCGTGTTCTGTGACTCACTGACCTTATCTCCAGTGCCATTTCTCTGTCACACTATTCAGGACCCCATGGACTCACCAAAGCTTCCGCTCCTGGCAGGCATTCCTTCTGGCTGGGTCTTTCCTTTTCTGGTGCTGTCTGCCTCCAAGATCAGTCCTTCCCTTCTGCCTAGCACACCCATAGCAGACTCTCTCATTGTATGTGTATTTTCTTCTCTCTCTTACAGAACTTTTACAAATCTGAGATTAACAAAGAAGAAATGTATATCCGATACATCCATAAGCTTTGTGATATGCACTTACAGACTGAAAACTACACAGGTGAGTAGGGAGTGGCAACCCTGACCAGCAACAGATCTGCCCAGCTGACAGAGAAAGGTTTCAGACTGTTCCTGCCAGGTTGCAGAAGAGTGTTAGGGCCCATGTTGTTCCTTCACTTTACTCCTTTCTCTGAATCCTCTTTGGCACAATGTAGAGAAAAAGCAGGCAGAACTTCTACGTGTGTCTCTGTGCCATATCCTCTACTGCCAGAGACTTCCACTCTCCATTACTGTCCATCCATTGAGGCCTCAAGGGCAGCCTCCAAATTGTGGTGCACCAGGTTTAGAGCATCCTAAGTATGTTGTCATTCCTCATACACAGAGCTTTTCTCTTAAAAGCTGGAGCTCAATGAGGCCTTAACAACATAACAGCCCTCTAACCCTGGGACTCACTGGCAGATCTGCCTTACAGTCTCCACTTTTCCCTGCACTGCAGGGTAGCCCCACGCTGAACTCCCAATAGAGAATATTCATCTAACTTAACAGGCTACACAGGAACCCTTTCATTATGTCTACAATTTAATTCAAAATGCCTGTCTCACTCTGTTTACTGAGAGCAGCTCTGAATCAGGAGGGTATATATGCATGTGTTTGTATTCTGAATACCTTGTATCATAGTTTCCTCAGAATAGCCATCTTCTCCACTGTGGTAGCCAGCCACTGCATCTTAGCTGCTAGGTTGTAGGATTTGAATTTATATGAAAGATGAGGAAATTTGAGTTCTTTCTTCCTAAAAATGTTACTAGAATTCAGTGGACTTGCACAAATAGTCCTCATTCCTTATCTCTAGATATTAGAGAGTGTTTGGCATAGATGCCACATTTTCCAATAGCACAGCTTGGTGAAAGTTAGATCTAAAATGACTATGCTCTATTTGGAAGGCTAAGACAGGAGGATCATGCATTCATTGTCAGCCTGGGCAACATATTGAGATCCCATCAATAAACTAGAACAGAGTAGCATAGCACAGCATAAATACCACAGCGTAACATATATCTATTGTCCTCTGCATCCAATAATTATTCCATATATGGAGTAAGGTGTTGCTAGGCCTCCAGTCTGTCAACTTGGGTTGTCCCAGTAATGGAGCTTCTGACTCCAGACCCATCAGACAGTTACTGTCATTCACACTGCATCTCTTTTGGTCCTTTTAGAAATGATAAAAGGGGAAATAATCCTTCCCCTGGGCCATGCTGAGGCCAGAAAAGTGGATCTGGAGACATTAAAGGTGTGTTAGGAAGACCTGAGGGAATATTAGTTGTGTTCATCCATTAAATTACTCTGAGAAGACCAGAAAGGAAGCTATAGTGAACTGAGCAAAAAGGAATCCAAGCACCCTAACATGCCAGTTACCCAAAGCAAGATAATCTGTATACAGAGTCTTGGGTACCTAAGTATTCTTTATTCTTCACCTTGAACCCCAAAACAGATAACCAGACCCTAGGAGAAAGGTATCTGCCAGAATCTGTGGCTTCTTCATTCTGTAACATGGGCTATTGGCTTGCTGGGCACCTCAGTGTCTCGCCTTTGGTATCAGTGTCTCTGACCTGTTGCAAATGCCTTGCCCTTGTTCTGCCCAGCCTCATCAGGCTGCTTCTGGGCCCCTAAGAAAGCCCTGGACCTCCATGTTGCCTGTCCCCACAGAGGCTGCATTCACCCTGCTCCTTTATTGTGAGCTGCTGCAGTGGGAGGATCGGCCACTGCGGGAGTTCCTGCACTACCCATCCCAGACAGAGTGGCAGCGGAAGGAGGGATTGTGCCGAAAGATCATCCACTACTTCAACAAAGGCAAAGTAGGTGTCACTAGTCAAGCCTTTCAGTCCCTGAGCTATGGCTGTGGTGCATGACCTTTTGACATTGTAGGACTAATAGCAGCTAAAAACCGTGGTTTGTGAAGTGGTGGGTGGGTGGGTGGCTGATCACGTTTGGCACTGGATTTGGATGCAGCATTTTTCTGGGGCAAAGGTTGAAGGACAGCAACAGCTTAATTCTGTGGCTTGGAAGCCTATTCCAGGTTGCAAGAAACAATTTTACAGATTAGTTTTTCACATCTATAAATGACAATGCTCTTGCAGCACAGGCTTCTAGACTCTTTCTGTATTTAATTTATTTAAACAATGTGACTTTTTAATTTGCTGCTATAAAAATTATAAGTACTAAAAATGGATTATAACTAGAGCTAAATGAGGTCTGCATTGCCTCTTACTAGTAGAAAGTCTCGTTTTTGAATTTCCCTTATTTACAGCACTGGTGGGCTTTCTCTCAGGTTGGGATTATTCTAAATCAGACTTACTTCTGTTAGGTTGTCAGTGCTAGTTAAGGCTTCCTTGTGGCTTCCAAGCCAATGCTGTTCCTGTCTCCAGAGAGCTTCTCATGGGGTCCTCTGAAAACTCACCGTTGGGTGTCGCCTTGCACTGGAAAGACTGGGAGTGTGTAACTTGTTGAAAGACTGGGGGTGTGTAACTTGTTTTTAATTACTAAATTTTGAGCACATTTTAAAATTTGAAATGGGATCATTCAGGAAGCTGTAGTACCAGAGCCTCTGACTCAAATTGAAGTTGCTGTTTCACAGTAAGCTTTTTCTTTCTTTTAATTTTAAAGAGAATAAAACTAAACATAACAAAACACAACGAAGTAGATCAGAAGAAAACAATGTAGGTAACACAGATTTCAAAGCAAGACAACAGGAGATCATCACTGGCTACCATATTGTCTCTTGTTTTCTTCTAAATAGTTGTCCAAATCTTCACACACAATGAAGTCATACACAACAAAATAGTATTAAACTGATCAGAACAAAATGAAGGCATTTTAGGCCTTCAAAACCAGAAATAGGGAAATCAACAATGGCTGCCATAATGTCTCTTGTTCTCTTCAAAATAGCTGTCCATATCTTCATGTATGTTGAAATTAAACAATACAAAAACAGATTAAAATCACTCTGAACAAAGAATAATAATATTGCTGGATTTCACAGCATGATACTACAGAATCAGCCTGGATACCATAATGTGTCTTTTTCTTCAAAGTAGCTGTTCATTTCATCATACATTATATAATCAATTATTATAAACTGTTTAGGGAAAGTTCTACACATGTATGAGTCTCTACATGTATACCTGTCCTTTCTGTATTAGAGGAAAAAGCAAAACAAATTTCTAGTAAAACACAAAACAAAAAAGACAAATAAATAACAATAGCAAAGAGCCCAAAACACTTGACAATATAGGCCTTCCAAACAGGTGGTAGGATTGTTGTTTTACATAATGATCTTCAAAATGATCTTCAAGAGTTCCTCAGATCACCATACAATAATATGTACAATTGTTCCAATCCTATGAATGTTAACTTTTTGTTCCAAGAATTTACAGAATTTGTAGCACAATTATCTTAGCTATTCTAAGTGTTTATATAATTTTAGATACTTTTTCTTTTCCCTTCCTTTTTCCTTTTCCTCATTTTCCCTGAGATATTATTTTTTCCCCTTTAAGCAGATTCTTACCCTTTCACTCTATTTATTGAGTTTTTGGTAACTTATGTACTCTTACTATTTCTTACACTAGGGAGACTATAAGTGAGTTTGATTTATTTCACTTACGAGTATGGTTTTGAATTACATCCATTTACTTATAAATATCTCAATGTGATCATTCTTTATAGCTGAGTAATACTTGATTGTATAAAAATACCACATCTTTTTTATCCATTTCTCAATTGATGGGCATTTAGGTTGTTTCCAAGACTTAGCTATTACAAATTGTGCTGCTATAAACATGGGTGCACATTTATCACTGTGGTATGGTGTTTTCATTTCTTCTAGTAATATGTCCAGAAGTGGAATAGCTGAGTCAAATGGGACTTCCAATCCCAGCTTTTTGAGGAATCTCCAGACTGACCTCCACAGTGGTTGTACCAGTCTATACTCCCACCAACAGTGCAGGAGAGTTCTTTTTTCCCCCAAAGCCTCTCCAGCATTTCTAGTTGATAGTTTTCTTGATCCTGGCCATTCTTCCTGGAGTGAGACGGAACCTCAGTGTGGTTTTAATTTACATTTTTTCATGTATTTATTTGCCACTTGTATTTCTTCATCTGAGAACTGTATATTCATCTCAGATGCCCATTTTTGGACTGGGTCATTGAATTTCAGGGATCTGAGGTTTTTTTACTTCTTTATATGTTGTAGACAGAAGTCCATTTTCTGAGGGACAGTTCACCAAGATTTTTTCCCAATTTGTGGGTTTTCTTTTGACTATGCTGGAAATTTCTTTCGACATGCAAAAACTCTTTAATAGGACATGATCCCAGTTATTCTGTGAAGTATTTTGCATATGATTTGTTTCTTGTCTATGAATTCTCTACCTACCCTTATGTCTTCAAAATTTCTATCTACTTTGTCTTCCAACAGATTTAGTGTTTCTGTTTAAATATTTAGATCTTTGATCCATATAGAATTTAGTTTAGTACAAGGCATAGGTCTAGTTTTAGTTTTCGGCATATGGTGAGCCAATTTTTCCAGTACCATTTATCAAAGAGACTTTCTTCCAGTAGATATGTTTGGACCCTTTATCAATAATAAGGTGGCTGAGTGTGTTTGTAGTTGTAGTTGTATCTTCTAATCTATGCCATTGATCTTTAGGTCTGTTTTTATTCCAGTACCATGCTATAACTTCAAGTCAGGGATTGTGATGTCTCCTGCCATGCCTTTGTTGCTTAGAATTGTCTTTGCTATTCTAGGTCTCTTCTGGTTCCAGATGAATTTTAGGAGTTATTGCTCTAGATCTGTGAGATATGCTATGGTATTTTGATTGGGATTGCATTAAATTTGTATAAAAATTTTGGGAGAATGGCCATTTTCACAATGTTTGTTCTTCCTATCCATGAACAAGGGATGGCTTTCCATTTTCTGAGATCTTCTTTGATTTCTTTTTCAGTGTATTATAATTTTCCCTGAATAGATCTTTTACTTCTTTTGATAGATTGATTCCTAATTGTTTAATTTTATTGGATGCTATTGTGAAAAGAGTGTGGCTTCTCTTATTTCTCTCTCAGTGGATTTGTTGTTAGTGTATAGGAATGCTACTGATTTTTGAGTGTTGACTTTGTATCCAACTACATTACTGAATTTATTTATTATACCTAGTTTTTCAATGGAGTTTTCCCAGTCTTCTATGTAGAGTATCATGTCATCTGCAAATAATGATAATTTAACTTCTTTTCCTATCCTTACTCCTTTTATTTCTTTCTCTTTTCTAATTGTTCTGGCTGGTATTTCCAGCACTATATTGGATAGGAGTGTTGATAATGGACATGCTTGTCTTGTGCCTGATTTAAGAGTAAAGTCTTTCCAGTTTTTGGCCATTTAATATGATGCTGGCTGTTGGTTTGTCATAGATGGCTTTTATCATATTGAGGTAAAGACCATCTATTCCAATTTTCTGTAAGGTTCTTATCATGAATAAGTGTTGGACCTTATCCAAACCTTTTTCTGCATCTATAGAAATGATCATGTAGTTCTTATTTTTGGCTCTATTGATATAGTGGATTACATTTATTGATTTGCATATGTTGAACCATCCCTGCATTTCTGGGATGCATCCCACTTGGTCATGGTGTATAATCTTCTTGATGATTTGCTGAACTGTTAGCCAGTATTTTATTGAGAACTTTTACATCTATGTTCATTAAGGAGATTGGCCTGTAGTTCTCTTTTTTGGTTGGGTCTTTCTCAGGTTTTGGTGTTAGAGTAATATTTTCTTGCAGGAATGAGTTAGGCAGAATCGCTTCCCTTTCACCTTCATTGAAGAGTTTAAGGAGTGTCAATATTAAATTGTCTTTGAATTTCTTGTAGAATTCTGCAGTGAATCCGTCTAGGCTTGAGCTCTTCTTTGTTGGTAAGAATTTAATTACATTTTCAATTTTGTTAATTTAAATTGGGTTATTCAGCACTTGTACATATTCTTGACCCCAGCTTTGGTAATTCATGTTTCTAGGAATCTGTCCATTTCTTCTGTGTTATCAAGCATATGAGAGTAGAGGTTTTCAAAATAGGTATTGATGATCTTCTGTATTTCCACAGGATCTGTAGTGATTTCACTCTTTTCATTCCTTATTGCATGAATTTGAGGTTTTTGTTTTCTTTCTTAAATAAGCTTGGCTAGAGGCTTATCAACTTTATTCTTTCAAAGAACCACTCTTTGATTCATTGATTCTTTGTATTGTTTTCTTAGTCTCTATTGCATTGACTTCTGCTCTGACCTTTATAATTTCCTCCTTTCTTTTGACTTTGGGCTTGACTTGCTCTTTTTTTCTAGATGTTTGAGGTGTAGCATCGGGTTGTTTATTTGTATTTGTTCTGTTTTCCTGATGTGGGAATTTACCTCAATAAATTTTCCTCTGAGGACTGCTTTCATTGTGTCCCACAGGTTCCAGTAAGATGTATTTGTATTTTCATTTACTTGTAGATATTGTTTAATTTCTTTAATTTCTTCTGTGACCCACTGATTGCTCAGTAGTGTATTATTCAATTTCCATGTGTTTGTGGGGTTTTTGCAGTTCCTTTCTAGTTTCAAGGTGGTATGATCTGATAACATACATCAGATAATTTCAGTTCTTTTGCATTTACTTAAGCATGTTCTGTGGGCTAGTATATGGTCTATTTTAGAGAACGTTCCATGTGCTACTGAGAAAAGTGTACATTCTGATGTTGTTGCGTGGAACACTCTGTATACATCCACCAAGTCCATTTGTTCACAAGTGTGATTCAGTTCTGTTATTTCTTTGCTGATTTTCTGTCTAGTTGATCTGTTCCTTTGTGTCGATGGCTTGTTAAGGTCTCCTATTATAACTGTGTTATTGCTTATTTGATTTTTCATTTCTGTTAATGTTTGTTTTGTGTAGCTGGGTGCTGTTGAATTTGGTGCATATATATTTAAGATTGTTATCTCTTCCTCTTGAAGTTTTCCCCTAATTAGCATGTACTGACCATCTTTATCTCTTTGGATCATTGTTGGTTTGAAGTTCACATTGTTTGCAAACAGAGTAGCTACCCCTGCTTTTTCCTGGGATCCTGTTTCATGAAGTATTGTTTTCCATCCTTTGACTTTCAGTCTATGAGTTTCCTTTTGGGTTAGATGGGTTTCTTGTATACAGCATATGGTTGAATGTTGTTTCTTGATCCATTCTGCCAATCTGTTTCTTTTAATTGGTGAATTGAGACCATTTACACTAATGGTTATAACTGATATATATTGGTTTACTTTTGACATCTTTCTACTGTTGCTTCTTTACCTTTCCACTCTGTTTAATTGTTTGCATTGCTTAGTGGTTTTTTCCTATGTCTATCTAGAATGTCTTTCAGTAGTCTTTGCAGAGTTGGTTTGATGGTCATGATATTCTTCAGCTGTTCTTTTTTTTTTTTTGGTACCTGGGATCAAACTCATGACCTCACACTCTCACACTCACCACACAGGTACTTATAGCACTCAGTTAAATCCCTAGCTTCTTCAGCTGTTCTTTGTCATGGAAGTATCTTATTTCTCCATCCATTTTGAAGGACAGTTTTTCAGGGTATGTCAGTCTGGGTTGATAGTCGTTTTCCTTTAGGATCTGAAATACTTCACTTCATGCTCTTCTTGACTTCATTGTTTGTGTTGAGAAGTCTGCTATGATTGTGATAGGCTTTCCTTTATAGGTGATCTGTGTCTTCTCTCTAGCAGCTTTTAATATTGTGTTCTTATGTTAGATTTCTGGGATGTTGATTATTATATGTCTGGGTGTAGTTTTATTTTGGTTATGGTTATTTGGAGTTCTATATGCTTCACTGATCTGTATGTCAGTTTCCATTCTCATGTTTGGAAAATTTTCAGCTATTACTTCTGTAAATAGCCTCCTGATATCATTTGTGTTATCACCTTTTTCATTTATATCTATCAATCTTATGTTGTTTTCTTTTGCATCATCTTGAAGCTGTTGAATTGTTATTTTCTGATTCCTTGTTATTTTTAAAAGATCTTTCCTTTTCTGTTCACTAGTTGCAATCTTATCTTTAAAGTCTGAAATTCTGTCTTCACTTTTGTTGAGGCCGTTTTGCCAACTTTTGATGGAATTTTTGATTTCCTGTATATCTCTTTGAATCTGCTTCATGCATTCTGTTTGTTTCTTATATTGTTCATTCAGGGTTTCCATCTTTTTGCATCATTCTTTTAATTTTTTAACTGTGTCTTTTGTTCAGCGTTTCTTTCATTACATTTATCATTTCTTCTTTTACCTCAGAGACTATTTCTGATTTGAGTTCTTTTATAGCTTCCTGGAGTTGTTTCTTTACTTCAGTTGCTATCATTTCAGGCATTTTCAGGTGTATGGCTTACATTTTCTCCTGTGTCCATGTCTCCTAGGTTTGCTTGGGTTGGGCTGGAAGTTTGAGATTGCATTTTGCTCTTTATTTTTGTCATTTTCCTATATTTCTGGGTTTTGAGCGATGTTCCAAAGCTTCCCTGTATGCTGGGGATCACCTGCCCTACTTTTGGCTCCCGGGACAGACTGCAGACAACTGCTAGCCACTTGGAGGTTGCTGGACACGGCCCAGTTAGGCCTGTGGGGATCTCCCGTGCATCCTCTGGTGACTTGGGATGCTAGGCATGGTCTTACCAGGTGAGAGCAACAGTCCAAAGCTTCCCAGGGCACTGGGATTCAACTCGCACACTTTTGGCTCCCAGGACTCTTTTTTTTTTTTTTTTGACAGGGTCTCACAATGCAGTTCAGGCTGGGCTCAAGCTCACTTTGTAGCCCAGCCCAGGCTGGTCACAAACTTGCAACAATCCTCCTGCCTCAGCCTCCTGGCGGCTGGGATTACAGCATGTGCCACCATGACCACATCATAAGTGAGCTTTTTCATCATCAGAAAGTTAAATGTTAATTTCTTCTGCCCATAAATCAGAAAGTATTCTTCACTTTGACACAACGTAGTGGACTTAGGTATTTGTCAAGAATATTCATTCAGTAGCCAAGGGTGGTAGCTTGGCTATAATCCCAGTACCCAGGAGACTGAGGAGAATCACCTTGAGTTCAAGATCAGCCTGAAGCATATAGAGCAAGATCTTGTCTCAGAAATCAAGGGAAAAATTTACTCAGAAAACCTACACATATATGCACATGTGCATCCCTCACAGAGAACACACCAGTGAAGCAAGAACATTTACAAAACTGCAGAGATTCTCTTGTAACCAACTCCAAAAGGGAAGCAGTTGATCTACTCTCAGCCAGTGCACATGACTCATCTCACAGTGTTGGCCCAAAACTGCCTCCCCTTCTGAGCTGGAGCCTGGCTTACATCTCTCATTCTGTTTTAGGCCTGTCTTCTTGGTACCAAACAATCCGCCACTGTGCATATTTACAGCAAGCACTCCTGACCCAGAAAGGACTTAAGTCTTGTGTCCCTATGTGTGAATGCTTTTAATGTATTGGTTCTTTTAATTTCTTTCCAAGGGCACAGAGTGCAGAGTGGAGAGTTAAACGAATAGGGCTCACTTTCTGGTGGGATGTGGGAGCATTAACTCATCATCACATTACTTCTGTAGTAACACAGAGGAAATGAGGATTAAATCTTCATATGGATTAGGAGTAAAGTGCAGTACTTGCCTGCATATTATGGATGCACAGAGAGTGAAAAAGGTTTAGTAGGCTCCACGGGCTACTTTCTTAGGACTCTCCCCTCCTTCCAGCAAGTTGCTCATTGAGCCCTTTTAAGAACTTGTTCTCCAAGGGGCATTTACCAGGTCCATGCCCTTAGGCTTGTACAGAAGGTTCACCTTTTCTATTTCTGTGCCTCTACTCCTGATGGAACTAGGATTTAAGCCTAAACAGTTCTTGAAAAGCAAAACCCACTACTCAGAGAAAAAATGCTCCCATGGCCAAGAATGGTAGGCATGAGGGGGAAAGTCACCTTAGCAACAGGAGAAGAGCAAAAAGAGGAGAGACTCTGGTTGAGGAACAGATCAGCGGGTCTAGCTCTCAGCACTGCCAGCACACCCTGCTTCACAAGCCAGGCCTCTCCTGGTTTTTTTCCCCACAATCCTAGCATCTCTGTTGTGTGCCTTAAATACCCAACCCAATCTCCATTGCTGCCTTACTCATTTTTAAGTACCTAAGAGATATATGGCCATAGCCTAGTCTGGCCATTCTCTCTAAGAGTGAGGTAGTTAACATGAACTTATT
Source organism: Cavia porcellus (assembly GCF_034190915.1). Classification (NCBI taxonomy): domain Eukaryota; kingdom Metazoa; phylum Chordata; class Mammalia; order Rodentia; family Caviidae; genus Cavia; species Cavia porcellus. The sequence continues at coordinate 54,455,986 of NW_026947488.1, forward strand.
CCAAGATAGACTGGGTTTTGGTCCATAGCCAATTAACTCTCCTAGTCAGACAGAGAGAGAGGGGCACTTCAAGGAAACAGGGTGTGAGCAGAGTGAGAGCTGAGAAAAAGAAGACTATGAAAACAGGACCTGATCCTTTATGCCCAGGCAGAGGGAGCAGACCAGAAAGGAAGCTGGACAGAGGCCTCTGGCCTCTCTTCATCTGACATACAAATCCTCAGATCTAGGCTTGTCACAGGGTAGGGGTGGGGCAGCCTTCTACTTCAGTGTTTACTATGGCCTGTACATCTAAAGAAATACCTGTTGGTTCTACCTTGTGTGAACAGAGTTACAAAAACTGCCAGACTAAGACCCAGGCTTTTCCCTTCCTGTGCTGTTGTTTCACTGGAAGATACTATTTTATGCCATCTGTGATGGGACAAAAAAAGGATAAGAAATATATATTTGCCAGAGCTGGTAGGTGTGATTAAAATTTGGGCATTGGTAGGAGTTTTAAAATTAGCTTTCTCTCTTGCCTAAAACAGAGAAACCAAGGGAAAAGGATAAGGATGCATTGCACCTGTAGAAGTTTCCGTGTGTGTGTGTACTGGCAGCTTTTTTTTTTTTTTTACTGGAAGCTTTTAAAACCTCTGAAGACCCACCAGTTTTCCATTATACCCCTAAAGGCTAATAGGGTGTCTTAAAACTCTGGTTCTATCTCTTAAGACAGTTGGCAGAACAGCAGTGTTACCAATCAGGGCAAAAATACCAGCAAGAGAGATGAGCATTGGTTCACTGAATGTATTGTGTTTTAGTAGAAACTACCATCAGCAGGCAGAATGCCTTTAGCCTGCTGAGGCCCTCACTGCCTAAATGAGCAACCCACTATGAGACAGCTCCTAAAAGGCTGTGCAAAAGTCTGCACCCAGCTCAGCTGTTTCGCCAGCCCCTATGGAGCACCCTTCCAGGAAGACCCTACTAGGGAGTTTTGGCTGCAGTCTGCCCCAGGAGCAATTGAAGCTGAAAGGAAGACTGACAGGGGCCACCGTGAAAGTTGTGATTTGGTGGAATAGAAGGTTTTCTGGCTCATAGGCAGAGGCACTGTATTGGGGCAGAGAATTATCATTCTTTTTGGTTTGTTTTGGTGTTTTTAATTGGTCCTGTAATTTCAACCCATATGACATTAATTTCTTGAACAGATACAAATAATTTGCTCTTTAAAAAAAAAATACAACCTCAAAACTGTTTTCCTCCGTGCTATTTCACGTAGTACTTTTAAATTAGTACTAGATCCCTTAGGGTTCCTAGATATGGAGAGAAGCAGAAAGAAAAAGGGAAGTAAAAACAATTAATATATGTCCCGTACATGTACCAACTTACCATGATGAATGTAATCATTATCCATAATATTATTATCCATAATAAAATATTTTAAATTTTTAAAAAATAAATATAACCCGTATTGTTCAAAGACTTATACTGAAAAATTCATTTGTAGAATTAAGATAGCTGAGATTTTTTTCAGAAACTACAGAGAGCAATAAATTAATGGGGTATGAGTGACATATGATTGGCCTTGACTTGGTCATTATTGAGACTGTATTATGGGTACTCAGGGATTCATTCTTCTATGCGTTCCGCTTTTCTTTATACATAGAGTTCTCTGTAATAAATTTTAGTACTTAAAAGTTGGAGAGATGAGCCTGGGTAAAATGTCAAATAAATTGATCCCTCCCCATTTAATCAAGAGAAAGAAAACCTATATTATATTTTTTAAAGAAATGAACAATATTGCCTCTTCCTGAATTCCCCTGTGGCCTTGCCCAGGCACCTGTGAGATGGGCCTGTGATCATAATAGGAGCCACACCACCAAAACAGCCTGGGATCTGATTAGACCAGGATCATTTGATTTAAAGTCTAGTCTTTCCATAAAAAAGTTGTCAGAAGTTGTCAAGTCCCTATGTAGCAATTTTCTTCTTGGTTTCAATCCTTGTCTGTAAGCTTAAATGATCTTAATTTAAATCTCACATGTTCCCAGAACAACATGGTGGTACCCACCTGTAATCCCAGCACTTAGGAGACTGAGGCAGAAGAATCACCATGAATTTGAGGGCAGCCTAAAATGCATAGCAAGACCCTGTCTCAAAAAAAATTTTTTTAAATAAATAAATAAATGTCATGTTCCCTTCATTAGTTCATTAAATAAATATTTATCGAGTACCTGATATATGTCTGGTATTGTTCTTGGCGCTGAGTATAAAATAAATAGTTTCTTCCCTCATGCAGTTTGTTATCTAACTGGACTAATGAAAAAGTAAATAGTTTCTAAAAAATAAAGTGACTTAAAGGGTAACAGAACCAAAATGTGAGGAAAAATTCATATTCTTGCATACCTGTAATTCCAGCACTCTGTAAGACTGAGATAGGATTCCAGCAAGTAGGCGGGCGCACACTATCCCCAGAGCCCAGCCTATTTGGGACTACTGCACCTCACTTTCGGTGTGCAGAGGAAGGGCTGGGTGGGATCTGGGGCGCCTGCATCCGCCTCCCCGTGTGTCTGGAGGACTATGGATATCTCAGCAAGCAGGGGAGCATCGCAGGTTCCAGAGGCCCCACAGCCTGCGGTAAGTGCTCAGTGCACTCTCCCCAAAGCCCAGACTGTTCGGGACCCTCCAGGCTTCCAGGTGCAGTGAAGTAGATAAGTGGGTTTGAGGCATCTACACCCGCCTCCCCATTCCGGCTGTGCTTGGAGAACTGTGGAGTTTCCAGCAAGTAGGCAGGCACACACTATCCCCAGAGCCCAGCCTATTTGGGACTCCTGCACTTCACCACTGGTGTGCAGAGGAAGGGCTGGGCGGATCTGGGTACCTGCATCCGCCTCCCCGTGTATCTGGAGGACTGTGGATATCTCAGGAAGCAGGGGAGCATCACAGGTTCCAGAGGCCCCACAGCCTGCGGTAAGTGCTCAGTGCACTTTGCCCAAAGCCAGACTGGTCGGGACCCTCCAGGCTTCCAGGTGCAGTGAAGTTGATAAGTGGGTTTGAGGCATCTATATCCGCCTCCCCATTCCTGCTGCGCTTGGAGAACTGAGGAGCTTCCAACAAGCAAGTGGGTGCACAGTGTCCCTGAAGCCCAGCTTATCTGGAACTATGGAGTTCTAAACAGGCAGAAGAGGGCCATTTGTTCTACAGGCCCAGTGGCTTGGAGTAACTGGGTGCCAGAGTCTCAGGAGCTGCGAATATAGAAGGGGATTTCCAACAGACCCTGAGGAAGCTTTCAAATAACACTTGAAACACAGAAATATAGGAAAATGACAAAACGAAAGAACAAATTACAACCTCAAACCTCCAGCCCATCTCAAGAAACCCTAGGAGCAATGTATATAGAAGAAAATATATTCCATTCAACTCAAATATCGGACATAATAGCTACTGAAAGTAACAAGCAACTCCAGGAAGCTTTAAAGGAATTCAAAATCGAAATAATCTTCCAGGTAAAAGAAGAAATGATAAAAGAAATGAAATAGATTCTGAATATATCTAAAGAAAACACAGTTAAAAAACTGGAGGAACTAAACAAAAAGATAGAATCCCTAGAAGAGCAATATAAGAAGCAAACAGAATACATAATGCAGATGCACAGAGATATACAAGAAATAAAAAACTCCACTGAAAGTTGTAAAAACCACCTCAATGAAAGTGAAGATAGAATTTCAGACCTTGAAGACAGGATTACAGCTAGTGAACAGGAAAGGAAAGATCTTTTAAAAATAACAAGGAATCAGGAAACAACAATTCAACAACTACAAGATGATGCAAAGAAAAATAACATAAGAATGATAGGGATTAATGAAAAAGAAGGGGACAACATAAAGGATGTCAAGAGGATATTTAGAGAAATAATAGCTGAAAATTTCCCAAGCATGAGATCAGAAACCAACATTAGGATCAGTGAAGCATATAGAACTCCAAATAGTCATAACCAAAATAAATCTACACCCAGACATATAATAATCACCATCCCAGAAATCCAACACAAGAATAGATTATTAAAAGCTGTCAGAGAGAAAAGACAGATCACTTATAAAGGAAAACCTATCAGAATCACAGCAGACTTCTCAGCACAAACAATAAAGTCAAGAAGAGCATGGAGTGAAGTATTCCAGATCCTAACGCAAAATGATTTCCAACCTAGACTGATGTATCCTGCAAAATTATCATTCAAAATTGATGGTGAAATACGATACTTCCATGACAAAGAACAGCTGAAGAACTTCATGAACACCAAACCAACCCTGCAAAAAAGTATTGAAAGACAGTTTAGATACACAAAGGAAAAAACCACTAAGCAAAGCAGATAATTAAACAGAACAGAAAGATAACGATGCAACAGCAGAGAGATAACATGTCAACAATAACCCAGCATTTAACAGTAATAACCATTAATGTAAATGGTCTCAATGCACCAATCAAAAGAAACAGACTAGCAGAATGGATCAAGAAACAAAATCCAACCATATGCTGTTTACAGGAAACCCATCTAACCCAGAATGATACTCACAGACTGAAAGTCAAAGGATGGAAAACAATACTTCATGCAGCAGGAATCCAAAAAAAAGCAGGAGTGGCCATTCTGTTTGCAGACAGCGTGAACATTAAAACAACAATGACCATAAGGACAAAGAAGGTCACTACATACTCGTTAGGGGAAAACTGCAAGAGGAAGAGATAACTGAAACTCCAAAGCACCCAGTTATATAAAACAACTATTAACGGAAATGAAAATGCAAATTATCAGTAACACAGTTGTAACAGGAGACCTTAATACACCATTGACATTAAGGGACAGATCAACCAGACAGAAAATGAGCAAAGAAATAACAGAACTGAATCACACCTGCGAACAAATGGATTTGACAGACATATACGGAATGTTCCACCCAACAACATCAGAATACACATTCTTCTCAGCAATACATGGATCATTCTCTAAAATAGACCATATATTAGCTCACAGAACATATTTAAACAAATGCAAAAGACTTGAAATCATCCCTTCCATATTATCAGATCATAGCACTCTGAAATTAGAAATTAATGATAAAAGATACTGCAAAAATCCCACAAACAAATGGAAAATGAATAACACACTCTTGAGTAATCAGTAGGTCACAGAAGAAATTAAAGAAGCAATTAAATAATACCTAAAGGAAAATGAAAATGCAGATACAACTTACCGGAATTTGTGGGATGCAATGAAAGCCGTCCTCAGAGGAAAATTTATTGCACTGAGTTCCCACATCAGGAAAACAGAACGAATACAAATAAATAATTTGATGCTACACCTCAAACAGCTAGAAGAAGAAGAGCAAGTCAAGCCCAAAGCCAAAAGAAGAGAGGAAATTATAAAACTCAGAGCAGAAATCAATGCAATAGAGACTAAGAAAACAATACAAAGAATCAACGAATCAAAGAGTTGGTTCTTTGAAAGAATAAATAAAATCAATAAGCCCCTAGCCAACCTTATTTTAAAAAAGGGAAGAAAAAGCTCAAATTCATGCAATAAGAAATGAAAAAGGTGAAATCACTACAGACTCTACAGAAATACAGAAGATCATCAACACCTATTTCAAAAACCTCTACTCTCAAAGGTTTGATAACACAGAAGAAATTAGACAGATTCTTAGAAACATATGAAGTACCAAAGCTAGATCAAGAGGATGTAAAACTGTTGAATAACCTAATCTCTGTTAATGAAATTGAAAATGTAATTAAGTCCTTACCTACAAAGAAGAGCCCAGGCCCAGATGGATTCACTGCAGAATTCTACAAGAATTACAAAGAAGACCTAATGCTAACACTCCTCAAACTATTTAATGAAATTTAAAGGGAAGCAATCCTTCCTAAGTCATTCCTGGAAGCAAATATTACTCTAGTACCAAAACATGAGAAAGACCCAACTAAAAAAGAGAACTATAGACCGATCTCCCTAATGAACACAGATGCAAAAATCCTCAATAAAATATTGGCAAATAGGATGCAGCAAATCATCAAGAAGATTATACAGCATGACCAAGTGGGATTCATCCCAGGAATGCAAGGATGGTTCAACATACGTAAATCAATAAATGTAATCCACCATATCGATAAAGCCAAAAATAAGAATTACATGATCATTTCTATAGATGCAGAAAAAGCCTTCGATAAGGTCCAACATTCATTCATGATAAGAACTTTACAGAAAATTGGAACAGATGGTCTTTACCTCAATATAATAAAGGCCATTTATGACAAACCAACAGCCAGCATCATACTCAATGGCCAAAAATTGAAAGCCTTTACTTTGAAATCAGGCACAAGACAAGGATGTCCTTTATCACCACTCCTATTTAATATTTTACTGGAAGTACTAGCCAGAGCAATTAGGCAAGAGAGAGAAATAAAAGGGGTAAAGATAGGAAAAGAAGAAGTTAAATTATCATTGTTTGCAGATGACATGATACTCTACATAGAAGACCCCCTAAACTCCATTGAAAGACTCTTAGATATAATAAATAAATTCAGTAATGTAGCTGGATACAAAATCAATACTCAGAAATCAATAGCATTCCTATACACTAACAACAAAATCACAGAGAGGGAAATAAGAGAAACCACACTCTTCACATTAGTAAGCAAAAAAAAATGAAGTATTTAGGAATTACTCTTACAAAAGAAGTGAAAAACCTATACAAGGAAAATTATAATATACTGAAAAAATAAATTGAAGATGATCTCAGAAAATGGAAAGACATCCCTTGCTCATGGATAGGAAGAACAAACATTGTGAAAATGCCCATTCTCCCAAAACTGTTATACAGATTCAATGCAATCCCAGTAAAAATACCATCAACATACCTTATAAATCTAGAGAAATCACTCCTAAAATTCATCTGGAACCAGAAGAGACCTACAATAGCAAAGGCAATTCTAAGCAGCAAAGGCAAGGCAGGAGGCATCACAATCCCTGACTTGAAGTTATACTACAAAGCAACAGTAGTAAAATCAACATGGTATTGGAATCAAAATAGAGCCGAAGATCAGTAGAATCGATTAGAAGATACAACCACAACTACAAACACACTCAACCACCTTACCTTTGATAAAGGAGCCAAGCAAGTTCACTGGAAGAACGACAGTCTCTTTAATAAATGGTGCTGGAAAAACTGGCTCTCCATTTGCCGAAAACTAAAGCTAGACCCATGTCTATTACCATATACTAAATTAAAATCTAAATGGGTCAAAGATTTGAATATTAAAACAGAAACACTAAATCCATTGGAAGACAAAATGGGTAGAAACTTTGAAGGAGTCCTCTACATAGGAGTAGGTAGAGAATTCGTGAACAGGACTCAAACAGCACGGGAAATAGTTCCCAGAATCATTAACTGGGACCACTTCTTATTTAAAAGTTTCTGCATGTCAAAAGAAATCTCCAGCATAGTAAAAAGAAAACCCACAAACTGGGAAAAGATTTTAGTGAATTCTCTCTCAGACAAGGGACTCTTGTCTAAAACATATAAAGCATTAAAAAAAAAAAAACTCAGACCCCCAAAATTCAAAGATCCAATCCAAAAATGGGCATTTGAGATTGAATACGCACTTCTCAGATGAAGAAATACAAATGGCAAAAAAATACATGAAAAAATGTTCATCATCATTAGTCATTAGAGAAATGCAAATTAAAACCACACTGAGATACCATCTCACTGCTGAAAGAATGGCCAGGATCAAGAAAACCAACAACAACAAATGCTGGAGAGGCTGTGGGGAAAAAGGAACTCTCCTACACTGTTGGTGGGAGTGTAGACTGGTACAACCTTTGTGGAGGTCAGTCTGGAGATTTTTCAAAAAGCTGGGATTGGAAATCCCATTTATTCCAGCTATTCCACTTCTAGGCATATTCCCAGAGGAACTGAAAGCATCATACCACAGTGATATATGTGCACCTATGTTACATTTTTTTTTGGTCTTTTACATTTTTATCAGTACCAGGGGTCGAACTCACGACCGCCTGCTTGCAAGGCAGGTGCTTATGCGGCTGAGCTAAATCCCCAGCCCCTGCACTTATGTTTATAGCAGCACAATTTGTAATCGCCAGATCTTGGAAACAACCCAACTATCCATCAACTGAGGAATGGATAAAAAAGTTATGGTATTTCTATACAATGGAGTACTACTCAGCTATAAAGAAGGATCACATTGAGATATTTTTCAATAAATGGGCGCAGCTTGAGATCATACTCATAAGTGAAATAAATCAATCTCGCATGTGTGAATACCAAATAGTTTCCCTAATGTAAGTAATGATTCAAATATATAAAAGTATGTGGTAATCATGATTCCCCATTATGTGGCCTTGAAGCCTTATAAAGTTTTCACTTATTAATTGGAAAGGCTTTATTCTGGGCTTCTTGATATGGAAATATTTGAAGCTATAGTATATGAAGTTATATTCAAATATTTCAAGGAAAAAGATAGACACTATTGTAACTACTATTAAATCGGGTTATTTGGTGGTGAAGCACTAGCTTGCTGAAACAGTCATGTTTTGACCTGTATTGTTATGTTGTTATGTCCTCTTTTATCTCAATCTCTCCCTTATTCACTAAAAAAAATTAGTTATTTTTTATGGTTTTTTTTAATTAAGGGGGAAAAATTTTAAAAATTAGCAGGATATATTATAGTAACTTTTTTTGATTTCCTATTAACTTGTTTTGAAGTCCTGTAATACTCCCATTATCTTGTTTTGACGATTAGACTCTGTTCCATTCTGTATGATAGTATTAAGTTTGGGGGTATAGGCAACTACTCTGAAAGCAATAAGATTCACTAAGATGCCCATTCTGGTTTGACTATTATCTCCTTTGGAAGTCCTGTAATGTTTACAATGTTTAAGTTTTATTGGTGTTGTTCTCTACTGTTTTGTTCAACTTTATAATACCTAATGAGATAGACAATTCTTTTTAAGGAAGCAAGAGGCATTATGGTAACCTTGTTACCATTGTTGATAACCTTGTACTCTGTTCTTGTCATGTACTATGTCTATCCTTGGTTTTGACTGACAGCTTTGTTTTGCCATATTTGACTTTATTCTCTTCCCAAAAAAAAAGTAATAAGAACTAAGGAGTAATAAAACCCAAAATGTGTAAATTTTGTTGTAAAAAAGAGAGGGAAAAAAAGTGCTCTAAAGGATACAACTGCAAGTGTATTTAGGGGTGTTAAATAGATGACCATATTAATGTTTTTGGTTGGATCATTGGACACAACTGTTTGCAGTCTCTCTGTTCACTTTGTCTGGTTTGATACTGTGACTTGAGCAACTATCTCTAAGACGATAATGTGTAGTCTATTAACTGGTGATTTCTTACTATTTTTTTTTTTTGTAGTTCTGTATTACTTACACCGCTTTGTTTTGTTTTGTTTTTTCTCTTTTTCCTTTTAAATAAAATTAAAAAAAAAAAAAAAGACTGAGGAGGTCTGCAAGTTCAAGCCCAGCCTACACAACTTAGTGACTTAGCAAGACACTGTCTCAAAAATAAAAAAAAGAAAATAAAAGGGACTGGGGGTGAAGCTCACTACAAAGGCCTTGAATTCAATCCCAGTATTGCCAAAGAAAAAGAAGACAAGTACCTATTCTTCACACAATAATCAGGGAAAGTCTGAGGTGATGACGTTTGGACACTAGAAAGCTGCACTTGAGCTACGTTTCAGCTGCGTGTCATGTGTTCCTCACAACAGACATGTTGGAACTAGCAGGTGGCCTGTTGTAATTATTGATGTGCTCTATGTAGGCTTATGCCAATCTAAGGGTGCCTATGGTGCTAAAGCCTTGTTCCTTCTTCTGATGCAGAGCTGGGAGTTTGGGATCCCTTTGTGCAGGGAGCTGGCATATCAGTATGAAAGCCTCTACGATTATCAGAGTCTCAGCTGGATTCGGGTGAGTTCTGTCCCTTGCCTCTTCCCTCACCCCTGACCAGAGTTACCTGGATTTTCCTGACATTGGTTTCTGAATGAACCTCCTTAAGTGGGGCATAAGGCCCTTGGTTTAGTGCTGCACACAGTATAACAGAGGTAGAAGCTAAAATTATTGCCTTCAGCATACTTGAAGTCTGACTGGGGAACCAAAACACTTGCCTAACAAAGGATTTTACGATCTGCACCCTAAAGACATTTGTGCTCAGGGAAACAAGCCTGCATAGGCACAATAGGATAGGAGTTTTGGGGAGGAGCAGCATCTCAACTTTATGAAGAATTTTTCTCTAAATGGTTTTGTTCAAGGATAGTTCATCTAAAAACTTCATTGCATGGGCCAGGGATTTAGCTAGGTGGCATTAGTGCCTGCCTTGCAAGCGTAAGATCATGAGTTCGATCCCTGGTACCAGCAAAACAAAACGAAAAATAAGAACTTCATTGTAAGAGCTTTCCCCTTTGATTTCCCACTTTGATGTGTGATTAACTTTAAGCACTGTGTCCTTTCTCCCTTCCTTGAAGCAAAATATTAAAAAATTAACCCAGGGATTTAACTCAGTGGCATAAGCACCTACCTGGCAAGCACAAGGTCATGAGTTTGATCCTGGTACCAAAAAAAAAAAAAAAATTAAGTAGGGTGCCCCATGAACTTTGAGAATCTGACCTATATTTTTCCTAGTTGTTGGTTTTAGGTTCTGAATCATAACTGCTGCTGATTTTATCAGCATACAGAAGTTAGTGATCTCAGCTCATATTCCCTATACCTCATGCTTGTTGCTAACTCCTCTCCCCTATTCTCTTGTTCAGATTGAGAGTTGGGCATGGTGCCCTAGAAATAGTTTGTGAAGGCCACTGTCCCCTGACAGCCTGACTTCACTGAATTCACCAGTTTTCCAGTTCAAGTTTCATTCAGTTTTTTTCTGACTGTGAAGCCAGGTCAGCCAAGACTAGAAACCTTACTGAGCTTGGTAGTGCTACACATCATGGATACTAACTTTTCAAGCTTGAAATCTTTTAAATTAGAACTAGTACCAGTGTTGCTGACAACTGATCCTTCTTCACTATGGATATTAGCATCTTTAGTCAGAGAATAAATGAACAAGAGTGGATGCAATCAAACTGATATGAAATGATACTGAGAATTATTGATTGTGAGCTACAAGTAATCCTAGTCAGGGATTAACTAGTATAGTGAGTGTCCATCATAGTCAAAATCCTTGGGCAGAAAAAGATCCATGTTAAATATGTGCCCCCAAGTATAAAAGCCAGATTTCTAGGGAGGTAGGTCCATGTCCTGGAAGGACATTCAGAGTATCCTCACAGGACCACAGCAGGCAGGCCTGTCATCATTACATCCTCAGGTGGTGATGGAGAAGGAGGGCTTCCTCTTCCATGATGCAGCTCCCTGAAGAGATGCTGTTCATGGGTAGGGACTCACTTCCTTCCTATCTAGATTGAGTTGCCATGAATCCCTTTCCAGAAGACAGTGCCCACTTGGGCCCATGAGAACTTGCTTTGGACCAGCAACAGCCAAGCCAACCTGAAGGCAGTCACCTTTCTTGTTCACAGAAAATGGAAGCCAGTTACTATGACAACATCATGGAGCAGCAACGCCTGGAGCCTGAGTTCTTTCGAGTCGGCTTCTATGGCAGGAAGTTTCCTTTCTTCCTTCGGGTAAGTTCATTCAAATGGTCACAAAAACTTATATATAATATACATATAATTCACATAAAACCTTACTCTTTCCCTTTTGTCTGTTCTACTGAATGCTTCTTTCTAAAGGAATGGCCAGTTAACAGAAGGCATTTGGGTTTATTTGATTGGCCTGGCTACTCACTTTAACATGGTTTTAATCTGCTGTATTATTCTGTAGCTATCAAGAAGCATGAGGATAGTTTTCCTACAGAATCTACCATGTTCCTTCTAGAAATGACCAGAATCTAATAACGTACCATAGATACCTTCCAACTTTTGCCTCTGGTGCATAGAACCTCCATTCTGTTTTCAGCCTACTGCACAAGTATAGCCCTGACCTCAACAGTCAACTTGCACATACAACCAGAATGGAGAAGTCTTTGTTTGAAAGAACCTATACAATAAGTCCCCTTGGCTCCTGGAACCCTGCAGGAGCTCCCAGACACTAAGTTTAGCCATGGAAATCCTCTTCTAGGTAGCCAGTTCTCTGACCAAAGCAACAGTAGCCATTTCTCTCCATCCTTTCCCAGTAGGCTGAGCTGGAATGTGAACAGTGGGAGGAATGGCTGAGCATAGTTCTAGTGACACTAGTTGAGTCATTATGATATTTTTCCTTTTTTAAGTAAAAAGTAAGGAGTTTAATTTTTATTTACAGTGGCAAGATATGAAATTCCACAGAAAATAAACCCACTCAAAAGACAGCAGTTGCTGAATTAGCATTCTCACTGGTAAGCTTGAATATGAGACAAAGAGGAAAAGGCTGTACAGGGAATTCAGGTTTTCACAGGAGGTGGTGCAGGGCTTACCTTCAAAACATCCACAGTGGCTCAGCCCCAAAGCAGTGTGATAATCTTATTTATTAGCACAGCCCGTAGGTTTCAAGAGTAGTTATTCCAAATAAATGTATTGTTCTCAGATAACTTAAGTGAAGCTGTCCTCATGTGAGTCCCAAAATACACTTGAAATGTTAGACTACCTCTGATGAAATGTTAGACTACCTCAATGTCTTACTAAAAATTAGTGTCCCAAAAATCTCAGCAAGCAGGTGGGAAACATCACAGGATCCCTTTAGTATGTTTGGAATTCCAGCCTATTGGAAAAATTGTTTTAGCTCCTGAGTATTAACAAGCTTGGTATTGTAACAGTATCGCATCAAGGTCAACTGGCACTACTGCCTCCCTGTGAAAAAAAATTCAGTTGGCTAACAGCAGAGTCCAGGATAACCACATTTCAGATGTAAATCAGGTCAAGTCACACTTTTCTACATAGTAATCATTCTAGGCCAAAAGGAAAAATGACCTGGAGGGAGCAGTTCATACCACAAGGACAACAAGCTTACTGTACCTGATTGTGATGTGCAATAACTCTTGCACAGGAGTGTTCCTAGCAGTAGAATATGGATGCGCAGAGAATTCCTTAGCAGAACTAGGGCTATTTTATCCAGTCCAGGCATTTTGGAAGGAACAAATTTGCTGCTTCTGTCTGTGTTGATCTTATAGCAGAAGTGGTCATGGAGATCCACAAAAGAGGTAAAAGGGATTATATAAAATTCAGAAATCAGCATCATCTCCAGAAAGTTCTTTGACAAATTATTGAGTATGGCATTATAATTTCTTTCTCATCTCATCTTTGCCAATTATGATTTATTGTTATTTTATTACCCTTGTATAGATTTACAGTTTGTATATCATAAGGCAAATTTTCCCTCTAGAATCTCATCACTGGGTATTACAGAATTGGTCCCTAGCATCTCATTTCTGTCCCTGCCAAACAGGAGTGCTCTAGCCTGGTTTGCCTTGGCTCATACCACCTCATGTACAGATGGCAAGGCACATCCATATTTCTGGGTTCTTGAAACTAACAAGGAAGGACCTGGTATGGAACCTGTATCTAAATCGTGCCTTAAGTAACAGTCTGAACATTCAGATGTGGTTCCAGAAGTTCCAGTAATAGAAAAATAACAAAGGATGTTAGAGAGTGTTACCCATCAGTTCATTCCCACTTCCACCCAAAGAGCAGTCTCTTAGAGCTATGATTCATGTAGACAAATGTCATTGCCCTTGCTTCATGCTGCTTTCCCAGCTGCTCAGTTCATCTGTGGCAAGTGGAATAAATCCAAGTGGTGGTAGCTGTTTGCCTTATAGATGGCATCGATGAAGTACAAATGTGGCCTTTGTAGGGATATTGGGATTCTTGCCAGTGCATATTTGAGACTACCAGTCACCCTCAAGGTCAGTGCTCTGTCTTCCTCTTGCTGGGCCTCCCCCATAAGACTTCCCTAACCACCACTGAACATACAGGCCATCTATTCTTTACTTGTCAGCTTGGTTTCTGTGGACCATCTACCTTCCTTGCTTCAAAGATTTGGTTATCTACTAGTACATAAGAAGACAGGAAAATACCCAATGCTCCTTTTGGGGGGGGGGGAATTCCTATTTCTCTTCATTAGATCCATGAACAGACATTAGTGAGGAATATATCTATGTGAGTGAATATGAAAAAGTTAGTTCTTGTTCTGGGGGTATGGCTAGTGGTGGAGTGTTGCCTACCAGGTCCTAGGTTCAATCCCCTGTTCTAAAAATCTTTTTAAAAGTTAATGTCAGTTCTTCACAAGCCCACTATCTCCATGAGTTCCATAGCTGTAGATTGAATCAATTGTAGATGCAAAATATGCTGAAAAAATACATCTGAACATGTACAGATTTATTTTCTTGTCATTATTTCCTAAACAATACAGTATAAGAACTATTTGTAGTATATTTTGCAAGTAACCTAAAAATATTTATAGTATACAGGCAGGATGTATGTAAGCAATATGAAAATATTATACCATTTTATGTAAGGAATTTGAATATCCATGGATTTTGGTATGTGCAAAGGCATCCTGGAACCACTACTGTGAGGATACTGAGTGACAAACTATACTTTCTTCATTCATTTTGCTTATCAACAAAAAGCTTAGAAATAGCTACCCATCTGGCCAGCCTGCTTCTCCTGATCTGGACTTCCCTTCTAGTGTTACCCTTCCATTCTGATTCATTCAGATACATGGCCCAGCCTTAGCTGAGTTTTCTTATAGTAAGAAAGGAGCTAAGTAGAAAGGGGAAGAAATCCTCTGAGAAGGCTGAGGCCTGGCCTGTGATCAGCTCCTTCTCAGGAATTGTATGGCTAGCCTTATAGCATCTCCTTCCCTCTCTTCCTCTTTCCCTCCTTTTCCCTCCCTTTGCCCTTGCCCCCACCTTTTAACTCTACCTCTACCTGTACTTCCTCCTCTGCTTCTCAAGACATGCCAAGGAGGATTCTTAAGTGCCTGATGCCATTTGTTGAAAAGGATATAGTGAGGTAGCTGGATGCGAAAATAGTGTCACCAGCAGGTTTCAGACACACTTCCTCCAGTCACCCAGTCATGACCAGCTATAAGATAAGCAGAACAATAGGCCTGGGGCTATCTTGCTGTCAAGGAGACTTCAGCTACAAGGAGGAAAAATGAGACTTATCCCAAACCAAATATGATGTGACATTCAGTTTTAAGAAATGTGTAGTTTACATGATGTCAATTTGCTTTGCTGATATATTTGCAAAGGCAATTGGTACCAAAGAGGTTTATCAGTGCAGTAAACAATTACTGAATACTAGTAGTCACTGGACAATGTTTAGACCATTTCTTCTTCAGAGGCACATACCTGATCACCTGCCAATTTATAACTATTTGATAGTACCCACAGTGATGACTGGCCTCTTCAGCCACTGGCCTCTGCTGGCCTCTTCAGCCACTCTCCCACTAGTTATGCTCATATACTTTCTTTCCAGTCACTTATGGTATCTGTACCCCACCTCCAGAACTACCACACCACAGTGCAATTCTCCTTTCATTTGTTCCCACTTAGTTGTCTTCTTTTAACAGAGACTGCATGCTGTGCCATGTGCTTGCCCCAGGACCTGGTGCAGAGGAGGCACCTAGTTTATGTGGTGACAGGGGACTACAGGCAGGGAATAATGATTGCATGCTCTTATGTTTTTGGCAGAACAAAGAATATGTGTGCCGTGGCCATGACTATGAGAGGCTGGAAGCCTTCCAGCAAAGGATGCTCAGTGAGTTCCCACAGGCCGTCGCCATGCAGCACCCCAACCATCCTGACGATGCCATCCTACAGTGTGATGCCCAGTGTATCTTTTGGCACTGGTAGGGGGAGGAGGGCTGGAGTTCCAGGCGGTGTGTCCCACCCAGTCAGCTTCCCCTCTACTATTTGGTTGGCCTTCCACCTTATTAGGTTACTATAACCCTAAACCTGAATGTGACCTCAGCACTGAGCCCACTTAACAAGGTACTCATGCCTCACAGAGGAAGCACTGGCATGTCCATAGCCTTGTAAGTGGTTTCTGAACAGGACCCAGGAGGATATTTCTCTGGTTAACTGCTTCCAGCAACATAGAGTTCACCCTGCTTTGTGAGGGGCTTGCCAAGCAATCAGGAGCAATCATTGTGCAGGACTCTTGTCACAACGATATCAACTATACTCTGCTGTTCCCTGTTCTACTTCCCTGTGCACTGTTATCATCCCTGGTTTTTGTCAGGTAGATGGGGACAGAGCACCAGAGAGGCAGGGATGAGGAGACTAAAGATGCCTGTTGTTTGACTGCACTCTGATGCAAACACTGGCCTGTCCCTCAGAGCTTCCTTAGAAACCACATGAACCTAGTTTCTTTCCACAGAGATTTCAGATACTACTGTATGTTATTGAAAGCTTGTTTCATAATAAATACAGTGTCCCTACAATGAGTAGGCCAGAGTCCTTACAACCTTCTCTTCTGTGGGATGGTGAGCATTGCATTATCCTGATTCCTTTCCCATTTTTCTTCAAGGGGCATCAGAGGACACTTAGTTGTTGCTGTCTGACCTTGGCTGAGTGCCCAAGAGACTCATTGCTGGATCAGGAAGGAACAAGGGGCAGATAGATTGGTCTTACTATGCCTGGATCTTATCTTCCCCTTGAGATGATCTGTCTTCAGTACCACTACCAGTAGGGAACAAGAGCTGTTTTGTGTTTCTCTCATGTAAGGAGGTGACAGGTCAGCCACACAGGTCTGTCTCTTTGGCAAGTCTGGATTACTCCTTCACTTCATACCCAGACTTGCAGATCTATGCAGTGACACCTATTCCAGATTATGTGGATGTTCTGCAGATGGATAGGGTCCCAGATCGTGTCAAGAGCTTCTATCGCGTCAACAATGTAAGGAAGTTCCGGTACGACAGACCTTTTCACAAAGGCCCCAAGGACAAGGAGAATGAATTCAAGGTGAACAAATCTAGGAAAGTAGGGGCAAGCCCCACTTTCTTGAGAATCCACTACTATTGCATCCCTCAGGTAGGTGGAGTGTGGCAAACCTGACTGACTACCTGCTCCTCCCTGTTCCCTCCCTGCAGAGCCTATGGATTGAGCGCACTACATTAACCCTGACTCACAGCTTGCCTGGCATCTCCCGGTGGTTCGAGGTGGAGCGGAGGGAACTGGTGAGATAATGCCTCAGATGGGGCTGAGCTTCGGCTGCTTCCTCAAGCCATGGCTCTGGGGAGCTTTCTCTAAGGACTAACTGAAGAAAGAAAGAATTGTGACCTCCTGCCTGTCCTCAGCTCCCCCAGGTCAATCCTGTACTGGGAGCTTTGTGTACCTTCTCTGATCTAAACCTCACAGCAAACCTAGGGAGCAGGTATTTTTTAACCACCAGTTTTCAAAGGAGAAAACCGTTCTCCGAGGTTCAGGAAGCTATAGCTCTCTGGTTTCAGAACTGCTTTTCTTCTTTATTGCTGTTCTTTCACATGCCCATAAACCAGAAAAGCAGTGAAAGGCCCACGGAGTATTGTATCAACAGGAGCAAGGAAGGGGACTCCGCATCATAAGTCATAGATCCCTACTTTCAGGACAGTGATGAAGGGTATCTCCATTCCTGGGAGGACACTGTCTTCTCCGTGCCCATAGGTGGAGGTGAGCCCTTTAGAGAATGCCATCCAAGTGGTTGAGAATAAGAACCAGGAACTGCGGGCCCTAATCAGCCAGTATCAACACAAGCAGGTGCATGGAAACATCAACCTGCTCAGCATGTGCCTGAACGGCGTGATTGATGCAGCTGTCAATGGAGGCATTGCACGCTACCAGGAGGTGAGCTGAGGCCCTGGATCAAATATGCACAGGCACCCTGGCTGGGAAGGTGGTTTACGGTCTCTTCAAGATTACAGCCTTCTTGGGGAGGCTTTCCTCTCCTAGCTAAGCTAACTTGGAATTATTCTTGGACAAGGCCTTGAGCTTCTGGCCATTCATCCTTTTAGTAGCACAGCTCTCCTGCAGCCTTACCTGATCCCTTTCAGATGGATTATCCATTGGATAATGGCAGGATGTTAAGTGTCCTCCAAGGGGAGCTCTGGAGGGCCAACCCTTCAGGAAAAGTGAATTGTGGGCTGGCTTAACAGCTAGCCCCAACTTCTTGGCCACTAGTCTTGCCTGTCCTACTCAGGCCATCCAGGCTTCATGAAGGACTGGGGTTAGCATCCAGTTCAAGTGACTTGACCACCTCCAGACCTTCTCAGGCACAGTAACACACCTGTGGTTTCCAGAGGCTCTAATAAAGTAGGCTGGAAGGGGTGGTACATACACCTATGGGACAGCATGGCTGCCTTTGTACTTAGGCTTCTGAGGCTCCATCTAAGTAGTAGTCTTTCTAACCTTCCAGGCCTTCTTTGATAAAGATTATATCATCAAGCACCCAGGGGATGCTGAGAAGATCACCCAACTCAAGGAGCTCATGCAGGAGCAGGTATGGCTTAAGGGCTTAGAGGTGTGCAGGCATTGGGAAAGGCTGCACACTGAAAAATGGCTGCAGTTCTCAGGAGCTGCTGTCTGCTTAACATAAAGGCTTTATTTGGCATCCTCATAGGTCCATGTCCTTGGAGTGGGACTTGCAGTTCATGAGAAATTTGTGCATCCAGAAATGCGGCCTCTGCATAAGAAGCTGATTGATCAGTTCCAGATGATGCGAGCTAGTCTCTACCATGTAAGCTGATCCCTGACCTGCCCCTAGCAGCTGTACAGTACCAGGTGCCACTTCCTCCAGACCTATGCCACAAGCCAAGGAAAAGTTGGAGTGAGGGGAGAAAGAGAAGCTGTCCCCATCACAGTGGCAGGAGGCAGTGGATCAGTGATATATCCAGGGCAAGAATTCTCAGGGTCCTCTCAATTATTCACTCACTCCCAAAGGAGTGAGATTCAGGGCACATTTTTCAGGGCACTGTGCTAATAGAGGCTTTCATAGGCGGAGCAAAGAAACTAAAGTATATGTCCTACATGCAGGGATTTCTTTAGAGAAGTTTTCATTCCAAGAACCTTCAGAGTTAAAAGTATGGCCTGAGCCAGTTCCCCATCTCTTTTCTCTCCTTCCCTATCTTCATTTTCCCCCTCCCTGTATCACTCTTCTTTCTTCTCTAACTCCCTTTCCCCCACCCCAACTTTCTCCATGTCTAGTGACCCAGGTTCACATCTGAGAAATCCTTTGGCACTTTCATGCTAGCTTCTCCTAAAGGTATAAGATAAATTCTGGGTCTAGACCGGACCATATAAAGTCTCCATGCCGGCTTGGCTTTTTCACCTCTGCTAGGTCTTAGACCTGGACTAATACACACCAGGAAGGCCTGTCTGTTAGCACTAGTTTTCTTTGGCAGAGCCTACAGAGAATGTTGGCCAAACAAAGATTCACGTACCATCACCCCATTTTCAACTGTGACTGAAAATAATTTCTAGAGAAACCCCTCTTTGAACATTTTTACATCTCAAAGGATATAAGCCCAGTTACCTACTGCTGCCTGGCTCCCAAGCAAAGCTCTATTCTCATTAGCCAGGACCGGTAGGTAAAAGTAGCAGAGAGGCAAGGGAGGAGAGCTGTTAGATGCTGGACAAGATGTTATGGACAAGAGATTCCTCTTCAGAGATGACCCTTGGCTCCAGAGACGCTAGGGGATGTTGGCCTCTCCAGACTCAGTGGACCTGACCAGGTTGGAACAGACTTGCTTGATTCTTGTGTGCTATAAGTTGTGGTCACCTCAGTCCCTCCACACTCCCAGTGCAGCTACTAGCCTATTCCGGAACAAGTATGGACCGTCTGAAAAATAAAAAGAGGAAAAGCTTGTCAGTTTGAGAGGGGATGCCCTTTATAAAAGAAAGCTGTAGAGCCTAAATTTCTCCTTCCTCTTAGGATTATCCTGTGGTATTTCAAGGTAGAACTTGCAGAGAATGTTCCTCCCTTAAAATTAGGGGGTCAGCTTAGTAAAGAACTTGAGTAGTCACTGAATCTGATGAGCATTTCATCACTTCTCCTTGAGCTGTGTCTCCTCCCAGTTTGGCTGGTCTCTGCAGTGTGCCGACTTCCCTGTTGTAGCAGGTGGTTCTTGCAGGCTGGAAATTAGCCATGAGGGAGATTCTCTGCTGCACAAGCAGTCAGGGCAGTCAGGGCACCACAGCAAAAAGCACAGAACGCTTGCCCAGTTCATGTCTGGGTCCTGTGTGTTTGGGCAGAGGTATCTTCTGGGACTTGAGAAGCACATTTCAGGCATGTTAATGTTCTAGAAGAAGAAGCAAAGCTCCAAAACATCCCTAATAGACTTAGGGCCCCTGTTCACCATAGACTATGAAGGACTCGAAACCTGGAAAGTTGTCCTTTGTTTCCTCAGAGTTATAAACAGGAACACAAACCAATATCCTGTTACTTAGAAGGGTTTAAGATTAGAAGTTTCTATCATGAAGTCTACATACTTAGTATGAATTTAATTAGGCTAAAATAGAATTTTCCTGTTGTTCATTGGAATCTTGTTGCCTGTTTCCCCGTAGACTGTTACAGGCAACCTAACGCAGGTCACGAAATTAAGCCATTTATACAAGCCAGTAAATCCCAGCCCCAATCCTTATGTAAGATGTTCTCACTGACAGCTGATAATGCTGCCTCTCCTCTTTCTCAGCCTTTGCTGTGCTTGTTGTGTAGGTGGGAAAAAAAAAAACCTGTTAACATAGCCCTATAAGGTCAGACCAAGCAGCCTAGTCCAGATGTGCTTCTCTTCACAGAGTCAAGCTAAGACTTTGTGTCCTATGGTGTAGGCGCCAGGGGAGTAGCAGGGTGGTTAGTCACGGAGGGGTCATTGCCCAGAAGAGCTCAGCAATACAATGCATACTCCATTTTCTTTTATATTCTAACTAGCAGTCTACTTTTCCCTCCTACCCTTTAATTATTTATTCTTTACTGTATAAATAAGCATTCCTTTCTCAACAGGAGTTTCCAGGTTTGGATAAGCTAAGTCCTGCTTGTTCAGGCACCAGCACCCCACGGGGAAATATTCTGGCATCCCACAGCCCCATGAGCCCTGAGAACATCAAGATGTCCCATCGGCACAGGTACTGCCTTAGAGCTAGCAAGGGTTTCCTATGGGGAGGTAAGTCTGAAAGATGAGCATCTAGGAAAGGAGTTCCAGAGAGTGCCTTCATGTATTCATACTCCTTCTTACCCATCCGCACAGCCCTACCACAAAATGAGAGGACATCTGGGTAAGTTTTTAAAGATGATTCAAAGTTTATTATGCAGAAAAGAGCTGAGATTAGGAGAGTAATGAAGTGAGATTGATCTAGACAAGTGACTGACTTGAACAAAAGCTTCAAGGTGTGAAGCAGCCAGCCTGGTCAAAACTAAGAGCAGAGACATAACTAGCTGTGGGGCAGGATTCCAGGGCACAAAACAGAGCCAAGACTCGCTCTGAATGAGCCTCATTCATGCAGACTTTTGGACTTGATCCTAAGGGGAATGGGAATCACCTGCTGGTTCTTTGTTTTTGTTTTTAAGACAGGGTCTCGCTATGTAGTTTAAGCTGGCCTTGAACTCACTACATGGCCCAGACCAATCTTGAATTCATGGTGATCCTCCTGCCTCAGCTTCCTGAGTGGTGGGATTATAGGCATGTACCACCACACTTGGATACTAATAGGTTTTAAGGGAAAAAATAATGGTATAATATGGCCAAGTGTGGCTACCAGCAACTCAGAATTTTTGGCCTTGCTGGGCTCAACTGAGAATACTCAGAGTCTAGGACAAGAAGGCCACATTGAGGACCCAGTACATGAGAAGGAACAAATTTATGAAGTGCTTCCTGATATTGACTGAGGAAAACTATTGACAAACCCGTGGCCACAGGTATAGAAGAAAACCCACTGATAGTTCACACCAGCTATTTTGGTAGCTTCCCCATACCAAGAAGGTATCTCTGGCCTAGGAGCAGATCCCATAATGGTGTGGGCAGCAGTAGGCCCTGGCTCAGACTAATAGCCCACAGCAAGGAGCACACAGAATCCTTGATTCGCTCAGCACATATTCCTTTCATTCCTTGAGAAACTTTCAATATCTCAGACCAAGTGATCATAAGTAATGTAACTCTAGGTAGAGTCTATGTCAGCACACCATGGGCCTTTCCCAACCAGGGGCTCCTGGGTCATCAGGGCAGGACTCAGGACTTCTCTAGGTCTCCAGCTTGGCTGTGGAACCCTCCAGACCAGTGGTGGCCAAAGCTTAGGAGGCCCGTTTCACTCCTCTACTTCCACCACCTCTCAGCATGCTTTCTCAGCCATGGCCTGATTCCTCCCTATTTCCCACTCTTGCTCACAGCCCCATGAACTTGATGGGCACAGGCCGCCATTCGTCATCCTCTCTGTCTTCACATGCGTCTAGTGAAGCAGGAAACATGGTGATGATGGGAGACAGTGCCATGGGCGAGGCTCCTGAGGACCTGTACCATCACATGCAGGTACCAGGGCTGTTCAAGGAAAATGGTCAGAGTACCCGGTGTAGAGGACTTAGCTTTCTGGTAAAGCATCTGGTCCAAGAACAGGCAAGCCTGCCTGCTTCTCTGGTCCCTGAATTCCCTCCTCTAGAGCTAACAAAGTGCCTTCTTTCCCCATGCCACCCCAAACAAACCTCACTTCCTAGGCCTTATTTCCCTAGAAGAAAATCTAGCCTCAGCCCTAGCTACTCTCACAGATCCCAAGGGAAACAGCCTCTGCTAGATTACTGCTTGGCATTTCTGTGTAACAACCGCATCCTGCTTCCTCTATGGGCACCAGAAAAGGACCACTGCACTATCCCTGCTCTGTGAGTGTGGTATGGGTAGTCCCTAGTGCCATCAGCCTGGCCTCTGTCAGGGTCCAGGGTAACAGCATCAGGCACTGGTTCTAATCATCTCAGAGTATGAAGTAACCAACTATAGGTCAGCCCTGTAGTCCTGGACGTTCAGAAGTGTATCCTGCTGATTTTTCTCCCTTTCCAGCTCACATATCCCAACCCCAGCTACCAGGGCTCAGTCACCAACGTCTCTGTTCTGTCCTCGTCCCAGGCAAGCCCTTCTTCCTCCAGCCTGAGTTCTACTCATTCAGCACCGTCCCAGATGATTACCTCTGCCCCTTCCAGTGCCCGAGGTAAGATGACAGAGTGCTACCTACAGAAGGGACAAGAGGGCTTTGTGAACCCCACTTGTCCACCTTTCATCTGTGACTGTCTTTGAGAATGGCTTATGACTTAGAGAATGCTCATTTCAATACCAAGAATTCAAGGGTTTCTGCATCCACACCCCACCACCTCTGGCTGACAGTAGACCCTGTCCTGGCAGTGATCACTGCTGTGCTTCTACAAGGTAGCAAGCTCTGTATCTCTAGCTTAGCAAGAAGACGCAACCTAGGAAGAAGCTTAGTCCTTTCCCACTGAAATGATTGCAAGAATAAAGAGTAAAGTTAAGGCAAAACTGAGATCTTTTTTGTCTTGAGAAAACAACCATCATGACACAGTATGAAAAGTAAATTTGAAGGCTAAAATTGACCCAAGAACATATTATTCTAAGACAGTAACAACAACTAAAAAAGACTTTAGTTTGGAAAGGCTTAATCAGAGGAGATGGCTCTGTAAAACCTATTTCCTTTGTCAATTATTGCTTGATATCTCGTCAATTGAGAAAATGTTGTCCTCCAAGAGCTGTGTTCTCCAAATTCTGTTCCCAGTTCCTGCAGTGAAAATTATTTCTACCTTTTCAGATTAAAAAAAAATTGTGATAGAATGAGAATCAGCTGTGGTATGTGGGGTCTAGTGCAGTGGTGGAAAGCCTTTTAGAGATTTCAGTAACACAAGCTTACTGTAGCCTGCATGCCATAGGTTCACTGGTCTAGTGCTTCCCAGAATTGGTTGTGTGGACAGCAAAGTAGTCTGAGCCCATCAGCTCAGGGTTCAGAGAGAGGAGATCATTTTTTTCTTCTCCTTACTTTGAATATGAAGAAAAATAACACAGTTTATCACTCGGGAAATAATTAAGAAATAAAGTTCTCCAAAGCACACAAATCTTTGAGGCCCACAATAGAAATGATGGAGAGAACCAAGCAGCGTGGCATAGCTGAAAGACAGAGCCAACTGAGAAAAGCCTTGGTAGTGTGGAGGGGATGGAGTGTAATGTTCCAAAAGGGAAGCCCACAGACTTCTGCCTGAAGTATGTAGTCCAGCCCCTCATTCCTGAGGGGAGATAAGTCCAGTGAGAGGGCAGGAAGCTGAACTTTGAGTACAGGTTTATATTCTCGCATGTCTATAGTCTCATACCCACTTACCCCTCATGTTGCTTTTCTAGCATGGACTATGAGAGCCAGAAAGGGGATTCAGTACTTGGAAACAGATCCCATACTGTTAATAAAACAATGAACCAACAAAATGGTACATACTAAAGACTTATCAGTGTGTGAAAACTGCAAATAGAGAAGATTTCTGTTGCAAAACAGGCAAACTGAAAGATGGCTTTGTGCCTTAGATACTTGTCTCATTGCTGAAACAAAATACCCAACACCCAAGGTTAAAGGAGAAAAGGTTTATTTGGTTCACAATTTTATTGAGGTTTCAGTCCATAATCTGCCAGCTTCAAGACAGGGTGGCTCATGTCAGAGGGGCAACCATTCATGGTGACAATGAGAGAGCGAGTGAGCAAGCTTCTTTCTGTCCCTTATATTGTATGTAGGCTACTCGCCCTAGGGCAGGTGTAGCTATTACACTCTTAATCCCAGGATTGCACCATGAATCAATCATAAGCTCTATGGATTCAGCTACCTCCTAAAAGCCCATATCCCATAACTGCATGAGGCTTTAGAAAGACATCTAGACACAAACCATAACACTTTGGGAATAAAAAGGAAACAGAGAGAAGTAGCCAAAAATGTTGTAGTATAGATAGATTGGTATTTAGTGTCTAAAGGTAAATGCTCTAATTAGAGCTGCAAAAACAGATTTTAATTCTCCCTGGGTTTTATTGTTTTCCCTAACATAAAATGTCTTTTAACATATGCTTAGCTATATCTTGTCTGTATCTAGTCCTGAGGAAGACAGACATCAGAGTCATGATTGTTGATCAAGACAAAAGTAAGATTTTAATTCTGTACCACTCTGATATTACTTAGGTATGCCTGTGGCTGCTGTCCAAGATCTTATAGACTTTACAGATGTTACCACCTGTATCCTTCCAGCTAACCAGTTATGGATTTATTCGGGCATGGAGCTTTCACTGACTACTCAGTGAGGAAGCTGCCTGGCTGTTGATCAGGGAGCATCACATCAGAATAGAACTACAGAAAAAGGATTTCTTCTTTGTTTAGAACTAACTCTTCCTTATTTCAAGTGGCTAAGTTAACTGTTGCTACATAATAAACTACACCTAAAACTTAGTAATTTAAAACAAGTTGTCATCTCGCACCATTCTGTGAGCTAACAGGACTGTGTCAGATGTACGCTAAAATCACTTTAAGGTCTTGATGTTCAGCATGGCTCACTAATATGGCTGCCAGTTGGGGATGGCTTCATCTGGGGCTGTCAACTTGTTGCTACATTTCACTTTTCCAAGAGGATTAGGCTTGTCTCTGCATGGCTGCTGATATTCCCCAGAGCAAGCATTCCAAGAGACTCTGGAAGAAGTTGCAAGGCTGTTTATTACCCAGCATTGGGTATGCTAGAAAGTCCCTTTGCCACATTTCTATTGACTAGTCAAGTCACTCAAAACCAACAAATGCCAGGAAAGAAGATTCCACCTCATGTAGTAAGGAGTGGCTTGTATGTTTTGGGAGGAAAGGGAAGCCACTAGTGGTCACCATTTTTAGAGAAAAACTATCACAGTGGTCAGCCTCTAGCATATCACATCGAAGAGAGCTGAGAAAAACCTCCTTCCCTTTTTGGGATAGACAATAAGTTCAGAAGTAAATAAAATGGTTCCCTCAAACTGAGCCCAAAGTTGGGAATGATGACAAGGGTAGAAACAGTAAGAGGAAGTCACTTCTAGACTACAGCATTCATAGTCTGTGTGCATCTCCACTGTCTGTCAGGCACAGTGTCAGGCCCTGTGAGAGAAGACAGAAGAATGTGTGTGACATAAAGGAAAACTGATGTTTTCATAAACGTGGCAGACACAGTAGTCGAAGTACTCTAGGCAAGTAAAGGAGGGAACGACCTACTCCATCTGGAGTTTCTGTTCTTATTACCAGTGAGGAGGAAGCGTCCATGGAGGTGGCCTGAAGCAGATTCCTTTACACTAGGAGTACTTTCCTACTCCCAGGAATGGTCATGAGATTAGTGGCATTCCTTGCCATATCCACTGACACTGCTGTGTTTCCCCATGCTTTGGAAGCTTCTGAGAAGAAAGGCATATAGGCAACCTAATCTCTTGTGAGTTAGCAGCTCCCCCTCATGGTCAAAAGGTTAACAGTAGTAAATGGATGCTACATGATTGAAATCATCCAGTCGCACTGGAATTTAGCCTTCCTGCAGATTATCAGAGTATAACTGATGTAGTTCAAAAGTCCTAAGTGACTTCATGGAAAGTAACTGTCATGTTCGTACCATTCCATTGGCTGCCCAGGGCAGAGGGCAGTGGGAAGGAAGTGAGGCATAGAATTGGAAAATATAATGCTAGCGTGCACTCCTTTGTGGCACCAGAGGCAACTAAAAAATGGGTCCAAATCCTCAATAGTCTCGGTTCCTCCCTGGGCCTGCAGGCTGATGTCCTTCTATCATAGCCCTCCAATAAATCAGGGCATACACAAATGCACTCAGTGAGGCAGTCGGTGCGGTGAAAGACCATGAACAGCCTGAAAAGTGTGGAATGGACATCAGGTGTCTGATGTAGCATTTGGTGTAAAGGCACTGTGGGTTTGTTATTTGTTTACTGTACACACTAAATACAGAACAGCATGTCCCTGGTCCTGACTCACAGTGTTCTGTGCTGGGAGGACACCGCAGATCAGTGGGATTTGGCCCTTTCTACTTGTTTCATTACATGGCCATCTTCCTGAGGTTGCCTCACAGCACAAGTTCTAAAAGAGAGCATAGAAATTAGAAAAACCACAAAGTAATAGCAAATTCAGGCACAGTTTTTCGGGATACTATAATACTTTATTCATTATCTTAAAACCAGATCTTAAGCCAGGCTTGAAAGTATACAAGTAGAATCACTCAGACCAACTTGGAAGACGTTATGTAACTAGTAACTGGGAAAAGTTATATTACTAGTTTTTGCTATACTGACTCTTTAAAGTATTTCAGCCTCTTCTTGAATGAAAATACACAAGGAATTTCTCAAATATCCCTGGAGAAAGCTGGTTAAGTATTGTGTGCAGGGGACCCTAACCATCTTCTTTTAGCCATGTCTTGACAGTGCTAGCATTGTGCACTCAAAGGAAAGCCCTAGAGATCTTGGGTTTTAGAGACATGGAGCTTCTAGGAGCAGAAAATTCACCTCTCAGCTGGAGCCCAGGTGTGATCTCAACCATCCAACTTCTCAGTGCACCAAAGAGGGGTTTCTACCACGTGAGTGAAACAGATGCACTGGAGTCCAGTTGACTTTCCTGTGAGAGGACCAGTGGCCCCTTGGCTTCTCACTGAATGTGCCCGGTCTCTGGCAGTGTACATCTCAAGGGTTATCCAGATTATACCCCTAGAAAAGCCAGCAAGTATTGCTTCTGTGAAAGGCTGCCAAGTTCCTCAGCCTATACCTATGATCTGAATCCATGGGAACTGGGTCACACTACACCAGTATGGTCTGTTCTCCTTTTTATCCTTTCTAGCCAGAGGAAGTCACTTCAGAGGCCTCACAGAAAACTGTGAACCAAGTCAACTCAGGAGCCTAGGTTAAAATTATCCTATGACTTCTAAATAAGTTCTATGCCCACTCTCAGCCACTGAAGGTCAAGTCTCAAAGCCACTTGTGTGGTTCCTGGGTTCCCAGCTACCCTGGTTGTAAGGCTGCCAGAAAACTGCAGGAAGACAGAGGTCAGATGGTGGGGGTCTAAAATCCAAACAGGACATTCTTTTAGAAAAAGGTAGCAAGGGAGTCAGGTGAGAATACAGCCACTGGTATTGGGGAAAGGTAAGTCTATGGAACTCCAATATGTGTGACTATTACCTGACTGTCTGTGTCTTTTTGATGGTTCCACTGAAAGCTGATCTGTGCCCATACCTGGGCCCCTTGAGAGAGTCCAGCATCCAGGCCATACTGAGGCCCTAAAAGCATTGGGTGCAGAGGCCCCTAGCCACCTTATTCTAGTCCTCAACTCTCATAACCCTTAACCTTTGCACACCAGGTGGGAGCTCTATTGGAGGGTCTGCCTCAGCTGGGATACCAGGTGCAGCCTACCACCATCCAACCCCCAGGTTCTACTTCATTCCTCCAGTGTTTGCTGAATTCATTTCTCCCAGCGGTAGGGGACACCTATGTTGGTTCCCCAGTCCTGACCACTGGGCCCTCCATTTGTGGTTTGTCATCTATGTGTGATTGTTCTCACTTGGTTACAGGCTCTCCCTCTCTGCCAGATAAGTACCGCCACACCCGGGAAATGATGTTGCTGCTGCCCACACACCGGGACCGCCCAAGCAGTGCCATGTATCCAGCAGCCATCCTGGAGAATGGACAGGTAGCAAATCCACCCTACAAATGCCTTTGCTACCAGTGTGTTGACCTGGGCTTCCTTTATTGCATTTGCTGGGTTTTCAGCATTGTCCTGCATGCCTCCCTCATTCTGCTATAAAAAGGCTGCTGGGCTCCTATGTGGAGTACAGTAAATCTGAGGACAAGTAATCTAGATAGTGTAGGTGTGGGTAGAATGGCACCAGGTTTGGAGCCAGTATTGTTGTATGACTATCTGTCCTGCTGGTCAGCTTTCTGGATTTCTCATCCCACATCCCTCTGGAATATAGTTCTTTGGAACTCATCCCAAGAAGGCTATGGTAAATGCAAGTCTGGAGTGTCCTTCCTCCTTCTGTGTGTACAGGGCATCCATGTAGGCTCCACCTCTGTTATCTGCCTACCTTACTGCTTTCTGGGGCTGCTGTTCATACCATTTGCACAAGTCTCCAAATACTCTGCCTGCCTGGAGTCCTAGACCAGGAAGCTATAGTGATTAACTTTCTCCCCTGGGTACTCTGCCCTTGCCATTCTGAGCCCACTGCAATCATCTCTAAGTGACTGGCATTTAGCCCCACAGTGCCAGGAGTTTCTGGCACACCCTGTACCTGAAGAGCTCCACCAAGCAGAAAGAAAGGATCTGCTTGGAAAACTTCCATCAGAACAGGGCCTGTATGAGTCCATGCTTGGGTGATACCCTTTCTTTACCTTCAGTGCTAACATGAAACTGTGTGGGGCCTCTCCAGGAAGCAAAATCTGTTGGAGTTAATGCATAAAGTGGGGGTCCTTAAATCTTTTTTGCCAGTGGGACTCCCTAACTACTAGGTATTCTAGACACATTTATGTCCTTTTCTTGGACCCTGCATAAGACAATATGGGTGGTACTTTGATCATGGAAGTGCTGAGAACCAGGTGCCTCTGGACAGTCTTCTCCAACGCTTGTCTGGCATTCTCAGCATATCTCAAGCACAAGCCATCCTACTGCTTTGATTTCTCTGTCCATTCTTAGAACATACTGGCTGCTGTGATCCATAACACTGCCTCCCCAAGACATAATGTTATTTTCACACTTTTGGTTATTTTTCTCCTGCCTTCAGTCACCAAACTTCCAGCGGGCCCTGTTCCAGCAAGTGGTTGGACCCTGCAAACCCTGTAGTGATCCCAATCTGTCTGTGGCTGAAAAAGGTATTGTACAGTTTTTCTAAGAGTCCCTCCATGTTTGTCTACATGTTCAGTGTCTGACTCTTATCCTCGAGCTGCCAGGGCTACACCCTAACACTCAGATCTCTCAATCTGTCCAGAGTGCTGATCACATCTACTCATTGTGTAACCCACATCAGGTTTAGATCCTGTTTGTCTGTATCACTCCCTCTTTCCATATCTGCCTTCAAAGAGGTCCAGTTGCTAACTGCCCCGAATCCAACTTTATGGAAACTTGTGCTGCAATCACTCCCATAGGCTTGTCCTTAACAGGTCCAGAATTCAAGCCCTGTAGTCCCTTTGTTCCTTCTCAGGTTGGGCCTCCCTTGGACCACAGAGCAGGCCTGGGACCACAAAAACCACAAGAATAAAACACATACACACTGTGACAACATGGATTTCCTAAAGAAATCTTCTCCAAGAGAAGTCCTGCATGCTCTAAAGGAGTCCCTTCATCCTGTAGCCACTCCGGCCAGCAAGACCATCAGTCATGCCAGACTGAACAATCCTCCTTAGAATTGAAGCTGTTTAGATACTGTCATTTTATCCTGTGTTATCCTGCAAGCTGATGAAACAATGAGCCTTCAGTCTCAATGACCTTGGCCTGCAACCCCATACCTGAGTTAATTTTAACACAGAACATTACCTAAATATGATGTGCTTTCTTATCCCCCAGAATAGTGCTAATCATTCCTGTCACCAAGACCCTGGCCCCAAATCAGCCCTGTCCTTACAGGTTCTCCTCTTTCCTCCATCTGTTGGAGTTCAGGGCATATTCAGCTCCCATCAGTACAACTTGTCATCCCATTCCATCTGAACATGTCCCTCCAGAGTTGTCATGTTGTCATTGCATCTGCTCACCTAGTACTGTTACTGTCACCATTGTCGTTGCTTCTTCCTTGCTCATTATGGAGCAAAAGGATGCTCTGTGTCCTCTTTAGAGACCAAGTACTGAGTCTACAGCCTCAGCGCTGGGTCGGCATTGGTGCCAGAAGATCAGCAACAAAAGGCCTGCTGAAGACACCTTCCTAGCCTCAAGGCTCCATATCTTGAAAGCATGCAGCTTCTTGGATTCCTGCACCTATGACCCGAAACAAAGTGTCCACAATGGCTTTTCCTTAATTGAAATGCAGAACGATCTTAGAACTAACCAAGAGCACAGATGCACTCAAAGCTTAAATAAATATTGGCAGCCAGACCAAGATGCAACCCAAACTGGACACCAGAAGTTTCAGGTCTCAGTAAAAAGCCTACCCTACACATGAGAGGGAAAGAGGATTATCTCAGAACAGAGGCTGAGCCCAGAACAAGTATGTCCACACCAGAAGAGCAGCAGCTACTGGGTGGCAAATTACACATCTGCCCAGTGGCAATATACAGGCCAAATGGTGACTTTCCAAATCTCCAGAACTGTCACTATTCTATTGTCAGAGTCCTAAGTTCCTTGAGGACAACACCTCTCACTTTCAGGTACCTTCCTTTGGCAGACAGTGACTCCCAGGCCAGACAAACCTACCCTCAGGGTAGGCACTGTACACCAGGAACTTAGACCAGTGCTGAACAGAGAGAGAAGATAACAACACAGTGGAGACCACTTTTATCCTAAGCCCTCTGATTAGCCACAAAGGGTCTTGTGCTGTGCAGCAAAGATTCGCTGGTCTCACTGCTTAGTTATCAGACTAAGGGCCCAATTTGGTAGTTTCTAGGTCACATGAAGTAGCTCGGGCAGGCTCATTACATCCTTGCCAGCTTTTTTCTGCCATAGCCTTCCTGGCCTCAAGTTCCTTTGGGCCCTTGTAGATAAACTTTTGCAGCCCCACAATTCTTCCAGGGTTTAGGTGAGCATCTGAGATCTTAGGTTGTTGGTGTTCCTTTGGGAAAGTTGTTCAGACTCACCTCCAGGCTTCTTTCCTGAGATCTGTGGCTTTTTATGGCGATGATCCTTTGATTTCATGAGGAAGAATCTCAGTACTAAGGATCAGAAGCTCCTGCTACATGCTGGATGGTGGGGATCTTGAACTAGGATAAGCCTGTTCTTGGGGTGGCTCAGGATTCCTGAAGAGACCTTGTAATGGAATCCACATGATGCTCCTCAGATTCAGAATGTTTTCCTCCTTGCAGGCAACAGCTGTGTGCTGCTGCCCAATGGCTGCCATGCCCTTCCTTGCTACCAGTTACTAAACATTACTATGAAACAAAGCAGCCCTCCATAGAACAGAGGCGTTTTACTTTGTGTTCTGCTGTAACTTACACCAGTCCCTGAGAAAGAAGATGGACATCACTTTCTTATCCCTGGCCCACTGTTGGCCCAGACTCTCTTGGTCACTTCCTCAAAGGCTATGCTCTAGCTTCTTAGCTCCCATTGGGCCTTGAAATTACTCTCAGTGGCTAGACTAGGAAGAATCCAAACCCTAGATGCCTCAGGCTCCACCAAAAAAATGGTATTCCTTTTTATGGGTGTGTTTTCTAGGAATCAGCTAACAAGCTTCACATGTCCTTTCCTGTACTTCAAGAACAGGACTGTTGGGACGCCAAGGTTCAGTCACTGCTCCCCTTCTCCCTTCTCTACTCTTTTCACTGTGACCACTGTTGAGGGGCCAGTACTGTGGCACTCAATTTCTTCCTAAGCCTTACTCATGGTATGCTGATGCTTCTTTGCATGGCCAAAGCAGTCAGTGGCCACAGCTCTCTCCTCTCAGGAGGCAGGAAGCAGGAGGCAGGCAGCAGGCACGGGCCGAAATGCCTGCACTTTATATTTTTCTCTAACCCGTACACCGAATACCTCTCCTTGCCTCAAGAAACCTTGGGTGTTCTAATCCCAGCCAGCAGGCATCAGAGCAACAAGGATGAGTCAAAATCTGAGTGGCACCACAGGCCCTTTTGGGTGTCACTTTGGGACAGAACACTTGCCAACTCTTTGGCCATGCACTGGGAGTCCTGAAAAGAGGTAGAGTCTGCCTATCTCCTGTTCCCTGGTTTTTCCACATGGCCCAGATAGTAGAGCCCTGACTTTGGCAAGGGGTTACAGCCTACACTCTGTTCTCTTTGGCCTGTTTTGCTTTTTTCTTCTGTCCCCTTTTGTTTTCTCGTCTGGCAGATTCTTGAAACTAAAGCTGTTCAGACCTGCTGTAATCCTCTCAGTTTATGTCACCTAGAATGTTCTTCAAAATCAGCTCACTCTACTGCCATTCTCTTATACAACTTTGATCCTTAGCCATTTGCCTCTCTGGGCCAAAGTGCCTTGGTTGACCAATGTTTTTAGTTCCAGAGGCTGACATGCCACTTCTGTATGCTAGATATGTATACCTGGAGAAGCCACCGGCTATTAGGACAGGCTCAAGAAGTGGCTCAAGAAGTAATCTATTCACCCCATC
The DNA here is from genome assembly GCF_034190915.1 of Cavia porcellus. Lineage (NCBI taxonomy): Eukaryota > Metazoa > Chordata > Mammalia > Rodentia > Caviidae > Cavia > Cavia porcellus. Next base: position 54,489,235 of record NW_026947488.1, read on the forward strand.
TCTTTCCAACCTTCAGTGGTGCCAGTAGCCCCCAGCAGCTGGAGCCTGGATAGCGGAGCCCGAGAGGCCCAGTCCTTCCTGTCTGCCCACATGGGGCACATCTTGGCCCCCCCAGTGCCTCCCCGAAGCCTGCTGCATGGTAAGACCTCCAGCGGGTTCCCCCAGATAGTCCTAGGTCTCAGACTGTGCTCCAGGACCAGATCTGTAGCCATCTAGGCTGAGAAGACGGGCCACTCTCTGGGCCAGCTCAGCCAAGGAAAAAACATCCACACCTGAAGAAAGTTCCTGCTGAGCTTTGGGGTCAGTAAGGTTTCTAAGTCCAGAAGGTTAGCTCAATAAGGCCATCCCAACCAGGAAAGCTGAAGACCATGGAATCAACCATGACACCACTCACCAGCCCATCATTACCCATCAGTGGGACAGAGTTGCTACTGCCTGCAGCCTGTTCTTCCATAAGCTCTGAAGCACTCAACTTTCCTGGCCACCTGTGGGGCCAGCACAGCAGCCTGTGTTTTGGAGAACACCAATGTAAAGCAAAGTTTTTCTATGGCCTTCAATGCTCAAGTGTCCCCTGAGGACTCTTCCACACCTGCCCAGGTGGCCCAGCAAGATGAAGCTGGTGTGCAGCCTGAACAAGGGCCCTCTGCTGAGGCTTGGTTCTGTTCCTTTTACAGGTCATTACTCCCTACACTTTGATGCCTTCCACCACCCTCTGGGTGACATCCCCCCAGCCCTCCCTGCCCGGACCCTACGCAAGGTAATGTACTTAAGCCATGGCTCCACCATCTCATCTGCTGTAGAATCATCCCTGGGATTCCTAAGCCCTCCCCCGTTTCTCCCTGAAAGGCCAGCTTGGCAGAAGCCAGGTGTAGCAAAAGCCACACATGGCTACAGTTGATCAAGTAGTGAGGATAGGGAAATTAAGGGGGTCTTGGAGACAATGCATAGTACCAGCAGTGTATGGGCAGTGGGCACTGAGAAAGTTGGGGTTCTTCTGCCAACACCACAGGCTATCAATTTGCCACAGTTTAATGGTTAAACATCTTGGTGGTGGATTATAGAGCTTTTTAAACTAGTGTTCAGTGACAGCAAGAATCATGTACCAAAACTGTATAAAAACACTCAAGTAAAATTTAAATCCTGCTGTTAAGTTTATTTGCAAATCCAGAAAAGACTGGATCTGTTAAGATTTCAGAACACATTCATCTGATCCATGGTCCACCATGTTCCTTTCTGTTCTCCAACCTGACCTCATCACTCCATCCTTCCATTAGTAACCTAGAGCCACAGACATCAGCCTGGGACCTGGCTTCAGGGGGTGCCAACATCAAGTAGTTAGGGCAGAGCCATGGTCAGGTCCACAGGAATGATAGTGAAGCCCCACTGACTCACTTGAGGGTAGGGGAGTACTCACTGGGTTTCTGCTTAAGAAACAAGAAATAAGCACTTACTGAGGGTTAAAGGTATTGCTAAGCAGACTCCTGGTCTTGACATGGTGTGCCCAGCCAATCTATCTAGAGAGGGTTCTAATGTGCCCATCCTTCCTTCGCAGTCTCCTCTCCACCCCATCCCGGCCTCCCCCACCAGCCCTCAGTCGGGCCTGGACGGCAGCAACTCTACACTGTCTGGAAGTGCCAGCAGCGGCGTGTCCTCCTTGAGTGAGAGTAACTTTGGGCACTCCTCAGAGGTCCCACCTCGAACAGACACCATAGACTCCATGCCAAGTCAGGCCTGGAATGGTGATGAAGACCTTGAGCCACCCTACCTCCCTGTCCACTACAGTCTCTCCGAGTCTGCTGTCCTGGACTCCATCAAGGCCCAGCCATGCCGAAGTCACTCAGCCCCAGGGTGTGTCATCCCTCAGGACCCCATGGACCCACCTGCGCTGCCACCCAAGCCCTACCATCCCCGCCTGCCAGCCCTGGAGCACGATGAAGGTGTGCTGTTGCGAGAAGAAGCTGAGAGGCCTAGAGGCCTGCACCGCAAGGCCTCACTGCCTCCTGGGAGCACCAAGGAGGAGCAGGCCCGCATGGTGTGGGAACATGGCCGAGGGGAACAGTGAGGGGCAGGGAGGCAGCTGCAACACCCCCTCCAGTAAGCAGCTTGCTAGTCCACTCCAGATGTGAGAAAAGTCCCCCATCCCCACCCCCCAGGGAGCTGGAGAGGCTTGGCACTCAGAAGAGAATCACCCAAGTCTCTGTTCTACTGCCATGAACTTGTGTGTTGCCATGTTCAGAAGCTGCAGCAGCATGAAGGGTTGTGGCTTCTTTTTCACTTTTTGTTTCTATTTCTTTGGGTTTCTCTTCCTTTATGCAGTAGATGCTTTCTCCTCCTGCAGTTCGACTGCGTGAAGCTATATGGAGATACTAAACAGAATTGCTTTGCAACACTAGGGAGCTCCTGAGCAGGAGCCCAGGCCCTCCATCCAGGGCAGAGCTGCACAGAATGGAAATTGCACTAGGAACCTCTTCCTTTGCTATATGGACACAAAAGTTCATGGTTGCATTCAGGGATTGCAGGACCACATGGACTACATGTCACAGGTGGATGAAGGGGCCACAAGCCATTTTGCACAAATGCTTGCCCACCTACCAGCTCTCCCATCCTGGAGTGTGCCACTGAGGGGCTGGCCAGGCCAATTTGCCAGCTCAGGCACATGACTGGCCTAACTGCATGCCCAGGACACACTGCCAGGTTTCCATGGGCCAGCCTCGTCTTCTGTTCCACCTTGGACTTCTCTCTCCACCACTGTTTCTGACCATTCACTCCCTTCCACTTGTATACCTCCTAACCTGTGGAAGCCTCCATAGTGAATGGATCTGCAGGGTTTATCTTCCACCCTCTCGTGTTTGAGTGGAGGAGTGAAGTCAGAGAGGCTAACCACCTTTCTTCTACGAGGAGCTAGGCCCCTTCCCATGTGTTAGAACTAGTGTAAGAGAGAGGCCAGGGCAGGGGCCAGGAATTCTCTAAGCTTTCAGAAGTGGGCACAGCGCCTGCCATCCACTCCTGAATCAGGGATTTTCAGCACTACCTCTGAGCCATGGGGGTTGGCTACCCAGCCAGGCTTCCAGGCCGTGAGGATATGTGGTCAGGTTCATCAAGCTCCTGGGTAAAAAGGGTGGGAGGTTCGGAACTTCTTTTGGAAGCAGAACCTGTACATAGGTAGAATTGTCATCTCCTAAGTAGCCAAGAATAGCACCCAGGCTCATAGGGACCACCACTCAGGGTTCAGAGTAGGCAGGAGGGCGGTTTCTCCTGCCTCCCCAGTCTGTTGGGCAGGGTGAAGTGGTGTCTTTATAGGAAACTTTCAGGTCAGGGCACTGATTTTCCTCTTGGTGTATTATTTGGGGAATAGGGTGGGGTGGGTATAGTATTTTACCAGGGTGCTTCTAAGTTTAACTATCTTGAGACAAAATCTCATTTGCTTGAGTTCACATTAGTGATGGTCACAACTTTGATGGTCCAAGAGTCCCTGCTTCCTTCTCTGTTAAGCAGGCATGTTCCTCTCCCACTCCCCCCAGTTCCTTTTTTGCTTGCCCTGGCCCCATAGCCCTTCATCCCTTCTTTCCTCACTGCCCCTTCCAAACAAAAGACCATGGTCAAGGTGTTTTTCTTGAATAAACAAATGTCAAATTAAGACTTGCCAGCAAGTAATCTACTAACAAAGACAGAAGGCCCAAATACCTTGAGGGTGTTGGGCCTTATCATTAGTGTGAGATTTTTTTCTGATACCATTAGCATCATCCCAGGCAGTCAGACTGCTGAGGTCATCTCAGTCAAGGCACCCCTAGCTCAAAGGGTAGGCCTGCTCCTAAGCCTCAGTTCTCCTGCAGGCTTCAGTCTTTCGATCATATGAGGTTCACAGGTGTTACAAGTTAGGGGCTAGGTTTGTAATTTCTTAGGAGGGCAGCTTTAGATTTTCAGGCACTTCTGAACCTTGGTCCCTGGACAAGGCAGTCATCACATAAGAACATCTACCTTCTCCACTTGGTGGTACAGGTAGGGGGTGGGGGAGTTATAAGCTGGTTGCCCTTGCTTTGTGCAAGGTGAAATGAATTTGTTTTCCCTTTCCATTTTCCCCAACTGGATGACGTGGACATATTCTGAATCTCTTGTTGGAGAATCAGCCAATTAGAAGGGAAATGGGAGGGACAGAGATGAGAATCCTTTGAAAAGATGGTGAAAATACTGATTTTCATTCTTTCAAGCTTATTTGTAAATACTTATTTGAATGCTGTGTATTTGTACAGGAATTTGAGCAAAAAATGTATAGAGTGTGATGTCCAATTGGTATTTAGCTCTATAAATGTGTTTTTAACTTCTGGCATTCTGTGCTTATTTAAAAATAAGAAAACTTCTAACCATTTCTTTTGTGTATTCGTATGTAAAGAAAAAGTGATTTAAAAAAATCTTATCTGTACCAGAAAAGCAAAGTTTAAAAATTTGTACCAATGTCCCTATAAGTATTTTACTGTATATACTGTGGTAGCATGTTCTAAATACAATAATGTGAATTTTAGATGTAAATACCTGCCGGTTGACTTCTTCCCTCTCTCCAATCCCCTGACTGCTGTGATGTGAATTAAAGATGAATACATGATACTGACCCACTGAATTCACTGAATGGGCGCATTAGTGCCCCTCTCCGCCCTCTGTCACAGGGCTCCAAGCCCCCCCCCCTCCCCCCAAGCTCATGTTTCTGCCTTTTTTTTTTTTTTTTTTTTTTTTTCTTTTTTGAGACGGGGTCTCACTATGCAGTTCAGGTTGGCCTTGAGCTCACTTTGTATCCCAGGCTGGTCTCGACCTCGCAACGATCCTTCCACCTCAGCCTCCGAGAGCTAGGATTACAGGCGTGAGCCACCACGCCAGGCTCATGTTTCTGCTTTAATCAGCACTGACCGCGTCGGGCTTCCACAACAGGCAGCACAGGAGGGAACCCCTCTTCTGCTCACCCATGGGTGGCCCGGGGCCCTGAGGGCTCGGCAGGGAGCAACAGGCGAGCTGGCCTCCTTCAGAGCGCGTCCCAAAACGGCGACAAGCCCCCCGGTCCCCGCCTCCAAACTGGGGCGACCGGGGAGCCGCAGCCCTTGCCCAGGTGCTTCCCTCAGGTGCAGGGCGTCTGCCGGGCTGGGTCGGCCTCGCGCCTTTCGGGAGGCGCAAAGGGCCACCGGACTACGGCTACAGCCAAGCAGGCTCAGCGGAGGCGGGGTGGCGCGGCCACGTGACTCTTCAAACCCGGCGAAAGAAACGACGCCTCGCCTGTGCCCGCGAGCGCCCACAGCCAACGAGAGCGCCCCGCTGACCCCCACAACGCCTGACCTGCGCCTCGACTCGGGGCCCAGGCGGGACAAACCGCAGAATTTCGTGGGCAGGCGCGGCCCACACAGGAAGCACAGGGGGCAGCTGGGTAGGTGCGGGAGGCCGCCCACGAGGCAACATGGCAGGCCCGGCGACTTCCGCCCGGTCGCAACCACTTCCTACGGGCGACTGGACTCAATCAGCGGCCGACAACTGTCTAGGGCCGAGACGCCATTAGCCAATGGGGCAGGGCAGCGTGGAGCCGCCGGGCTAGCCTCTGCGGTGCTTAAGCCAATGAGAATGCGGAGTGTGGGAGAGCGCGGGGGCTCCGCCAATGGCAAACTGCTGCGTGCCGGGAGGACTCAGAGGCGGCGCGGTGTGGTGCGGCGGGTGCGGTTCAGTCGGGCGGCGGCGACCGTGGAGGATGTGGGCTACGCATTGTCTGGCGGTGGCGCTGGCCTTGAGTGTATTGCCAGGCAGCTGGGCGCTGCGGCCCGGCGACTGCGAAGGTGCGGGGTCTCGGGGTCCGGGTTCCATGGCCTACCAGACTACCGAGTGGACGGGAGCGGCCACCAGTCCCTTCGGGTCCGCGGAGGAAGGGCCTGGAAATCCTTGGTCCGATGAGAAAAAGTGGAGACTAGATCGTGCTGAAAACGTAGCCAGAAATCCACATGATGCCGGAGTTCTGCCCCTTCCCACCACCGCCCAGAGGCTCGCTGGAGCATCCCTGTCATATCGGGGGCCCCCCCCGATCGCGGCTGTACATGCCGCGCCCGTCTTGGGGTCGTGAAGCTGCAATTCGGGGTTCAGTGTTATATTTGGAGATGAGCAGCATTTTGATCGCTTTTCTTCAGCCTCCAGTCTCCATTTATGAGGTCATGCAGTGCGTCCCATCTCAAGGACACTTGTTCACTTTCGTTTCAAACTTGATGAAAGGAGCAAGGAGGAGGCGTTTGTGGGTCATCGGGGTAATGTCTACTCCCCGAGTGTCCAGGGTGGACCACAGAACCCTGACAAACTGGATTCGGGTTCTGTCCAACTATGGGCACCTGAGGAAAGCTGGTGATAGACTAGTGCTGCAACTCTGTCGCCTATTAAAATTGTAGATGCTCCTTCTCCGTGGAATGGGGGACCACTCCGTGCTGAGCGCCTCCCTTCTCTCTCTTTTCCAGTTTGCATTTCTTATCTGGGAAGATTTTACCAGGACCTCAAAGACAGAGATGTCACATTCTCACCAACTACTGTTGAGAAAGAACTTATAAAGTTCTGCTGTGAAGCAAGAGGCAAAGAGAATCGCTTGGTGAGTAGCTAGTGACTCCGAGATGGCCCTGGTGCGTCTTTACCCTCCACTCCTTGGGGAGCTGCTATTCTGTCTGTAAATTGATGCAGGATGGAAGGCCTTTCAGGTCCTTCCCCAAGACTTGTATTGTCCAATTGTGGTATTTGTGTCCTCTTAGTGTTTATTAAGAACCCACTGCAAGCCGGCCACCGGGAACAGCAGTAGTAAAAATTGACAATGAATTGGTGTCCTGAAGAGGATGGACTTGGTCATTTTAACCTTGGTCACTAGTAGGGTAGATTAGACACCACATAAGAGGGCTCCCAGAGGCGGGCATCACTGAAGTCAGGTCACTTCAGGCAGAGGAGTCAGCCAGTGCCCAAGGGCCAAAAAAGGCGTGACATTGTGCAGAGGTTACCAAGGTGCCCGTGGGATAGGCCAGGAATGAGTGAGGACAAGATCCCCAACTTTGCAGTGACTTTGTCATTTTAATTTCCCTGACAGTCTCTGGTTTGTCTGTTAACATTGTGAACCCAAGTGACTCATAAGCTCCTAGACAACACCTGTTTAAAGAGCCTGGGGTTTATGCTGACATGCCAGTCCAGTGGGGCACCCCAAAAAATAAGTCCCTTACAGAAAGGTGTGTTGGAGCAAATGATTCTTAAGTGCCACCTCCTGAAGACTAGTATCCTTCTCTTGCTACAGTGCTACTATATTGGGGCCACAGATGATGCTGCTACAAAAATCATCAACGAGGTGTCAAAGCCTCTGTCCCACCACATCCCTGTGGAGAAGATTTGTGAGAAGCTGAAGAAGAAAGATAGCCAGATCTGTGAACTAAAGTATGGTAAGTGTGACCAGGCCTACCTTCCTTGGCCACTGTATACAGAAAGGAAGGTAATAGTCGAGCCATGGAGAGCAGGTTGTGTAGTGTGATAGAGGACTCTCAATGCCAGAGTTGGGGGCACTCTGGCATCAACATGTGTGGTCAGAATAGATCCAGTTGAAGAGATTCGCAAATGAGGTAGAGTTTTCCAGGCAGTGAGTGTAAGCAATGTGTAAAAGCAGCCAGTGGCATGCAGGGCATGGTTGGTGAGGACTTTGGCTTTAGTCTGAGGTTGGGAGCATTAGAAGTTTTTGACTTAACCACCTAGTCATTTTTCCACTGAGAAAGCCTTGAGGTCTTCAGCCCAGGAGTGACAGGAGCTATAGCATGTCTCTGGCTGAGTTCATCTCTGGTTACACAAACATTCCCAGCCTTTAGAGTGAGTGAGGGCCTTTTCTGTAAAGTTTAAATGGTACCAGTGTTTTTATTAAGACTCAAAGGTTGAAGGCCCTGTGTTTGCTCACTTACATCGACAACGCCTGGTTTTCTGAGGGTTATATCGCTTAGAGGTCCACCTGCCTTTGGGTCACTGGTCACAAGTGATAATCAGAGTAAGCTCCTGGTTCCAGGCCTGCCAGTATTGGGAAACAGAGATGAGGGGATTTATCTGCTCTGTCAACCACTGTGGAGTCGTCATCCACTATGTAAGAGGTACTTGAAGGATGGGAGTTGTGTCTCTCCCCTTCCGAACTGTGCAGTGGTTCTACGCTGCATGTCTGGAGGGGACACGGATGGCCTGAGGTTGCCATCTTGGTTAAGAGATGGTTTAGCTGTGCAGGGAAGAACCCATCCCAGGACTGGGGCTCTGGCTGCTCCCACCCAGCCTCTTACTCTTCCTTTTCTCCTCTGCAGACAAGCAGATTGACCTGAGCACAGTGGACCTGAAGAAGCTCCGAGTGAAAGAGCTGAAGAAGATCCTGGATGACTGGGGAGAGACATGCAAAGGCTGTGCTGAGAAATCTGATTACATCCGGAAGATAAATGAACTGATGCCTAAATATGCACCCAAGGCAGCCAGTGCTCGGACTGATTTATAATCTGCCCAACCCAATTCCTGCTGCACCTGAGGGGAAGAAGTTTGGCTGTTTCTTGCCAAAACAGCCTTTTTGTAATTTATTTTTTAAGCAGGCTCCTGACAATATCAAATGTGAAGTCTGGAGCTTTCCTGATGTGGGCTCTGTGGTGCCCCCATAGTGGGATTCATTTCCTTCTGTTGTTGGTTTACTCTAGGACTTCAAAGTGTGTCTGGAATTTTTTTATTAAAAGGAAAAAAAATAATCTGGCTGTCGTTGGAGAATTAAAGTGAATACTGAAATAGAATTTTACCCCCATGATGAGGATCCCCACTATTTTATGGCTTCCAGTTTGCAAAGAGTATTGGGGTATATTCCTATTTGTTCTGAAGCCCACCAGTGCGGACAAGACCAGGGCAGGACACCGGCTGAGGCCAGCCAGTATGTGTTGATTTTGCAGGACTGGAGTATACTACACACCTTAGTCGAGGGAGGAGGTGAAACCTGGCACCCTGCCTCACCTGGTTCACTAGAAGGGGCTGGAGGCTGCACTGTTCCTTGGCACAGAGGTGGAATCTGAAGTAGACAGGAGGGCCTCCCATCCGTGCTCAGTGTAAGCTGGGCCTAGGATACATGGGCATGTTTTTCCACAACGACTTTAACAAGTGTTCAGTACTGACATTTCTAAAGATGCCGTGGATACCTACTTATCGGGGTTTGCAGCCTAGGTCTAGTGTCTGCCATCCTCTGATGCAATTTGGATTTCCGTAAGACCGGCAATCATCAGCTTCTACAAAGAAGTGGTGTGGGTGGGCTGCTTTTTGCCTATTTATCCTTGGTATTAGGCCTGGGTTTTTGGCAGCTTTCTTAGTTATTGTGTGAGCTGTTGCTCCTGTGAGACACCTCCTTGCACAGAATAGAGACCAACTGAAAGGAAGGTCTAAGAAATAGTGCTGAGGAGTTGGTCTTACAGGTCACTTCATTTGTGTTCCTAAGTTCAGTTTGTAAGGGGCCTTTTTACAGCTGGCCATGGAGCTTCCTGCTGTCTCTTCCAAGACCTTGCTTCTTGCAACAGCTGCGTTCTGATTATGAGAGGAGGGAAAAGAGAGGTGCACTCTTCCTCATCCTGTGGGTTCTGTCTGAAGTTGGGTCAGGTTTGGCAATGGTTTCAGCAGCCTGGAAAATAAAAGCTTCCCAGTAGGCTTGAGCAGTCTTCCCTCACCACACCTGGAGGTGAAAAGGACAGCACTGGCCAGCAAAGGATCAGCATGCAAGCAATGGTAGCCACGCTGTCTGTACCTGGATTCTTCACCCTTGGCTTTGTGGTCCTGCCTTTGCAGCCTGCTGTCTGCCCAGATGCCCACCACATAAAGTTGGACTGACAGGCACCAAGGAGCCTATTCCAACTGTAAACTGCAGGTGGGTTACTTCTAGCTCTGTGCCTGAACCCAGCACATGACACTGGCTGGAGCACTGAGGACTCAACAGCCATGGTTCTTAGGCCCTTAACTGGACCGCTGCTTGCGAACCCGAATGCAGATGATGCAAAGGATGTGAGTCCCGCACTACCGCAGGGAACGAACGCGGGTCGTTCGACCTACTCACGGACTTGAGGGGGCTACAACATATAACGCGCCCGCTGCACAAGTCCTGGGATGCCCGTACCAACGGAAGCTGCCACTCCTAAGTCCAGCCTGGGGGACGCTAGCCTAGGTCCGGCGCCTGTCACAGCCCACACCCGCGAGCCCCCCTACTTCTCTAATTTCTTGCTACTGGATCACGTGACATGATATGGCGCAACCAGATGACGCATCCCAGCGCCGCTGTCGCTCCGCCCTCACAGTCACGCGGGGAAGCCGTCGCAGCATGATGACTCAAAGCCCAGCCCCCTCGGCGCCGCTCCCGCCCCGCGCCGCCACCACCGCCGCGCCGAGTCCTTTTGTCCAAGATGGCGGCGCCGGGGGCGCTGCCTCCAGGGCCGCCGCCGCCGCCGCCGCTGTGACGGGCCCGCGGGCCGCCCGCTCGCCGCGCTGGTGCCATGAAGCGGCAGAGCGAGCGAGACTCCAGCCCGAGCGGGCGTGGCTCGTCGTCATCGGCAAAGCGGCCACGGGAGCGCGAAAGGGAGGCGGAGGCGGGCGGGCGGCGAGCGGTGCATAAGGCCTCCGGCGGCGCCAAACATCCAGTTCCAGCGCGGGCCCGCGACAAGCCCCGTGGTAGCGGGGGCGGCGGCGGAGGACATCGCGACGGCCGCGGCGCCGGGGACGCCAATCACCGTGTAAGCAGCGGACGCTCGTCGGGCTCCGGAGCCGGCGGCGGAGGACGCGGCGGCAAGGCCTCGGGGGACCCGGGCGCCTCAGGCGCATCGCCCCGGGCCTCTCCGCTGCCGCCACCGCCCCCGCCGCCCGGGGCCGAACCTGCGGGTCCTGGCTCTGCAGGCGTGCCGGAGTACAAGACGCTGCTCATCAGCAGCCTGAGTCCCGCGCTGCCCGCCGAGCACCTCGAGGACCGGCTGTTCCATCAGTTCAAGCGCTTCGGCGAGATCAGTCTGCGCCTGTCGCACACGCCGGAGCTGGGGCGCGTGGCCTACGTGAACTTCCGGCACCCGCAGGACGCGCGTGAGGCCCGCCAGCACGCCCTGGCCCGCCAGCTGCTGCTGTATGACCGTCCGCTCAAGGTGGAGCCGGTGTACCTGCGCGGCGGCGGTGGCGGGAGCAGCCGGAGAAGCAGCAGCAGCAGCGCCGCCGCCACCACGCCGCCCCCGGGGCCTCCTGCGCCAGCAGACCCGCTCGGCTACCTGCCGCTGCACGGAGGGTACCAGTACAAGCAGCGCTCGCTGTCCCCAGTCGCTGCCCCACCCTTGCGGGAGCCCCGCGCCCGTCACACCGCCGCAGCCTTTGCCCTGGACGCTGCCGCCGCTGCCGCCGCCGTGGGGCTGTCGCGGGAGCGGGCCCTGGACTACTACGGACTGTATGACGACCGTGGGCGCCCCTATGGCTACCCGGCCGTGTGCGAAGAGGACCTGATGCCGGAGGACGATCAGCGGGCCACTCGAAACCTGTTCATTGGGAACTTGGACCACAGCGTGTCTGAGGTGGAGTTGCGCCGTGCCTTTGAGAAGTATGGCATCATTGAGGAGGTGGTCATCAAGAGGCCGGCCCGAGGGCAGGGGGGGGCCTATGCATTCCTCAAATTCCAGAACCTGGACATGGCCCACAGGGCTAAGGTGGCCATGTCAGGCCGGGTGATTGGCAGAAATCCCATTAAGATCGGTTATGGCAAGGCCAACCCCACCACTCGCCTCTGGGTGGGTGGCCTGGGACCCAACACTTCCCTGGCAGCCCTGGCCCGGGAGTTCGATCGCTTTGGAAGCATTCGGACCATTGACCATGTCAAAGGAGATAGCTTTGCCTACATCCAGTATGAGAGCTTGGACGCAGCCCAGGCCGCCTGTGCAAAAATGAGGGGCTTTCCTTTGGGTGGTCCAGACCGCAGGCTCCGGGTAGATTTTGCCAAAGCGGAAGAGACTCGGTATCCCCAGCAGTACCAGCCCTCACCCCTCCCTGTGCACTATGAACTTCTCACAGATGGATATACCCGGCACCGGACCCTGGATGCAGACTTGCGGGTGCGAGATAGGACCCCTCCACACCTTCTGTACTCGGACCGAGACAGGACCTTTTTGGAAGGGGACTGGACCAGCCCCAGTAAAAGTTCTGACCGCAGAAACAGCCTGGAGAGTTATAGTCGTTCAGTGCGTAGCCGGAGTGGTGAGCGCTGGGGAGGGGACGGGGATAGAGGCATGCCCAAGCCCTGGGAAGACAGGCGCAAGCGGAGGAGCCTTTCCAGTGACCGTGGGAGGACAACCCACTCTCCATATGAGGAACGAAGCAGGACCAAGGGTGGTGGGCAGCAGGCTGACCGCGGCTGTGACCGCACCCCTGAACGCAGCCGCAAGGAGAACCACTCTGGTGAAGGGACCAAGGAGTCAGGCAACTCCCTCAGCAACAGCAGACATGGGGCTGAGGAGCGCAGCCACCACCACCACCACCACGAAGCTCCAGACTGTTCCCATGGGAAGAAGGTGAGAGAGAGTGAGCGCAATCATCGGACCACTGAGGTTGAGCCCAAGCCTCTCGAAGAGCCAAAACACGAGACCAAAAAGCTGAAGACTCTTTCAGAGTATGCTCAGACACTGCAGCTGGGTTGGAATGGGCTTTTAGTGTTGAAAAACAGCTGTTTCCCAACATCTATGCACATCCTAGAGGGGGACCAGGGAGTCATCAGTGGTCTCCTCAAAGACCATACTTCGGGAAGCAAGCTGACCCAGCTGAAGATCGCCCAGCGCCTTCGCCTGGACCAGCCCAAGCTTGACGAGGTCACTCGACGCATCAAGCAGGGGAGCCCCAATGGCTACGCCGTGCTCCTGGCCACCCAGGCAGCCCCCAGTGGGCCTGGCACCGAGGTAATGGCCACAGTGGAGCCAGGCCTGCAGAGAAGGCTTCTCAGGAACCTGGTTTCCTACTTGAAACAGAAGCAGGCTGCTGGGGTGATCAGCCTGCCAGTAGGGGGGTCTAAGGGCAGAGACCTCACAGGCATGCTCTACGCCTTCCCGCCCTGCGACTTCTCACAGCAGTACCTCCAGTCAGCGCTGAGGACATTGGGCAAGCTGGAAGAGGAGCACATGGTGATAGTGATAGTGAGAGACACTGCCTAACCCACACTCAAGCAGTCACTTTTCAAATCTGCTTCTCTACTTGCTCCCTTGGTTTGAATTCTCTGCTGGATTAATTTGGTTCAATCTAAATTCTTAGATGGTGGGGGATTTTTTTTTTTTTTTAACGAAAAGAACCCGTTATGTTGACTTCTCTAGTGTATGAGATACTGTCTGCTGTATTCTGTATTTTTTTATTTTTTGACTAACTGTATGGCAAGTTGTCAGTAAAGCCTTTGTCAGGATGGATTTCTAATCCGTTCAGTGTCCAGGTTTAATCAAGTTTTCTTCAAAGAATGGAAAACTTCCCCAGTGTATGACACTATATCATGTCTCCGGCACTACTGTGTCCAAAAGGCCTGCTGTACTTTGGTGGCTCTCAGCTCTGAGGCCGAGTCAGGACTCATTTTTAATCCTAGCTGACGCTGGCACACACAGCCCTGGACCCTGCTGAGTGCCACCCTGGTCAGATCCCCTGCAGAGGAGGGGCTGAGCCTAAGGTCTGTGCCAATAGGTCCTGGTAGTTTGGGGTTTGGTTTTCCCTGCCCCAAGTGTACAGCCATCAGTTCAGTCCGGCTGATAGATAAAGTGCCCATCATAAAACCTGTTCGATAATGGGTAGTTTTCCACAGTTGTGTTATATGTGCAATATTGATCCCAGGAGGTCTTGGTGGCCCCCAAACTGTCCAGGATCCTTCTGGTGTAGCCTCCCAGTGTAGCCTTAGCCCAGGGGTCCTAGAGGCCACCTGCCTTGGTTAACTCTTGAACTTAGGAGTCTGATTTTCAGGCTGGTGTGCCAAAAAGACAGGCCCTATCCCGGTCACACCTCGCGCCTTGTGGAGAATGGTAGATCCCTAGTTGAACTTCCAGTGTTGTCAGGGAGTGCAGCAAGTTAGGAAAATGTCCTTGGTAAGTGACCTAACAGCTTAGTAAGAAACTGATTTTGTTTGAAAAATGAAGTCCACTCTCACTGAGGTATATGGCAGTGCTAGAGCAAAGCCACTCAAACCAGGCTGGGGGAGGAAAGGATGCAAGGGGAAAGGGACCCCAGTCTCACAATTCTGCCCTCATGGGTCTGGTTAGGCAGGTGGGCAGTGGTCACAAGTTCACTGGTGCCATGGACCAGGAAGGGAACCCAGAGCACATGGCAGCTGTCGCCTTACAACACAGTCCAGGCACATCCAGCAGTGTTTATGTGCAGTTTAGATACTCCAAAGGCACTATGTCAGGCCTGAGGCATGGAAGCGTTGGTAAGAGACCTGAGCTTCCAGGTGACAGAAACCATAGGTTCTCTTAAACCTGCCATTGGTCTAGATGTGGCCCCCTCTCCACCAGCACGGGTGACAGTGGGATCTGAGCTCTGTCCTGCACAGGGAGGGGCTCCTGCAGACTGCATGGAGGACCTGCCTGTCCACAGGACAGAGCTGTCTCTGACCCTGGATGTAATACAAGAAAGTGTCGAATGCATTTATTTGCCTCTTTCTACCTGAGCTGTGACAGAGTCACCAGGTATAAGAAAGACCACTGGGCACATTAGGATGCACCTGGGCAGGTGGCACTGCTGAGAACATGGTAGGTGGGGGCTGCGTATTGAAGTGCACTGAGGTTTTCTCTGCTGAGTCACGGGGCAGAGCTGCGAAGGCATTTCCGGGTTGCCTATCTTGTCACAGCCTATGGCTCCTACCTACCCCTGCAGACCCAAGTAGGAGACACAATCCTTAGGAAGCCAGGGTAGGGGAGACACCAGTCTTTGCCCTGTCCACCCCTTAGAGAAGGGTCCCTTTTGGCCTCACAGATAACCAGAGTTTTGGAAAGGAGCCACAACCTACTGTGTGACCTCTCTTGACTTCCCTTGGCTATTTAGACACAGGCAGGTTTTGTCACCTCTCCAGGTAGTCAAGGCCCTGGTTGCTTCACGACACCTTGGAGAGACAACACCTTGGTGAGACATAGCTTTGCCTCCACCTGGGATTAGGTCCTGGGCTGCTCAAGGGGAAGGTGTGAGGCAGACATGGTGCTACCCGGTTGGTTTCTTCCTAAGTGACTCCTCACCAACCCCTGGAGACTAAGGAGAAGGGTTCCTGTGTCTTACGGCATTTTCCTAAGGGTATGTTGTCAAGTCAACCAGAACTCTACTCTCCCATCAGAGGCGCCCTCTCTGCCTGAGAGACCTGCAGGCTGTCCCCAGGGCTCCCGCAGGTTAGAGAAGCTCAGCTAGCGTGCAGCTGCTCCTGCCTGCAGCCGCCCAGCACTTAGGCGACCCTAGTGCCAAGTGGTAGCCATCATCTAAAGCTGAGGCATGAAGCGAATGAATCGCTGAGACCTCTGCTCTTAAAGGACCAAGCAGTTCCTGTGTGGCCCAGGCTCATGTCCCTGTGTGTCACAGACTGTACGCTGCTCCTGTCTCAGCAGGGCTTTCCCTGCTTTTGGAGTTAGCTGTCTTCCCTTGTTTACTTCATGACAACCAAACACACATCCCCTACCCCCACCCCCGGTCCTCTCAGTAAGGGAGAAAAAGTCTCTTTAGCTGTGTTCTAGGTAACAGAAACTAAGAGGCTGTTTTTCAGGTCAAAAATCAAAGGAAGAAAGGTCAGAGTTTTCTATTTATTGTGGGAAGAAAAACAGGTGGAATGAACAAGGTAGGAGTCCCTGGTACGTTCTCGGTGGTTATGAGTCACACCCCTAAAGTAGCTGCAAACTCAACCTGACCAAACCCCAATAAGTCAAAAGCAGCAGGACTGAAGAATGGTTAAAAGCCCTGTGTCACCCATCCTCAGCCAACAGTGATGGCAGCCATGACTCCAGCTGCAGGGATAGCCGACATGCCCTTCAGCCCTGGTAACCCATCCCTCTGAAACTCCGGAGGCCCCCACCTCATCAAGCTGCCAGGGAACTCGGGGATGGGACGGTGAGTCGGCTGTGCACCATGCGAAAGCTCTGCCACCTATTACCCTGCCCAAAGTGGGGCCTCTGCCCACACCCAGGCCAGGGCCACACACCCGAGCTGCTGTTCTCCAGGGGTGCAGGGGAACCTGCACTCACTATTAACCTGCTCTGCTTCTCTTGCAAGCATCTTATGTGTGGCCAACTAGAGCTTCAAGGAAAGGGAGGCCCCACTTTGGTAAAAGAGAATAGGGAAAGGCCATAAACAAAGACTTGTAGTTTATTTTGTATTTTTTTTAAATAAATACACTTTACATTAAAGAAAAAGGCCTTTGATTTGTAATTTCCACATTGGGGAGCAAGGGAAGAAAAAAGATTTTGAAAAACAATCACAAAGAAAAATAGAGGGAGTGAACTTACATCCTAAGTTCCCTCAACTCCACAAAACCAATATCCACAATGACCATGCTGCCCGTGAACCGTGAAGGCGGGTACATGTAGGCATTCCTCAGAAAACCACCGGTGCCTTGTCCACTCCTGGTGTGACGGAAAACAAATTAACCTGACAGCATAGGAGGCAACAAAACAGGCTAAAAAAATCATATATTATATTTATAATAAAATATTCTTAATCCTTATCAATTTAAGAAACCACGATTTTGCTTTTCATTTAAATACGTATGTAAAAATGCCTCTATTGTTCTTAGACATCATTTTCTTCCAAAGAAAATGAAGTGCAGGGCCAAGAGACACAGTGGATATAAGTTCATACCCTCAGTTATAAATGCCTGTTGTGTATTTTTTTTCTTTTTTAGTTTTATAAAAAACTATTTCTTGTTCTTTAAGTAAAGAACATTATACAAAGAAAATATATAGCGAAATAACTTGAGGCATGTTTTGTTTTGTTTTCCCTAGAGGAAAGATTATGTCCATCTCGAGGTGGGGATGCAGGTGGGAAAGCAGAATAGGACCTAACCCCTGTTGTCTTTTTGTGGTTGTTATTGTTTTTAGAAAGACCCTCAGATTCCAGTGAGTCTTTAAGCCATAATCTTCTGAATACAGGGCATGCAGTTCCTTAATAGACAGCCCTGGGAGAAAGGATAGGAAAGGAAAAGTGTTCTCAATTCATACAACTGCTTCTCGCATGCCAAGAATCTCTTCCAAATGGTGATGTTTCCTCACTCGTTCAGAGATAAGATGATGTCATCTTCCAAATCAGAGTTGTCAGAGCTGTCAGCTGAAAGGTAAGGAAGACACCAGGTTATGCACTAAGATTACAGGAAGCATCTGCATCACATATATTTATGCCTCAACAAGGTTAATTAACCAGTTTCCAGAAAGAAGAAAACACATCAATTAACTCCTTGGAGCTAGCTCTGGGGAATACACCTGTTGCTGGCAACAAGGACCAGCCCTGGGACCTCCTGCTCTCTTCCCTTTCAAAAGTTCTGGATTTCTCAGAAACTGCTTGCTCGCTAGGAGGCCCCGAAGGGACTGGGCTAGCATGCTGCCTGAAACCCCCACTCACAGCACTCCAGATGCAAAATGCTGGGCTAAAAATACTGAACAAACCTCATGGCTCTGGACCTCTGGCACCCTTACAGGGATGAGCACAGGCCTGCCTAACAGATACCGCTAAAAAGAGATGAGTCCAAACAAAAGTAATCTTTATTAACCTCTTAGCCATCCTTTTCTCCAGTCCTTAGAAGACTACAGGCAGAGAGAGCCATTCTAGGCTTCACCTCTGTCATTTCTGCAAATAACCTGAAGGGAACAAATTCACAGAAAGTGAAGGCCAACTTGCAGTAATACCAGAGCAGGATCATCAATCTAGAAATGAGATGGGAAGCAGGAAACAGATGTGACACCCTAGAAGGAGACACTGTCTCTAACAAGGTCCCTCTGCTCAACTGTCAGCCTTCTCAGGCATAAGTGAACACACCAACATGTCTAGAAAGATCCATTAAGGGTAAAAGTTGGCGGTAGCCAAAAGGACCCTTAAGACGAAGTAAACACCCCTTATTTGTCAGATTGAAACCAGAGAAACAGCACCTAGTTGTTTGCTAAGCGAAGAACAGGAAAGGCCTCAGTACCCACTTTGATTGCTCAACTCAGAAAGCTAGGAAACAATTTTAAGAGGTTTCCAGGAAAGTGAGAAGACAGAGCCTGAGCCCTGCGAAAGCACAGAGACTGTGAGTTCACAAGATGCAGAAAATTCCGGCAGCCCTTCCCAGGTACCTCGAGCAGCAACTCTGGACAAGCCAAGAACCAACAATACTTGGCCCCAGATCCTCTTTTCTTCACTACAAGCTCACTTAGAGAAAAAGAAACAAACTGAAATGTCATGACACAATTAAACCAAGAAAAGCATGACAGTGACACAAAAGTCCCAAAAGAAAGAAAGAGAGAAAGGGCTACAAAAACGTCACATGGGAGCTTCTCTGCTGCAAGAGCTCCAGGAGGAAAGGCAAGGCCTCCATCGTTCCCAGAGCCCAGGCACAGCATTATGTCCTGCCTTCCCCTACACGACAGGCTCACCAGGCAACTCTTAAGCACCCACAGCAACTCTCAAGAACCCTCCAATGCTTCTGTGTTCTGACAGCCAGCACCACCAGACCACCTGCTTGAGACTGGCTAATCGTCAGCTATACAGTTGTTGAGGACTGAGTGTCTTATGGGCTGATGGTGCAGTTCTGCAGTACATCATCCTCAGGGCATTCAAGTGATCCAGGATTCAATCCCCAGTACCAGGAGAAAAAAAAAATCCCTGAAGTATTTAACCTGTTGCCTTTGTTTTTTTTTTTTTTTTTGGTAGGAGTGGGGGGATGACAAACACAAACACAGAAAGACCTTTGAATCAAGATTCTGGAATCACTGAGTCCCTGCAAAAGCCTATGATTTCCTATGGTTTATACTACATCCTAAAAGGGCTCCATAAGCTCAGAAAGGTTATGGGCTATTGTTCTAGATGATGAGTATGAGAGAACACACTAGCAAACCAAGGGTATCAACATGCTCTGTCTGCTGACAGCTACTATGGTTTTCCTTCACAGTGAAACACAGTGAAAAAGCAACGAAGGATATACTACAGGTGCCACCTCAATTCTAGAGGCAAGCTGAAATGACAAAATGTCACCCATCACACAGTAATACTCACACCAAGTTAAACTAACAACATTCTCATAGAATTAAAATTTTTCAGGTCAGGTGCAATGGTACACATCTATAATTGCAGTTACTTGAAAGGCTGACCCAGGATGAGTCCAAGTTTAAGGCCAGTCTGGACAACTGTTGCACACTTGCATACCGTGCACAAGGTGCTGGGTTCAGTCCCACTACCAAGCAGAAAGGAGGGGCTGGGAGGTTAGTTTTCCAGATTGTTTTATGTGAAATGAATTTCCTAATTAGCTAAAGGAGACTGGGAGACTTTATATTCCAATTAAGTATGGAAGTAGAGCATGGGGGCATACATCTGTAATTCCAGCACTCTAGGTCAACACCAGAAGATCACAAACCAAGCCTGGACAATGGGCAACTTACAGGCTGTCTCAAATTTAAAAAAAAAAAAAAAAAAAGTGCTGAGGATATAATTTAGTGCAAAGGCCCTGGTTCAATTCCCAGTGCTGCGGGAGTAGGGGCAAGGAGAAAGAAAAAGGGAGAATGGAAAGTTGAGATGAGTCCTGGGCAAGCACAGGATCTGACAAGATGACCAGGCTGCCCCACAGGACCAAGGAAATGCTGTGTTTACTGGCAAGACTGGTAACTAGTATTAAAGCAGATACTCGTGACAGCAGCACACATTAACTTCATATTATCTCTGCTGGGGGCTGGGGATTTAGCTCAGCGGCATAAGCACCTGCCTTGCAAGCAGGCAGTTGTGAGTTCGATCCCGGTACTGATTTAAAAAAAAAAAAAAGGACAAACATATCTCTGCTGGCCCCTGAGATTCACCTTTCAAGGAAGGACTTGTAAAGTTGAACTATTCCTTCCCCAGAAAAATGCTCAATGGCAACACCTAGCATGCATTTCACGGCCAAGCCATCTCCCTAACGGAGACAAGCCGGGAAGGGTTGAGCTATTCTAAATGATGGACGGTCCCCAGCACTGCCTAACCACACGGTTCCGCTACAGACCCAGGCTCTGTTAAAAGCAAGTAACTAGGGGCTGGGGATTTAGCTCAGCGGCATAAGTACCTGCCTTGCAAGCAGGCGGTCGTGAGTTCAATCCCCGGTACCAATAAAAATGAAAAAGACAAAAAAAAAAAAAGCAAGTAACTTAGCAGAGAATAATACCAATGCCACCCAAGCATTCAAACAGCGCCAACATGGACTAACCTGTGTACCATGAATAATATTTAAGCTGATCTCATCACCAAGGGTGCACTGCTTTTCCTGTCCTGCCAAGACTTCCCTTTCCATGTCAGGGACAGTCTTAGAAACACAGAGAGTAAGTGCTCAGACATCTGTATTCTTTAACTGCACAAGAGCAAATCATGTCTTGTCCCAGTCACTGTGCATTATCTGAATAACTGGTGCCCCAGTTATTCATGGGGTGCCCCCCATGAGGGTTTAAGTACATAGCACTGCGAATTGAAGGCAGTTATCAGAATTAGAGTCAGGCCACAGGTTTAGCTCAGCAGGGGCTAAACTCAGCTGTATAAGTGCCTGCCAGGCAAGATAAAGTCATGAGTTTAATTTTAGTACCCAAAAAAATCCCTACAGCACAGAACTAGAGTTGGGCAGTTTTCTTTATTGTATTTTTGACGGAAGTGGTAAATTTTATAGGCTTTTTATCTTTTTTTGTGGGGGAAGCAGTACTGAGAATTGAACACAGGATCTTGTGATACATCCCTATCCCTCTTTGTATTTTTAATTTGGAGGCAAGAATCTGAGGTGCCACATTGAAGGCTGAGTTTGAACTTACAATATTCCTGCCTCAGCCTCTCAGACGGCTGGGCTTACAGACATAGGCTAACTTACTTACCTAGCTCCCTCTTTGAATGGTGATCTATCTGCATTGATAAAAAGCAGCTAACCAGTTCTTCAGGTCATGCTCTCCAGCCAAGTGTAACTTTAGACACTGTAGATAGATGAGGCTTGACTGTCTGAATCAAAATGGGAATACTGAAATAAACACGGGCGGGGAAGGCAGTACAGCTTACTGGTGGTGCTTGCCTAGCATGTGTAATGACCAGTGAAGAAAGGTCAAAACTTTCCCTAACTAACCTTGTGAATTTATTGTCAAGTGTAGATTCTCTCCTTCGAAACAATTTGTGATCATTTTGTATTGTTTTTCTGGAAACTTCTGTAAATGTTGTACTTTGGTAAAATTTTGTTATTCTTAAAAAAGGAAAGAAAGTGATGCTCTCTTATACAAGGACAACCACTGTAGATAGATGTTAGAACTTGTCTAATTACTTACAACTGAAAGGTGTAATTTGTTTCCTACATCTTACTAGTCCCATAGAATAAAAAGGGTTGGTAAATTTGTCCTGTGTCCCTTGCCTCTTAGTCCCTGTTACCTGAGCTTTCTGACCATGGACTGGACTAATCTATTGAATCGCCTCAACATCTCAGTATAGAAAATGGAAATTCACAAACTGCAGGTGGGCAGATAACAAGGCACCCCCACCCCAATCAAAAGCTTCCTCAAATACAACTTTGGTAAGAGCACCTATGTTAATTAAAAAGACTCTCCTAGCCAGATAAGTGCCAAGTTTGAGGCCAGCTTGGGCAACACAGCATCTTAGTGAAACCTTGAGCTTAATCCCCAATATTATCATTCGCATGCACGTGCACACACACCCCACCTGGCATTTGTTGGGCCTAGGCCATCACAACAGAATTTTCTAGAGTGATGCAAATGTTCTATGTCCATGCTATTCAGTAGCCACAGGTGGCTACTCAGCACTTAAAATGTAGACATGAAAATAATTGTGAATTTATTGTGAATAAGGAACCAAATTTTAATTTAATAAAATTTAAATAGCCACATGTGGTTAATGGCATAAATTAGACCTACCTACTGCGAATGTTAGAATGCTGCTTAGGTTAGCTACACAGCTACGTGAACAAAGCTAGATCTCAGGACCACCCCCCTATTAGGCAGCACAGCACTAGAAAGAGCCAGGCCCATAGCTGGTATGAGTCTGTACACAGCAGAACTTCACAGTAATGATAAGCACACCATCCCAAGGCATACAAGAGTACAAGGGCAGAGCCTGCAGAATCTTAAAACTGTAAGTGGGGTTTATTCAAGATTCATCTGCATAGGCAGGAGATGTAACTTCAGAAAAGTACCAAACTAGTGTGTTCTTAAAAATTTGGAATAAGAAGGGGGAGAGGGAGTGATGATTCACCACAGCAGACAGGAAAGGGCTCGTTTACAGAAAGACTTTGATTTGTGACTTGGCCCCTGAGAGGAGTTGTTTTTAATAGATTCTAGCTCTGGGCCTTGGAGAAGAGCTATGCTTTGGCCCTTTATTCTAAGGCTGACCCTGTAGAGCAGGAGCTGACAAACTATTAACCCATCTCCAGTTTTTGCAAGTAAAGACATTTCTCAAAACTGTTTAAGTTTTCTCCATGACTACTTTCTCACTATGAAATTGCTAAGGAGCTACAGAGACCCTCCTGTTCTACAGAGAAGCAAAAGTTGGCCAACCTTTGCTTCAAGGGAAGAGATGGACAGACTGCAGTTACAGTCTGATGGGGGAGCAGAGGATGAGCAATATTGCAAACCTTTTCCTCAGGGTACCCAAATGCTCCATCAGCAGCCACAGAGCACAGAATTGGGTATGGCTACTGAGTTAGATGGGCACAAGGAACCCTTCCCTGTATGCCAAGGCTCATCCCAAACTCTGCCCTATACTTACTGTCCCCCAGGATCAGTTCCACTTCCTCGTCTGCATCAGAATCTTCATCCTCCCCATCCTCTCCCTCCTCTAGAAGGTTTGCTAGCTCTTCATCAGAGGGAGAGAAGTCATTGTCCCCATCCTCTCCTGCGTTCTCATTATTGTCATCCTCCTCCAGTTCCGCCTCCAGCAATTGGTCAGTGTCAAGTTCATCTAAATCATCAGTGTCGTCATCATCTTCATCATCATCCTCTTCTTCCTGTTCTTCCTCTTCCTGGTAAAAGAGCATGAGGCCCATTAAGACAAACACAAACGCTTAACCCATATTGGCCACACAGTCACTGTTGCCCAAAGAGACAACTATGAGTAAAGCAGGTGGCAATCTACATGAGCACAGGTTTTATGGCCAGTCAGACTTGTCAGTGATGGCTGCGACAGGCATGCCTACATCCCCAAGACATTCACAGCATCCCTCAAACAAAGATTACTGCTCACTCCATAAAAGCAATAATGGCTATGCAGCCCCTATCCATGGAAAGAGACAAACTGCTCCAGAGAAGTCTGTGCTATCAGTGTTCTAGAAGCACAAGAGAACTCTTCTTTCTTCTATAACCCAAGCAAGCGAACAGAGTTGAGGCACTGGAACAAAAATTTTTACCTGGAATCTAAAAAGTGTTCATTTTAACAAAACAGAAAAAAAAAAAAAATACAGCTGCTGGGTCACCAGCTCTAATCCCTTAAAGAGCACTCTTTAAGAGCATGTAGGCAAACCCCTTAACAGTGCTACATTTCATCTCAACACTACAGCAAAAGAGGCACGTAAGATATACTTG
The DNA here is from genome assembly GCF_034190915.1 of Cavia porcellus. Taxonomy (NCBI): domain Eukaryota; kingdom Metazoa; phylum Chordata; class Mammalia; order Rodentia; family Caviidae; genus Cavia; species Cavia porcellus. The sequence continues at coordinate 54,512,988 of NW_026947488.1, forward strand.
AACTTCTTGTTAGGAACCGCCACCCCGCAAAAAAGTATGCTACAGAAAACATTCATTCTTCTATTCTTACGGTAACTTTCCAAAACAAAAGCCAAAATTGTACTTTTTTCTAGATACCTCGGGCGTTGCAAATTTCCAACACATTTCAGCTGCAACTGCATTGAAACCCAAACTGTCTCCCTTCAAATGGGAAGGACACAAAGAAATCTCAACTTTGAAAAGGATGAGAGATGTTCCTAAATAAATGTAACCAACACTTTAGACACGTTTTTACCCTAACACCAATTCTCAGCCTTACCAATAGCAAAAAGATTCTAATTCTGCAATAATAACAATCTTTTAATAAATACATCTAATTTAAAGTCAAGACAAAACAAACCCAATGTAAGCAAAAATTTTTTTATTTTAAAGTTACTACTAGTCAAAACATTTTGTTCCCTAATATCCCCTCAGCTTGACCGTCAGACAGCATACACACACACATACATGCACACACACGCACACACACACAACCCTTTCTCAGCTACCAGTATTTATCAACCGTGAAAACTAGACTTATTCAACAGAGTAGCTTTACTTCTGGGCCTCTAGAAAACAGGCTGACTGGTACAAGAGCTCCCATTTGTCTGATTTATTTTTTTGTCTTTCTCGTTTTTATCAATACCAGGGATTGAACTCACGACTGCACACTTGCAAGGCAGGAGCTTATGCCGCTGAGCTAAATCCCAAGCCCCAGTGCTCCCATTTGGATTCTGTTCTAAACCTGATTTCAACCCTGACCTGAGAAAAACAAGCCCCGGCCCTCCCCCTCCCACTCTAGGCCTTAGTCCACCCTGGGAGCCTGTTACCACATGTGTGTTTTTCACATCCCCACCCTATCCTTGTCTATTATCATACTTATTTCCACTGAAGAGGCTGACCTCCCTCAAACTTAACTTTTTAGTCTATACATGTTTCAAAAATTCCAGCCAGGGATTTAGCTCAGCAGCATAAGCGCCTGCCCACCAAGCACGAGGTTGAGAGTCTGATCCCCAGTACCAAAAAAAAAATCTTTTCTATTGGTTTTTTGTGTTGTGTTGTGTTGTGTTTCGAAGACAGAGTCTCTCTGTGTAGTTCTGGCTAGTTTTAAAACTCAAAATATAGCCCATGCTGACCTAGAACTGGTAGTGATCCTCCTGCCTCAGCCACCAAGTGCTGGGATTCCAGGTGTGCACCACCATGAATGGCCCACCTACAGATAGGCTTTTAAAAAGGGTGGCCAAAAGCTGTTCTTAGCTTCCAAGTATTCGGCTGCCACTAATTCACTTACTTGCTCATTCACTCTCCTCATCTCTCACACATGACAATCTGTCTGCCCCACCACAGTGTAAAAAGTAAACAATACATGTTCCACAGGCCAGGAGGCCTCCGTTACTTCCAAATTCCCAACAGCATGACGATTAACTCTGAGGAAGCTGGCCAGGTATGGTGGTGCACGCCTGTAATCCCAGCACTTAAAAGGCTGAGGCAGGTGGATCATCAAGTACAAGGCCAGCCTGGGTTACATAGTGAGTCCAAGGCTAATCTGAACTACATAGCAAGACCCTGTCTTGGGAGGAAAAAAAAAAAAAAGAAAAAAAGAAAAAAAGAAAACCTTTTGGGGCAGTTAACTGACTTTCATAAAGGATCGAATAAGGGGCTGGGGATTTAGCTCAGCAGCATAAGCGCCTGCCTTGCAAGCAGGCAGTTGTGAGTTCGATCCCTGGTACTGATAAAAAGGAAAAAGACAAAAAAAATAAATAAATAAAAAATAAAGGATCGAATAGGAATCAAACTCAGGACCTTGTGCTTGCCAGGCAGGTGCTGCGCCACTGAGCTGTATCCCTAGCCTTAAACATTTTTAAATACATGTGCATGGATGTATATAAGCTCTGTGGAAAGTGCTTGGTATATATAAAGGGTTCCAAAGTGTTAGTTTATTTTTCTTGGTCTCTTCCAGAACTCCCCTAGGCACAGAGGTTTGTCCAACTTTTACCGTTTCTTCCCTCAAATGTCCTCTCATTCATAAACCCTAAACTGTCCACTTGACAGCCCCATCTATCTGTAGCACAGAAACCCAGAACCCCATAATTTCACAACTGAACTCAAACCATACCTAACCTAGTATTTTTTCTGGTATTCTAGTTACCAGGTCAAAAATCTCAAACATGTATTTTATTTCTCCCACTTCTCTAACTTCATTTTCTATTAACTTGTTTCTCACTAATCTGCAGCCCCCAGCACTCCCTCCAATCTACTGCAATGAACTATAGCACTACTTCTCTGCCCAGCAGCCTCCAGTCTCTCTAATTCTCCACAGGCTAATCCTTTCCCTGGTCAAACCTCCTAAGGGCAAGGTTTACACCTGTGAAAAAGTTCAAGCCTAGCCTGTGAGACTGCTTCAAAATAAAATAAAAAGGGGTTGGGGATACAGCTCATCAGTGGTAGAGTACCTGCCTAGCAAGCGTAAAGCCTGGGTTCAATCTCCAGTACCACCGTCACCCAAAAAATTCCCAAAGGTTCTGTGACACATTCCACAAAAAGCAAGAAAAGCAATGACCATTTACTGAGTATCTATCAAATACCAAATCCTGTTAATCTCAATTTCTTTTAAGTAAGTGCTTTTAATTAGGTGTGAATCAGAATCACCTGAGAAAAATTTCTTGCAAAACACACATGCCTAATCATGGTAACAAGATGATTCCTGAATGAAGCTCATGCATGTGGATTTTGGAAAGGCCCCCTTGGAAGTGTGAAGTGCACCCCTAATTAGAACCAAAGCTAAGATGACAAGTGACACACTGTGAAGTTCTGTATTTTACTGTTCTGTAGTAGTGTATCCTCCCCACTCACTGAGTCTCCAGGACAGAGTCACAAAGATGAATTCAGGTATCCTCACGGACCTTCTCTGCTACACCAAACTGTTTATTTAGCAATTAAGTATAATTTTTTGTTTTTAATTCATCATTTGTTTCAAAACCCGGTTAGAGTATTTTTCCAAGAGAAACAGCTTTGGGGCTGGGGATTTAGCTCAGTGGCATAAGCACCTGCCTTGCAAGCGTGCAGTTGTGAGTCCGATCCCCGGTAGAAAAAAAAGAAACAGTTTTTAGCCTATACTTCCTTCCAAAATATAACCAATCTATTACAAAATCAAACGTCAGGTCTTTATGAATAATCTAAAAAACTAGGATAACTTTTTGTAATGTTGATTCAAACTGTTCTTACTGTCCTGACACTAACATGGCAGAGTTTGTTGAATTGAAGCTCCTAAAAACTTGTTCCTGGGGCTGGGGATTTAGCTCAGTAGCTCAAGCATTTGCCTGGTAAGCGAAAGGTCATCAGTTCAATCCAATATACCAAAACAACATCCACAACAAACCTGTTCCTAGTAATATCCTTAAAAATTACAAATTAAAAAAAAATTACAAATTCAAGCCTCATGTGGTAGTGCATACCCATAATCCAGCATTCTGGAAGGCTGAGAATTTCAAATTCAAGCCTAACCTAGGCAACTTTGTGAATTAATAAGACCCTGCTTCAAAATAAAAAAAAAAAAAAAAAAAAAAAAAAAAAAAAAAAAGGCTTGGGAGAGAGTTCAATGCGAAGATCCTGGGTTCAATTTCTTTTACCACCAAAAAATAAAAAATAAACTACACATTCATTTCAGGATTATCAACACTAGTGTTTTTCTCTCATCACTAAAATCTAATACAAATATATTTTATCAGTAAAACTAGAAACTTTCAGCCAGGTGTGGTGGCGCATGCCTATTACGCCAGCAGTTGGGAGGCTGAGGAGGAGGATTGTTTGAGTTCTGCTTAAGGCCAGCCTGAACTACACAATGAGACTCCATCTCAAAATAAATAAATAAAAATCTTCAGGAATCATTCAGGTCTGGTCAGGGATGCAGTTATGTTTAGGATCAGTAAAGACTCTTACCATCCGCTTCTAGCAGTGGAGAACACACAGGAACCACAGCACACAGTGTGTCCCAGATTCCAAATGGAGTGGAAAAAAGAGAACATTATTCCCTTGTTGAGTTATTCTTTATAAATTTAACTATAATTAGCTGAAATATAGTGACTTTTAAAAATCTACAAACAATGAACACTTAACTAATCTTTGATTTTATAATTTTCCTAAAAGCCAACAAAGTTGACCAAATTGATTTTTTAAAATGCAGATTAAAAAAACAAAAAAACATTTACTGGCCAGGCAGAGTGGCACATGCCTATAATCTCAGGACTCTGGTAGATTGAAGCAGGATGATTTTAAATTGAAGCTGAGCCTAGGCAACTCAGTAACTTATACTCTGTCTCACAATAAAAGAGTGGGGAATGCAGCTCAGTAATAAAGCCTTGGGTTCAGCACACACCCCTACCCCTTGACACATATACATGCCAAATTTGTATGAATAATATGAGCTTTGATAGGGTACACAACTGTGCTCTCATCAAATGCCTGAAAGCAGACAGACTAGCAGCCTCAGAAACCAAGTATACATGGCTGTCAATGGTCTACACATTTTCTTTCATCAGTATAGTCATACAGTTCATTATATCTTATTAATATCTAAACATTTAAACTAAAAGTGAAAGGAACTATTTTCATGTAAGTAAATTATATCTCAATAAAACTCCTTAAATAACAATTGTTTTATATAGGTACTATATGCTCAACTATTTTAGCAAATAGCAGCTGGTCAACTCATGATTCTGAGTTTATTTTGTCAAGGTGAAAAGGCAAATTTAAAGGTGTTGATCACAGGTGCCTGCATCCCTAAGCCATACATGTCATACCTGGAACATCTGAGAAGACCACAGAGCAGATACCTACACTAGGATAAAACTTTGAATAGCAAATAATTGATATGAAAATGAGAAGTCTCCAATTTTAAAATCAGATGAAACATACAAAGGAATATTTGAGTTAAAATTCAAGCTAACAGATGAAGGGGACAATAAAGAAACCTCATGGAGATACAGTAGATACAGCAAGACACCACTGTCAAGATTCTAGGAGGAACATGGATCGACACAATGAAGGTCATAAAGAAAACTTATTTATGATAGATACTATCCCTCCCAAAGTCTCCCTACATCAAAAGATCAAAATGTCAAAGGTATGAGGACAAGAGCAGTCCTCACATGAATGTTCTTCAAAAATGAAACACTACAATGAGCAAATAAGGGTGGTGGTGTCTGTATGTGGTGAAATATGTCTAGATCCTGAGAAATCCAGAAGCAATGCTAGCTTACCCACTTCACAAGGTAATGTAGACCCCTAAGCTTCCTCAGAGCTGGAAAGTGTCAGGTTCTTCTATAGATTAGGCTTGAGAGCCACCTGCTACGACTCTGTTGAGTCTTCCCCTCTCACTCTTGGCTCCCCATGCAAAGGCAACCTCTACTCTTCCTTCAGAGCTGGAGAATCTGAAGTCCTTCCCACCCCTATTCTCTTTCTAGTATCTTTCTTCCTTGACCACTGAAAAGGAAAAGTAAAAAAGAACCACAGAATGACAATCAACCTTCCCCAAAGTTCCCCAAAGAGGACACAGCACAAGAATGCTTAAGTTCTTTCCCTTATAATGGTCTCTGGCTTCTGCACAAGTCAACCTTTCCCCACTGCCTTTGCCTCCCTTGCTGCTCAGTGTCTGCAAAAATGAAGCCAGCCCAGAGAACTTCTAAGCTCCCAAAAGGCCAAAGGCAATCCAAGCCCCTTTTTAAACTTTAACCTTCCCCTCAAAACCAGACCTCGGGTCTCATGGAACTAGTGATGAACCCCAAAGAGACTCTCACTGCCTTGTGAACACAACAATGTTGTAGCAGGGAATCATACTGATATATAACTTAAACCTGAGTTTTGCTTCAGATTTACAGTTTAACATGCAACATTCAAGAAGCCTGAGACCCAAGTGATACCCAGTAGTGATGAATAAACCCAAGGAAAACAAAAGGGTCTCCACCCATGGATACCACAATTATTTAAGGACCAATAGCTTCACAACTTAATCTTCTGTATTTGCTCAAGGATAATCACATTGTATTACATGAAAGCTAAAGAGTAAAAATGTATGCATCAAAGGAGAGGGATATAAAGTAGCAAACTGATGCAAGAATAAAGAACAGATACTATTAAATTCAAGACAATCATATGAAATTTGGAGAATCTACTACTACTATTCTATAAAACTCTATTACCGAGAAAGACAAGCAACAAATACAAGCTAAATAATACAACACTCAAGAAAACATTAAGCCAGACATAGTGGCACACACATGTAATTTCAGCATTGGAATGTCTGAAGCAGGAGAATCATGAATTTAGCCAGCCTGGGCTACATAGTGAGTTCAAGACTAGCATAAACTACACAGTGAGTCCCTCCCTGTCTCAGTCCCTAAAAAAGGCAAATATTAAAACCTATGTCACAAATAAATTATAAATCTCACATATTCATCTGGAGACCTGTCCCTTTCACCCCATCTCCAACTCGTATGAGCTTTAAGCACTGTTGGGTATCTTACACATGCAACAAGACACAGCTGGAAAGCACTAAAGAAAAGCTTTTCTACCCCAGGAAATTCCCAGCAGCATTTGGTGAAGCAGTTTCAAGCTCTGGAGCCTTAATGTGCTTTATGATATCGGTGTTTTAAAAACTATGATACAAAGCCGCCGCCCCCCCCCCTCCCGCCCCTGCTTTGCAGTACTTTGAATTCTGGGCTTTTGCACTAGGCTGTACCCCTAGACCCCTTATTTAATTTCCTAAATTGCCCAGGATGAGCTTGAACTTCTGATTCTCCTGCCTCTACCTCCTGAGTAGCTGGTATTATCATTGCTAACTAAAATACTGTCATTTAAAGTATTTTATAAAATAATATTCCTGTGGAATCCAACAGTGATAATCAATGCTCTCCTGTGTGTGAGGGAAGACATTAGAGCAAGGAAACTATCCCTGCCTAAGACAGTATTACACAGTGGGAAATGTTTCTGGGTCAAGCAGTAGCTAGGCCCCAAAAGGCTCTGCTGAGACCCTATAGCTACTTGGCAAACCTATAGCACATGTGCTACAGCAGATGTTCTATCTTTGAAACCTCTGAAAGGTTCATCATCACTGTCCTATAGCAGTCACCAGTCCCCACACACACACACACACACACACACACGTCTCACTTCCTCACTTTACTCAGAAGCCCTTCTCTGGGGCCAGGTGTGGTATCTGTAATCCCAGCAACTTGGGAGGCCCAGGCAGAAGGAACACAAGCTCAAAACCAGCTTGGGCAATTCAGAGAGACTTATCTCAAAAAAAAAGATCTGGGAATCAGATGTGGCAGCACAAACCTATAATCCCAGTACTTTAGGAAACTGAGGCTTGAAGATCACAAATTTGAGCACCCTGACTCAAAACAAAAAATAAAGAAAGTGCTGGGGATGCGGATTTAGTTCAGTCCAGCTTTGTGTGAAGACCCTTTACTAGGACCCTTTTCCCCCTAGTACTGTTTGCTTTTAAAATACTGTTTTAAGCCAGGTACAGCAGTGCACACTTGCAAGCCCAGCTCTCTGAAGGCTGGAGGATTCCCATGAGTTCCAGGTCAACCTGGGATATACAGTCAGTTCAAAGCCATTCTGAACTGTAAAGCAAGATTCTGTCTCAAAAAAATAAAATAATAAAGAAAGAAAATGCTTCAGATGTTAAGTGCATGCTGTTTAGAAATGACATTAACAAAAACCATTTTATTAGTCTTAACCACTGAGCATGATTTTCTAAAAAGCTAGGGGAGACTGGCATAGTGGCATGTCCCAGCTACTCAGAAGACTGAGGCAGGACGATAGTAAATTCCAGTCCAGTGTGGCAACTGAGGGAAACACTCTCTCAAATTTTAAAGACATAAGAAGGAAGAGGGAGGGATGTATTTCAGCAGTTTAAAGTGCTAGCCTGGCATGCATAAGGCTCTGAGTTCATCATTCCAAGTACCATCAAACAAACCAAAAGCTAGGGAATGATAAGGGCCTGAGCTATTACAATGCGAACAGAGGGAAGCTCATTTCCTATAGTATTCCTCTCCTTACCCAGTGCCCTTAAATAGAAGATCCAGCACCAGGGAGAGACAAAGCACTAGAACTAAGTAACACCAGAGTAGGAGGAAAAAAGACAAAGGAAATGAACTCAAGATCTGAAAATGTCATTTTACCTGCATTAACAACTATAACAAGAGAAAGACAGATGCTGGTCATTAAATTTCAACTTTTATTACTTACTCAACAATACTTGTCAAAACTTAGACAAAATAATCTGGTTAGGAGAGTTTAGAAAGAAAATGAGGTACGAGCTTAGCAGACAGAAAATGATCTGGTGAAACACAGGAGTCTGAGAAACTCTTCAGAATCAACACTAACACCACACAGGTAAACACCTACCATAATGTAACCACAAATTTTAATTGCCTTGGAAGAGGAAAGGTAAAACTGGGACATGGAATTACCTTCTCATATTTTTATGTATATTTAATTCTCAAATGCATCAAAATCTTCCCTTCCTTAAGTTCCACTCATCACTCTGAAAATGGACTATGCTATATTCATCAGATAACAAACACCTTACAAAGGTTAACCAATTTCCACAATCCACCTCCAACAGAGTGACTTTTGTTTTATATTCACACTGAAAATACAAGGACTGCTTATTTTGAGCCAGAACAAGGTACTGACACCACAAACAGAACAGGTGAATCTCTGAAACAAAAACCAGAGATTGCTTTACTGCAATTAACCTATAAATGGAGCTGTTGGTACACTCAATACTGATTATGCATTATAATAACAAAACTTCACTTTCTTCTAAATTTCAGCTGTAAGACAGGTCTCTCAGATACAACAACAGATCCCAAAAGCTGACGCTTCAATCTCCATCTAGCAAAACACAGAACATAAACTCTATGAAGCATTATTCAGCAGAAAGCAATCTCCGTTATCACTGACCTGGTCCTCCTCTTCATCTTCATCTTCTGCAAGGCGCTGCCTTCCCACTTCATACAGCCTGCATACCGTGTCCATGTTCAGAGCATCCATGCTACCTTGATTCTGGAATAAAACAGCCAGTTCACAAGCAGCAGTGAATTTTCAAAAGGACCATATCCAGCTCTAACTGGTGCACCAGACTTTGATCCTTAACTATTAAAGCTTCCAATATGTAAAATTTTTGAGCCAACTCTGAAAATGTTATAAATAGGATACAGAAAGAATAGGAAACACCAGATGGGTAATGAGACTTTTGTAAGCATAGGAGATAATATCCCTGGGACAAACCAATATTGCTCTAGTGAGTGTGCCAGACTCCTCTGACACAGGGATTGACAGTGAGAATCCAGGAAACAGAATTCTCTACACCTTTTTGGGGGTGGAGGGGGTGGAGGGTGGTTTTCTTTTGTTTTGGGGTTTTTGTTTTGTTTTTTTTTGTTTTTTTTTTTGGCGGGGAGCGTTTTGGAGACAGGTCTTGCTATATAGTTCAGGGCTTGTCTTGAATTCACTATGTAGCACAGATTGGCCTTGAACTCACAGCAACCTTTCTGCCTCAACTTCCCAAGTGCTGGGATTACAGTTGTGTCCACCAGGCCTGGTACTCTACACTGTCTTATACTGAGATTTTCTAACTATTTCTCTTGCACTGTGTATCTCCAGAATCCTAACAATTGAAAAGGTTATCAGTAATTACAACCAGGAATGTTATTCAACTTTAGAACATATCTGATATCACACAAAATGCCTGTAATCTAACTTGAAAATTATTTGAAACATAAAAGCAAAACAGCAAGGCCTCTGCAAGGGCCCTTTACCTCAATGACAGCAAGATAGCAGTCTTTGGTGTCTGTACACAAGTCAAAGATGTTCCGCTTCACATCAATGGTTGCTGAAAAACAAAATGCACAAGGCTCAGAATTAAACTATTGCTACAACCGTTTTTTTCCAGGTGTGGTGGTATATATCTGCAATCTCAGCACTCTTGGAGGCTCAAGCAGAAAGATTACAAGTTTCGGGATTCTATTGCAAAATAAAGTACTGGAGATGTAGCTCAGTGTCAAAGCCCAGGATTTGGTCTCCAATGCCAACACCACCACCAAAAAAAAAAAAAGTAATAGAATTTTAAAAAGGACTGGGGATGCATCTCAATGATGGCATGTGCCAGGTATAACCAAGGGCCAGGTATAACCCAGTGTTCAATCCTTAGCATAGCAAAACACAAAATAAAAAGAATAAATTTCTAAAACCTAGTTTTCCTTAAGGGGACTGCCCATAAGTGTTTCCTAAGTATATTCCTCAATAGAAAGTTAAAAAAACAAAAAAACAGAACACCAAGACATTAAAAAACAACAGTGCCTGTAAATGCTTACCAATAGGTTTATAGTCCGTAGCATTAAATGTTCGGAAAGATGACCCAAAAGGGCTTTTCATCCTTTCTTCCATTAAGTCATCTTCATCATCAGCCTGCAACATAGCTAGTTGGGGGAAAAGGTAGAAATGAAACACTATTAAGAATCAAAAATATCCCCTATTCATAAGGACAGAAAATTCCTAATTGTCAATCAAGAGTTCAGTGAGTTTCTCTGTAAATAAATTTATTCTACATTTACTCAGTTCCTCTCAAGGTATTCACCTTTCAGGTCCAACCTACTGGGGCCAAAAACATCCTCAATCTCTTGATCTACCTTTCAACAAATGTTATAGTTGAAGGCTTACAAGACCCCAAGACAATCAATGCAAAGCTTTTTAAGTTCATAATGATACATGCAGGAATAAATGCATGAAATTTTTTTTTTTTTTTTGGTACCGGGATTGAACTCACAACCTCACACTTGCCAGGCAGGCACTTATGCCGCTGAGCTAAATCCCCGGCCATGCATGAAATTTTCTACACAAGATTATCTTCAGCAGGCATAGTGACACATGCTTATAATCCCAGCATTCAGAAAGTTGAGGCAGAGGAGTTTGAGGGCAGCCTACAAAGTAAGACCCTGTCTCAAAACACAAACAACAACAACAGAAAGAGTTATTTGTTATCTTTAAAGTCAGTTAACTCTCACCCTAGTCAGTTAACTCTCATACTTTACTTTCTCTTTTGTCACCATTTGTATTGACATTTTCATTTATATTATAGTTTTCAAATGTCCTTCACAAGAGAAAGGTTACATATAAAAGAAAAGTAAGTATCCAGTTAAGTGAGGGGCCAAAAAAGGGAGAAAGACAATGAATTTTTTTTTGACAATGAATTTTTGTAAAAAGCTTATTACCTCCATACATCACTGTTCCTGTATGGTTGAACACCACACGACACTGATCTAGAGCAGGAACTGTGTGTAAAAGATGGAAAGTTCGGAGGTCCCACTAGAAGGAATATAGTCAAGGAAAAGTAGTATAAACAAAATTTCTTATCTAACCACATGAAAATTCAGAAATATTTTTTCCACCTGCTACATACTAATACTTTAAAAGTCAATTCATATTATTAAATGAAGACCCTGAAAATATCATAAGGTCTCCTCAGATACACAAATGCTGCATGAGCTCCCTTTCTCCCAACATTGGCGTTTCACTTTCCTTTTATGTCTAACAACTGCTTTCTACAAAACAACAGTAAAATCCTTCTGAAGATAGATTAGTCAGTTCAATGCTTTGGGAGATAGGAATCTGGCCCTCTTCCTAAAACAGAAAACATACTAGTGGAAGTCATCAGTACATACCAACAATGACAACCATCCCCTAGAGAATCATTACTATTTCAAACTGGAGGACAGCACCCCTTCACTACCTATGTGGATACTTTAACCAGGTACTGGTAGAAAGATAAACAAGTAATTCCTGCATAATAACCAGACAACAAATGGAAAGATAGATATAAAGGTAAAGGATACAATCTCAGTATTGATGATGATCTCCAGTCCATTTGGATGGAAAACTCCACTGATGTTCATGTTGAACTTGTCAAACTTGTGGATGGCCTGTGCTGAGCGGACATCCCAGAGGACGCCATCATTTAAGACAAGATCATCTGTAGGATTAAAGGTGGCACAGTTCCTCTTGTAGTTGTTGGCAAGATCTGGGTTAAACAGAGTCAACAGCTTGTTGCCAGTCTGAATATCATAAATCTTTAGAGAAGAAGGGGGGTGGGAAGAGAAAAATCAGGCCAATTGATCCACTGAAAAATTCAAAGAGAAACTATAAAATACCTCTCCAATGCTTTCCAAATACTCCCCAAATTATAAAAGCCCTAATACTGTAAAATAACAAGAAAGTAGGAAGATTACATCTAAACCAAATTTAAGTGCTTTGGGTTCCCATTCAAAGTTTGAAAAATCCCATTCCTACAAATAAAATGAGAAATAAAACTGCATTAAGGATTAAAACAAAACAAAACAAGTAGCTCAGGGTGTAGTTCCATGGTAAAACCCTTACCTTGCATACTCAAAGCCCTAGGATTAACCTCCAGCAAGGGACACACACACACACACACACACACACACACACACACACTCTTCCCCTTCATGAAATAGAAAATGCTTCCAATGTTAAAAATGGGAAATTCTCCACATAGATCAATAATTACACACAGAATATTATTCCTTAAGGATTACTTTCTGAAAAAAAAGGCATCAATGAAATACCCTTTTCTCCTTAAAACCTCCCAATGTATACATTCCAATATATATAATGTAACCCGAAATTTCTAAAGCCTATAATATACAACCCTTACAGAGATCAAATCTTTCCCATCAGCTTACAAGAGATGCTGCAGTATGTCCAAGCTTCAAAAAGAAAAAATAAAACAACCCCTTCACCCCCACAAAAAAGATAACACAGTCTTCCAATACAGAAATAAAGAGACACCACAAAAAAACAAACAAATTCAGATTGTGGGACAATCTGAACAAAAGTCACTGTCATGAAAACTGAAGAAATAGTACTAGTTTTACATTAGTAAAATACAACCATGCAGTATGTGAATCTTGATTGGATCCTGGTTCAAAAACAAAATAAAATACAACAAAAATCTGCAACAAAATACATCAGAATAATTGGGAAAGCTAGAATAGACAGGATAGTGGTGATATTTGCAAATTTCTACAATTTTCTTAAATTGTTTAAGTGCCATTATTAGTAAGTCAATCGTTAGGCAACATTTACTATTGTAAGATGCATAGATAAAATGTCATGCCTGCAACTTTCAAATGACTTAAAAATGCGCACACACAGAAAATATGTCAAAATATTAAACTAATGAATCTAATCCAGACAGTGAATATATGTATTATTCTTTCAATTTTTTGTATGTTTGAGTATTTTCAAATAAAATGTTGGGGAGAGATCATTCTTAAACTTACCACCCCATATTTTCCCCAAGTTGTTATCCTACTTCTCTGCTTCGATTTTCAGCAAAAATGCTTCAAAACAATTGTGTATAGGCCGTGTCCATTTCTCTGCTGTTCCTTTCATGAACCCATTCTAAATCTAGGTTTTTGCCCCACCAGCATACCAGAAGTATTTCTTGACATGACTATCAATAGTCCCACATTGTTAAATCATTGTCTCCTCTTAGTTCTCATCTCAACTCCTCAGCAGTTCCTGACCAACTGACCAATCATTTCTCAAAATACAGTCTTCTGTTGGCTTTCACAGCACCACTTTTTCTTGGATTTCATTCTGCTTTAAGGCTACTCTGTCTGATTCTCTTTCCCAAGTACATCCTCATGGGAGGCTATACCCTCTTCCCACTCTCTTCTCTACCCTCCTGATAACATCCAGGTTCATAATGACTCTAAATACTATCACCACGTAGGTAACCCACATTTGTATCTCCCATCCCAGACCTGTCTCTTAAACTCCTGATTTGTATATTCAATGCCCCATTCCCTACTGAATATCTAAGACTCTCAAACTTTGTGTGTCCGAGACGCCACGGACTAGGCCATCATGTCTCATCATTTCTCTTGGGGCCAGCCCCACTGGTTCTCCCATAAGTCAGGTGGTACATTACCTACCTGAAAGGCCTCTTGCCTCTCACAAAAATCAGAATCATACCCTGGGAAATTTTATATTTTATCACATACCACCTGATAACCCTCCACTGTCTCCAACTTACTCAAAGGAAAAGCCAAAAGTTCTAACTATTAGGCTATGACCCCCACACACACAATTCTTATTCTCTCCTCATAAACAAGAACTTTTCCTTTTCACTTCCTCTGCCTTAAAGTACTCTTAATTCCAGATAGCTACATTTCTGTCACACTTCCTTCAGAGCTCTGCCTACACATTACCCAGGAATGCTGATGATTCCAGATGAAACCTAAGTCCCCTCACAATATCAACAAGCATTTCCTATCTGTTTCTCCACCTTTTTTCCATAGCACTTACCATCTGATACTCCATGTAACTGCTTCATTATTTATTATTTCCCTAATGAGGATCCACACAGGGATTGTTTCATTTAAAACTTAATAAAAACTCAAAAAAAATATGCTAATAGCATCTTTCTCAAATTGCCAGATTATATTCATGTTCAGCCTTTTAACATTTTTCATACATAGCTTAAAACTACTTTATCATATTTTTAAGATTCTAATTGGAAGGAAAGCTACTGACTAATGTTTAGCTGCCCAGAAGACAGAAGTCCTCATATTCACTCCAAAAGACTTCAGTATGAACAAATGTTACCCATTCAAATCAGCTTGAAAGCAATGCATTTTTGACTACTTACATGAGCAATGTCCCCTTTTGTGCCTATGACCCGATCCTGAGAGTGCTTACTGAACTCAACATAGTGATCTTCAGTGAAGGAATGCCTATGGACAAACAGAAGCACTGAAGTGACAGACCGCCAGGACACACTCGGCCAATGGAAAAAAAGGGTGACGCTGAGCCTCTGGTACAATCATACTTACTCGAAGATCCCTGGCTTTCAAACAGGAAACCACTGAACTTAGTTATAAAGAAAATTCCCTCCTCCAGTATGTCCATCAGATCCCAAACAATTAACGAGAATAAACTGGTTAGAGAAATGGCAAGAAGGGCACTATTTGCTTTTGAAATACCACAGCAAAGAGTGCAACTGTCATTTGAAAACATAAGCAAATATACAGAAGGGCTATTTTATGTTAGTGAAGAGTTTCCTGCACAACAGGAATATAAATACTTTAAAGAATATCTAGAAAATAAGAAACATAATTATTTTATTAAACAGGAGCCTCCAATAAGAAGCTAGAAACAGCTCATATCATTTCTGTTTCCCAAAAGAAAGGCTCCCAGTCTAAAACCAGATGGAAGATATAAATTAGGTAAACAAAACACACAGACACTAGGCTGCAAAACTAAATACATACTTCATATCAAATACTGATTTCATTCCCCAAAGTGCAGATAAAGGTTGGCTCCAAGTAGCAGATGTCAGCAGCAAGGATCCATCCTAAAAGAAGAAGGAACCCAAGGCAGGTATGCAGATGTCACTATCTTTCATTAGCATATTAAACATATGCATAAAAAACTGTTTAATTAAAGAGAAAATAAAAAACTCTCCAGAACCAAGAAATGCTCAAAAGCCACTAAAATTTAAATACATGTAGTAGTAGTGTCCTAGAAAATAATTACATTTAAGAGAACATTACACCTTCCTATAAACTAAATAAAAATTGTTTCAAGGCAAGGGGGAAAACGGGGCAAGATGTCAAAAATGATTTGAGTCATCTTAATACTTGACCATATTCCTCAATTTCCCTCTGAAACATGAGTCTAGCTCAACTAGACTTTCTAGTTGAGACTCTTTTCAAAAAGTAAGCCAAATAAAGGATGAGCCTCCTTTATCCACTTTACCAATCCATCTTAACAGTAACTGACCGCATCCAGGGAAGGGACTTTACCCTTGAAGGTTCAAGGTGTGTGATGGCCGAGTTGTGACAGTTATAGCTGGCTTCTTCCTGTCCACTGAACACATTATATAGCTTCAGCTGCCCAGTGCAGGTGCCAAGCATCAGGAACCGTTCCCGTGCTGAGAATGCACAGCAGGTGAAGCCACTCTCATCTTCATTTGCTTCCCGGAACACTGAAATAGGACGAAATCTAAGGGGGGAAAAAAAAAAGAATCAGAGAAAATGTGCAAGAATTCTAAAAATTCTGCTAGAAGGGATAAAAGAAAAAACAGAAAATTAGGTTCTGAAAAGTGAATTGTCCAATATCATAACTGCTGGTGGTTTTCATTTTAAATCAAAACGAAAAGGACTTCTGCTTATCAATTTAAACAACAAAATTTCAAGTTTGTTTTCACATTTCAAGTTTGTGATTCCATGACCTTCATGTAAAATTTGTGAAGGATCAAATGAAAAACAACTTGGATTAGCACAAAAACAAGTTTGGAAGCCTGGGAAGGGACAGTGTATTCTGTAGACTCTAGAAAACAAACTGGCTGTCAAGATACCACAAAGTACCATGCGTATCAATACATTGTCAATAATCACACAAACAGTTCATGGTTGCCAAAAGGTAATATACTTACATCATTCATGACATCATTCAAGTCACAATAAGGTGTATTTCAGGCCAACAGATGGCCTTCTCAACTGATCACTCTATGCTGATACTGTACTGCCCACTTTGATACAAATAGAAGAATTTGTCCAATTTCCATGAAGTGAGGGAGACATCTCCTTACCTGCTAAAGATAAGGTGCCTATCAAAGCATCCGCCATCCACCCCTCCATATTTTGGAAATGATGCCCTGCGGTTTAGCCTTGAGGTAAAGTTTATTGGCGCCTGCCGCCTCTGTTTTGGCTCAGGACACTGGTGAGGAGTAAAGAGGGAAAAAGGTGGGCAGGTAGCAACTGGGTTCTTGCAGCGAGCATGTTGCTCTCTAAGATATTCTGTGATGATACTGTCCAGTGTAGGTGGGGAAGGAAGATGCCTGTCCAACTGTTTTTTTATGGCTGGGCTCTGGCTGTAGGCACCATGGTCCGACTTCTGCCGCAACACTCTGATTTTCCTGCCATTGCAGGGTGATGGCCTCTCTCTGATAAAACTAATCCTACCAATCAAAGGGGAGTTGCCCGCATAAGATGGACCAGGCAGAGCTAGTGAACTCTGGGGGGGTCGTGGCTGAGGGTGGGTAGTAGGGGCAGAAGGGGCAGAGGCACCCACAGCAGCATGGCTACCCAGCCGAGTTGCAATGCCATTAGCAATGCGAGGGGTCCGGGGAAGAGAGACAGGAGAGGCAGCAGCAGTTACTGGAGTGAAGGCAGAAGAATGGGAAGCAGCAGTCATGGGCAGGTCAGCCTCTTTTGTCAGCACGGTTGCTGTCTCTCCAAGCCCTTTAGAAATAAGATGGTTTCGTATCAACAGAAGCAGTTCTTTCTCAGGGAAAGAGATCCTTGACTGAGCAACAACATCTGCTTTCTGTAATCGTGCCAAAGACACATCAGTGCCAATAAGAAGCGGCTTTCCAGACACACGTTCAATAAGCTCAGCAGCATATTTGCAGAATTTGACATGGTCACTGCGTTTGTCCTGAAGCACAGGCTCCTTCATCAGTTGCTGGATCTGGCAGCTGCTGAAAAGTGGCAGTTTGCTGATGATCTGCCTGACAGTGCTACTTCGAGACAAGCCCACCAAGGCCTTGCAGGCCAGGGCCCGGATCTGGTCTGCATCTGTGATGGGCATCTTGATGGACAGTAAAGACAGAAGCACCTTGATGCCATTATTGGATTGGACCACATTCCACATCTTGGCCAGGGTGTGCTCACTGCTCTTGGGAGTCTGAGGCAGTTTTCTCCGAGGAGTTCCAGAAATAAATTTACCAATACTGGATATTCGGTTATCTGGGCCACATACACAATTGATGATAATTTGAAGCGCTGACTTCTGAATTTCAGCATCATGGATAAAGAACTCACCCTCAGCCACTCCCAAAATAATGCTGATACCTATGAAGGAGAAGGAGAAACTATATTATTCCTTATCAAAAGAATGGCTAACTTCATTGGTTGTTCCCAATCTAAATCTAGAGTTTCAGTCATTCTTTTCTATTACAAAAACTATCTCATTTTTTAAAAGTATAGGAATTATCTGTATAAAATACAATCAGTTGTACTAAAATGTGTTTTCATGATACAACACGTCATATAAAGCTAATAAATAGGAGAAAGGGACTAGAAATGTAGCTTGGTACATTTCTAGTAAATGTAAAAAGTACTTTCTTGGGCAATACCCTGTTTAGTGGCCAGGACTGCAGGGTGGGGTTGGAGGGCACATATAAAAATTAGACAAATGATACTACAGTATTGCCGGGAAGTCACTAAGGTCAGTATGCAATGTTTCCTAGGTAAAATGAACTAAATTAGCAAAAATAAAACTTTTTGTATAAAATGAAGGAACCCCTCAGCTTCGCTGCTACCATGGCAGCAGGAACCTTTTCTACTATGTACAGTATCAAAAAAACTAAAAACTGGCCACCATCAGAAAGCTTGCCTCCTGCGAGCAGCCAGTACAGGCAGGGAGAAACAGTCAGACCCACCCCTGTGTATATGCCGCCACTGAAGTGTTCCCTTAGGTAACCAGCATGGGCAGGAAAAAATAGCCAGATACACTCTGTGCTCCCACAGGCCACCACTGAAGACACTTGCTTCTTGTGGGCAACCAGCACAGACGTCGAAAATCGGATAAACATGCCCCTGTGTGCCTGCTGCCATTAGGGGAGTCCCACTGTATCCACTCATGCTGAGAAAAGTAGCAGCCCCACCACCACACCCATGGCCATCAGGGAAGCCTAGGTATAGTCACACGGGTCTGAAGAAGCCTGCCCCATGCCCCACACCCCACTGCCTCTCTGGGAATCTGGCTTCAGGGAAACTCAGGTGGCCCATTTCCTTAGAGGCAGCCAACAAACGAAGTACCTGGGACCCCACAACCAGCTTGTTGGGAGGAACCCAGAATGTCAAAACAAAGGAGCAAAAGGCAATCTCAGATCTCTAGCCCACACAGGACAAGTCTGGGAGACACAGATGTAGAAGAATACAAAAGTCATACACCTTAAATCTCTGAAAGAATAGCAATTAAACTAAAGAAACCACTTCATGAGGCTATAAAAATAATCAGATCAGAAATAACATCTCAGGTAAAAAAACAAATCTCAAACATTAAGGAAAGAATTTCTGAGCATATCTAAAGAAGATATAGATAAAAAAAGAGCATAGGAAAATGATGGAAACCTTGAATGAACAATATAGGAAGGAATTAAAATGCATGAAATACTCAGAGATATGCAGGAAATTAAAAACTATCCAATGCTGGCAAAACCACTTGAAAGAGACTGAAGATAGACTTTCAGACCTTGAAGTCAGGGTTGCAGCTAGCAATCGTAAAGGAAAGATCTCTTAAAAACAACAAGGAACTTGGAAATAACAATTCAATGGCTGGAAGACTGCAAAAAAATAAAAATAATTAAAAAGTATCAACAAAAAAGCAGGGGCCAACACAAAAGGCATAAAAAGACTATTTACAGAAGTAATAGCAGAAAACTGCCCAAACACAGGGGAAGGATCTGGCATTCAGTTAAGTGAGGCATATAAAACTCCAACTAGCCATAACCAAAAGAAATCTACACCTAGACATATCATAATCGGGATCCCAGAAATTCAGCACAAGAACAGAATGCTAAAGACTATTAGAGAAAAGAAACAGGTCACTTTCCTTTAGGAAAACCCATCAGAATCACAACAGACTTCTCAACACAAACCATTAAGTCAAGAAAAGCTTGGGAGTGAAGCATTTCAAAACCTGAAAGAAAACAACTTCCAACTGAGATTGATGGACTCTGCAAAACTATGTTTCAAAATTGATGGAAAAACAAGATACTACCATGATAAAGAACAACTGAAGGGACACTTCTGGGAGAACATGGCGGACAGATAGCAGATACTACGGAGACTCTCTGAAAGGCTTGGTTCAGAAGTCAGGAATGGTGCGGACTAAGGAGACATAAGCCGGTGGAGATATGCTCTGCTGACTCAGGAACGAACTGGGCTGAGAGAAACCAACTTGGAATGCAGTCCTGGTGCTAAAACAGGAACAGAAAAGTCTCGCTGCTGAGGCTGGACCCTGCGCCATTGGAAGCCGCGATTTGGGTTTCCCGCCGCGTGGTGGCTGGCTGCCTCTACATCGGCTCGGCAAGGAGAGAGACGCGCGGAAACTCTGAGAACGGGAGTCTGCGAACGGAGTCGAAAACAGGACGGGCAGGGAGGCATGTTCTGACTTGTGGCGAGGTGAGTGAGAGAAACTGACACTCCACCACAGTTTGACTCCAGCGGACTTTCTGAGCCCGAGCAGTCCTGCGGGAGCAGGGCGCGCTGGCGACTCCAGCCACACATTCCCCTCTCGGGCGGGATTGGTGAAAAGTGCCTGGCCTGCGTGACGCTGCCGGCGGACCCTGTAGGCTGGCCCAACCCAGATCGCAGAGCCTGACGGAGGCCGGGAGGGGCGGGCCCCCGCGTAGGCTGCCTGGTGCGCAGCGGTGAGTGGGAACACCTAACCGGCGCAATTCGATCAGGCTGTGGCTGACAGGGAGAGAAGCTGGGCCTCTCATATAAGCTTGCATATATAAGGAACAGAGAATATGGGAAAAGGCAGCAACAAGAAAGGCTCCTCGGCCCCCAATTCTGAGAAACAGGCAATAGCGGACACCGCACCAATAGACATAAAGCGCCATATAGAGAGCCTCATAGACCAATTCAGGAATGAAGTTATCAACGACCTGAAGCTAGAAGTATGCAGAATAGTTAGAGAAATGCTAAGCACCACCCAGGAAAAAACAGATGGTGGAATGGAAGAACAGAAAAAGAGGGGAGAATTGTTTGATGGAGAAAACAGAGAAAGCATAGAGTACGTGAAGCAGGTTCAAAGGGACTACCAAGAAACTAAGAAGTCTATCCAAGACTGGCATAACAGCTTGAAAGAAACTAAGGGCAGACTATCTGAACTGGAGGGCAGACTTGTAATATGGGAGAATGAAATGAAAAACTTCTTAAAAATAACAAAGAAACAAACAGCAATAATACAAAGACAAGAAGATGATAAGAGGAGCCATAACTTAAGGATTAAGAACATAAAAGAAGAAGTAGGGACACAAACAAGTGAACTACAAAAGCTACTCACAGAAATAATCCAGGAGAATTTTCCTAATTTAGCAAAAGGTAAAGATACTCAGATGTATGAGGCATACAGGACCCCAGCTACCTATAACCCAAACAGAGCAACACCCAGGCATATAATAATAAAAATTCCAGAAATTCAATACAAGAACAGAATATTAAAAGCTGTCAGAGACAAGAAACAGACCACTTACAAGGGAACACCCATCAGAATTACAGCAGATTTCTCTGCACAAACCATCAAATCACAAAGAGCATGGGGGGAAATAATTCAAGCTTTGAAAGATAATAATCTCCAGCCAAGATTGAGATATCCTGCACAACTGTCCCTGGAAACTGATGGAAAAACAAGGTGCTTCCAGGATAAAGAGGAACTGGGGGAATTTGCAACCACCAATTCAACTCTACAGAAAGTATTGCAGGATATTCTAAAAAAAGAAAAATACAAAGAACCCAGAAATAGTGGCGGGGAGGCCACAACGAATGGAACAGAGAACAAAATGAAGAAGACAAACTGACAGCTACTGACAGAAAAAGAGCTCAACAGAAATGAGACAGAGAAGACTGGATGATAGGAACAGCTATTTTGGAGAAAATGACATCTTAATAGGTAATACTGATTTAGTATCATCTTGTTTTGAAGTCTCATCTAGCTTTTGTTCTTCTGTCTCCAATGGTCTAAATAGGTTGTATCTTATTGGATTTTATTATGTACGATAGTATAAGCAAAAACCTTTTAAAGACAAGGAGATTATACAGAAACCATTGTTCATTTTCTGTTAGTCGATTCTAAATACTCTGTAATGCTGTCATTCTCTTAAATGGTTTTACATTGTTTTGATATACTTAATGCTACAGTATACGAAGTTGTATTCAAGGACTTCAAGGAAAGAGTCAATATGGTAACTACTTTTGGGTCGGAATTATCTGGTGGTGAAACACTATTCTGCTTAAATGGTTATGTTTTGATCTGCACTGTTTCACTGTTATGCCCTCTTTTATCTTAATCTCCACTCCATTATTTACTTTTTTATTTTTATCTGTTTAATTAAAGGGAAAAAAATAGCAGGATATATTATAGTAACCCACTTTGACTTTCTATTATCTCGATTTGAAGCCCTGTATTACTCTCACCATCTTGTTTTTGACTGATGTTCCCCTATTCTGTTTTGCTGGATAGTATCAGGTTCGAAAGTTTAGGTATCAGCTGTGAAGATAATGAGATTCATTATAACACCCATTCTCGTTGACTTTTATCTACTTTTGAAGACCTACAATGTCTCCAACGGTTTGGTTTTGTCAGTTTTGTTCTTTACTGTTTTGTTCAATTGTATTATAACTAATGATATAGGCAATTCTATTAGAGATAGCGGGAGGCATTATGGTAACCATTGTTGATCACCTTGTATCATGTTTTTACATTATCTATTATGTCCACCCTTTTGACTTGACCGATTCTGTTCTGTTATGTCACATTTGGTTTTACTCTCTTCCAAAAAAGCAATAAGAACCGTGGGAGCAATGAAACCCAAAATGTGTAATAGTCATTGTACAAAAGAGAGGAAAAGAAAGTGCTCTAAACTATATAACTGCATGTATATTTAAGTGTATAAGATAGAAAATGATATCACAGAGTTTTATTGGATCATTGAACAGAACTGTTTGCAGTATCATTGTTGGAATGTCCACTCTACAAGCTTTAATTTTGTGACTTGAACAATTATTTCTAAGATGGCAATATGTAATCCATTAACTAGTGATTTCCTACTGTTCATTTTTTTTTCTGTAAATCTGTATAACTTGTACCCTTTCACTGTTTTTTTTCTCCTTAAATAAAATTAAAAAAAAAAAAAAAGAACAACTGAAGGCATTCATGACCACCAAACCAAACCTACAAAGAAAGCTGAAGGATGTCTTAGAGAGACAGCAAGATGTCCACAGTCCCAGGAATAGCAGTAGAGGGGGCTCGCCAAACAGGGCAGGCAACTGAACAAAGGGGAAAAGTGGATAGCCACCAGCTCGAGGATAGCATAACAGAGATAAGCCAACATATGCCAGTTGTAGCCATTAATGTGCATGGCCTCAACTTACCAATAAAAAGAAACAAGGGGAGTGGATCAAAATATAAGATCAGTGAGTATGCTGAATACAAGAAACACATTTAACTCAAAAGGAAATTCATAGAAGTTAGAGGAGAGAAAACAATTGTTCTGTGTGACAAGAAAGCAGAAAAAGCAGGGATAACTTGCCCATCAACCACAGAATGGATAAGAAAGATATGGTAATTTCATACAATGGAAAGCTAGGATAAAAAAGTATAATCTCAAGGCTAGGTAAATGGATGTAACCTGAGATCATCCTTATGGGTAAAATGATTCAGATTCATATGGATGAATACTGAGTTATCCAGCTTTAAAAAAATGAAGGAGTCAGTGGGATCCAAAATATACAACAGAAATTATGAAAGTGACAGGAGAGCAAATGTCTAAAAAGGAAAGGTGGTAACCACTGTGAATTTCCTATTACCTTTTACTCCTTCGGCACCAGGAATCAAACTCAGGACTTTGTGCTTGCTAGGCACTTATGTCACTGAGCTATATCCCAGCCCAATTTCCTATTATCTTGTTTTGAAATATGTATTGTTTTCATTGTTTTGTTAGGTTTAGTTATATTCTGTCTTATTGTTTGATTTTACGGTGTCTAACAGTATGGGCAGCTATTTTGAAGATAACGGGATGTATTACTATTGATTTCCTATCATCTGGTTTTGAAGTCCTATAATGCTTTCATTTTGCTGATTGGTTTTACTCTATTTTGTTTTGATTTATTATGTCTGATGATAGGGACAGCTATTTTGAAGAAAACGAGACATTACGTTAGCCACTGATGATTTCCTATTATCTTGTATTGAAGTCTTGTATCTTTCATTGTAATTAGCTTTACTGTTTTGTTTGGTTTGATTCTCTCTAATATAAAAAAAAAGAAAACTAAAAACCAGTGCCCAGTTTATCCCCAGCCCTAAAAAGGAAGAGGAGGAGAGAGGAGGAAGAGAGAGGGCTGGAGCAGGACAAAGAAAGCACAACTTTTTCTCCAGAGTGGTACACACCAGAACCCATACCAACACACTACCTCCCATACTCGCCTCAGCAGCATCCTCATAAGTCTGCTCTTAATAAATTATCTCTAAACAAAAGGTATTTTCCTTTAAAAGGCTATTTTTTGAGTGTCTATATGATAGTTACTACCAATTTACTGATTATTTTTAGTTTAGCTGCTTAGGTATTTTACTGTTGACCCTAAATCATCATTCCTACAAACCTTTTTAGTGCCACACATCACAGCATAAGGTTTTTGAGAATGTACATGCACTATTATAGCAGAAATAACTCAAACACATACCTTGAGTTTATTAGATTCACATGGCTCCCTTTTGTAAAACTATATGGCACTACATACAAGGGATAAACAAAAAGCCCTCTACTATCTTGTGTTCTACTATGCCAAAATTACGTGAAATAACCACAACCAGACTAGCAAAGGAAAACAAATTCACATCAAACAACAACAAAAATGGCAAGGTACTACCTACCTACAGTCGAGACAGTAGAGCCAGCCTCATCCAGTACATCCACTGATTCTGCCAACTGGAGCTGTATTTTTGGTACCACAGTAAGAATAGCCAGGACATCCAAAGCAAAACGCACAGTGTCATTCCTGAACAGGAAGAACAATTAGTCCAAGAGAAATAACACTGCCATAAGTAACAGTAACAGTTTCTAGAAGACAACATGCCAGAACACCATTTGTGTGGGTCTATCACTTGTGGTAGTGTCCAGAGGATTTGTAAGTCACCATGACATTACTTCCAAAACCCACAGCAATGAAATTTTTACCTGTCAAATTTCTACAGTTAAAAACAAAAAAATTTTGGTAGATTGTTTTCAAATGGGAAAGAAACAAAGAAAGAGAGGGAAAGGAGTGGAGGAAGAAGAAAAACGAATTAAGATGTACATTGCACATGTACCAACTCCCCACAATGAATATAATCATTATGTACTGAAAAAAATTTTTTAACTTAAAAAATCCTTAATACTATTGAGGTTACACTGAATTCTAGTAAGAACCAGGCATGGTGGTACACACTTATAATCCTAGCACTTGGGAAGCTGAAGCAGGAGGATCATTACAAGAACAAGACCAGCATGCACTACAAAGTGAACTCAAGGCCAGCCTGAACTATATTGCAAGACCCTATCTCAAAAAAAAAAGAACTCCTCTAACAAGTAATTTGGCTGGGAAGTGTGGGCTACATAGTGAATTTAAGCTCAGTCCATACTGTTACATAGGGAGACCCTGTCTCAAAAAAAAAAAAGTAATCTGGCACGGGCCAGCCTGTAATTCCAGCACTCAGGAGGCTGAGGCAGGCACGTAGGAGACTGCTGCAAGTTTGAGACCAGCTCCAACTATATATATAAGACTATATAAAAAAAAAAGTTTATATATAAATAAAAATTTTTACAAAGCAATTTGGCAATAAAAAACATGATCGTTAAAATGCTCATAATTTTTGGCCCAGGAATTTCACCTCTAGCAATCTGTCTAAGAAAATAACCAGAAATACAAACAAAGGCTGAGGATATAGCTCTGTGGCATAGCACTTGTCTAGCAAGACCAGGAAACTGGGTTCAAACCGTAATACCAAAAAAAAAAAAAAAAAAAAAAGTAGGAACCAATATTTATGTTCACATTAAGTACCCCTTATCTAAAACACTTAGGACCAGCAGTGTTTCAGATTCAGAGTTATTCAGATTCTTGAATATCTGCAGACTTCTACCAGCGGAGGAACCCTAACCTAATCTGAAATATTACAAAATCCAAAAGACATATAATGAACTATCCTGAAGCCACTAACAATCATTTTCAAAAAATTGTAAAGGGTGAGAGGAGGGACTCAAAATGCAACATCAATGAAATATAAAATGTGAGATATAAAATTAAAAATCTGAGGACCATGTAAGAAGAAACATGAAAACTATATAATGATAGTGGGAGAACACAATGGTTAAGATCATTGTAAAAACAATCTTGCTACCTGCCATGGTGACACATGCCTGCAATCCTAGCAATCAGGACACTAAGGAAGAAAGACTGCCATGAGTTCAAGGCCAGCCTGAGCTACATAAACAAGTTCAAGACCAGCATGCACTATAAGGCCTGCCTCAAAAATAACAAAAAAAAACAACAAAAAAAAAACCATACAAAACTGCACACACCCCAAAAAACCCCACAATCTTGGTGGTGGCATATGCCTATGATCTTAGTACTTGGGAGGCTGAGACAGAAAATCTGCTTCAAGTTCCAGGCCAGCGTCAGCTACAAAGTGAGTTCAAGGCCAGCCTGAACTACATAGCACAAAAATATAAAATTAAACATAAAAATAAAAGCAATCTGGTAATATCCAATAAAAGTGAAAAGGCAGACATCCCAAAATACAGAAATACATCAGCTACAAAAGAAGGTTCATAGTATCATTTACTTACCAAAAGACACTAAATGAGAATAGAAATAAACTATATATAGAAATCTAACAGTTTAAATATTAACATGCATAAATTTCACAAACATTAAGGGTGGAAAATGTTGCAAAGGATGAATATAGGAAAACATTCAAATAATTTAAAAACATTACCAAGCAAAATATTATTGTTTATGAACATGCAGAAATATATAAAAACATATATGAAAAGGATGCACTACAAATGCAGACTGGTTACTGAGACATAAAAAGGAAAGAAACTGAAGAAAAACTAAATACAACATGCCTTGCCTAAAGATGAGTTCAAAGGAGTTGTTACATAATCTTCTGTACCTCTCTCTATTTTGAAATATTTCATTTTTAAAAATAAAAGTTGAATGCTCTAGTCCTAGCATTTCAGAGACTAAGGCAGATTTGCTGAGTTCAAAGCCAGCCTGCGTTATATACATTGTGAGTTTAAGACTAACCTGAACTACATAGTGAGACCTTGTCTCAAAAAGAAAAACCAAAACAACAACAATGATAATAATAATAATTTAAAAAAGTGAGCCAAGAGCCGGGCGTGGTGGCTCATGCCTGTAATCCCAGCACTCGGGAGGCTGAGGCAGGAGGATCGTTTCGAGTTCAAGACCAGCCTGGGCTACAAAGTGAGCTCAAGGCCAGCCTGAATTGCATAGCGAGACCCTGTCTCAAAAAGACAAAAAAAAAAAAAAAAGTGAGCCAAGTATAGCAGCACAAGTCTATAATCCTAGCATTCTGGGAGGCTGAGATAGGAAGATCACAAGTTAGAGCCCAGCCTGGCCAACTTAGCAACATCCTGTCTCAAAATAAAAAATACAAAGCTCAGAAATGCAGCTCAGCACTAAAGCCCTAGGTTCAATCTTCAGTACTGCAAGCAGTAAAATAAATAAATAAATAAATAAAAATTTAAAAAAGCTTTTTCAGCTGGGCTTATAATTCAAGCCATAAATCAGTAAGGCACAAATTCAATCCCCAGTACCAGAAGTATTTTTTCCCTTTGGCAGGACTTCATGCATGCAAAGCAGGTGCTCTATCACTGAACTATACTTCCTTTCCCTAAATAAATTTTTTAAATCAAGGATATAAATTTTTGCCAAGCATGTTGGCACATACCTATAATCTGAGCTACTTGGGAAACTGAGGCAGAATACGAAATTTGATGCCAGTCTGGACAATTTAGCAAGATTTTATTTTAATATAAAATTTTAAAAGCTAGAGATATACTCAGCACTCCCAGAGTTCACTGCCTATTACCAAATTAAAAAAAAAACCAAAAAGACAGTTTTCAATAATCAAAAAGTGAATGTAGGGCCAGGGATTTAGCTCAGCAGCTTAAGCACTTGCCTGGTAAGCATGAGGACATGAGTATGATCCCCATACCAAAAAAAAAAAAAAAAAAAAAAATTAAATGTGTACAACTCAAGAAATGTATTAGTACCCTGTCCATCTATCTTTTTGAGTTGCATCTTTTAAACTATTCTTTAGATAAATCCCTCTGGTTCTTTGTTTTTTGGCACCAGGGTCTCACTATGTACTCTTTGAACTCATATTATTGCCATGATTATAGGTGTGTGCCACTATCACCTGCAATAACCTACTTTTTTAATACTCTAAAACACCACTTATCACATAGGATGGCTCAGTGTAGAACCCTTGACTAGTATATGCAAAGCCCTGGTTTTGTACCCAGTACCCTTGAAAAATGAAAAAATTATAAATGGTAGTTCTTGCAGTATGGTCAGGGGACTCCTGTGTCTCTGAAACTCTCTCAGAGGACTCAAAGGGCTTGTAAAGTTCAGTTATATTCATAATGTATTTCTCAGAAAATAAGGCCTACCCAGAAAATAGTGCCTAGTGTAATTTTTCAGGGTGCTTGTAATATAAATCCTACCCTGAATATAAGCCCCAGTTAAGATCATCAGCCAAACAGATGCATTTTAGTACATCCACTGCAACATGATGGGCATATTAAATACTAATATATAATTAAATATAAATGATAATATAAATTGTAATTATATATTTGTAAATATTCAACTGGTGTCTTTGGATAAGAGGTAAAACACTTATGTAAACAGATGAACACAAGACTTACTGCTGAGTAAGTAGTCAGAGTAGAGACAGGGAATAACATGGACACTTGATAATAAACAGACTGATTGTGTCTTAATATTTTTTTTGTACTGGGAATCAAACCCAAGTGTGACCTCACACTTGGTAGGCAGGTGCTGTGCCACTGAGCTACATCCCCAGCCTATGTCTTAATATGAATCTTCATAATTTAACATGTCATATTTGTAATGAATGTACTTAATATAATCATGTGAAATATACATTTTCTGAATTTTGATTCCTGCAATTCTTTTTATGCTTTTGTGTGAGCCATCATTCTTAAGTGTCATCATTTTTGTTGCTATTCCTATCTCATAAATCTTCAGTTCACACTTGATTTAGTGGAGACTCTATGTAATAGGTGACTCAGGTGAAGAATTCATGGGATAAAAATTATTGACAACTCTGTTGCCAATGTACTATGAGCATGCTACATGGACAAGTGCTCACTTAAGAAGAGCTCTAGCCCAGTACAGTGGCACATGCCTGTAGTCCTAGCACTCAAGAGGCTGAGTCTCACGATATACGGGCTACATAGTGAGTTCAAATTTAGCCTCAACTATATAGCAAGACATTGTCTCAAAAAATTTTTAAAAAGAGAGCTCTACTACAGGACATGAGACAGGGGCCGATGGTTCCAAAGGAAATTGAGTTGTAAGAAATTTGGGCTGGAATTTGAAGTTTGGAAAGTTTCAGCTTTCTTCCAGAATATGACATGACTATATTTGAATAAACAGATATTTATACTTGAATAAATGAATAAATAGAATAGATTATTATACATGAAAAAATAAAACATCCCCTGAAAATGAGCAGTAATGCATCTTTTGGAGAAAAAATTGATATAAGATCCAGTGTTTTTTTTTTCAGGGAAATATGATAATACTATGATGTCACTATCCTTTCTCTCATTTTCTCACATTTATAATATAATCTTCAAGACTCTGATGTCACAAAACAATACATATGTATGATACATTAAGCCAAATTTTTAACTATGTTAAAGCACCCTTTAGAAAATTTTCATTAAGAACACTAACATTTAAGGGAAAAAGAAAAAAAAAAAGGGCCAGAGATTTAGCTTAATGGTGTAAGCAACTGCCTGCCAAGCGCAAAGACATGAGTTCAATCCCTGTTTAAAAAAAAAAAAAAAGTAAAAGAACACTAACATTCAGTGGGCTCACATTATTATAAAATATATTCATAAACAGCTTTAATTTTAAATTTTTCTTTTGTCACTGTTGCTATTTTTTGTTTTCTGGTTTTTATGTTTTTTTTAGGAGACAAGGTCATGCTGAACTCACTACATAGCCCCACATGGCCTGACACTCACAATGATCCTCCTGTCTCAGCCTCCCAAGTGCTAGCACCTAAGCATGTACCACCTGTTTGGCTTTTAACTTTAATTTGTAATATGGTAAACACTAATAGATATAAAACAAAAAATCTCTTTAAAGTCCTCAATAACTTTTTAAAGAAGTAAAAAGATCCTCACGCCAGAAGCTTTGTAAATAGTTGTTTCAAAAGCACCCCACTAAATTTAAGGTATTGGATTTTTTTTTCTCCCCATATAAACCCCTCCTTATTGCAGTGGGTGGATAGGAAAAAAAGGAGGTGAAGAAATGCTGTTTAGAACTAGGTGTGGTGGCACACCTCTAATCTCAGCATACTGGGTAGCTAAAGCAGAAAGTAAAGACAAGCCTGAGAAACTTAGTAACTTAGCCAGATTCTATCTCAAAAAAAAAAAAAAAAAAAATCTGGGGATATAGCTCAATGTGAAGACCATGAGCTCAAACTCAAGTACCATTAAAAAAATAATAAATAAACTTTTGATATTATTTTCTCTTCAGGCCCCATCTTTTCCAAAATATATTTTGAATTCTTTTTTTGTACATCATTCTCAAAAAACAAAATCCACCCAACCTCCGATATTATCAACTGCCCTTTTCTGAGCCTATCCTATTTAGCTGACTGCCTTTAAATGAACTGTTAAAAGTATTACACTATTTTGCATCAAAAGAGCAAAAAGGTAAGTTTTCATGAGAAAGTAAGATAAACATTATACATGGTTGTCAAGTAAAAAAAGAGTCTAAATACGAAGAATAATGACTCCAGTTTCAAGACTTCAACCCCTTTACTACAGTTAAGATATACAAATTATGTAACTTCTCTTGAGAGTTCAGAAGCTGATCCTTGCTTAAGATCATATATAGGAACAAGCACTACATAAATTAAAAGTCACATTTTCACGCTTAATCTGTCTCAGATTCAAGTTTAAAATCTCAATCCAATAAAAAAGTGTATAGCACATGCATATCAAACCAAAATCAATTTCTACAAATGCAAAGAGCAGGACAGAATTTCTTGTGAAACATCTCTCTGGTCCCACCTTGCATAATAGGTCTTCCAATTGCAAGCAATAGAAATAAGCTGCAACAAGAGCTGAACACAGGAAAGTTTGAGGAAGACTTCAGCTGGTTCCCAGTACAGCTGCGCAGGGCCATATTCTATCAAAAATTCCATCATTTCCACAATCTGTTCATGAGTATATGAACATGCCTATAAGAAGAAATATGTTGTTATTATATACTTTTATCATCTACCTGCTACCTTTTCAAGCATAGCTCACTGGTCAATAGATTTTAATTATTCAAATTCTGTAATTCCTTTTATTTGGCTGTCCAGGAAATGAACTCAGGACCTCAAGCATGCTAGGAAGGCACACTCCCACTGAACTATATCCCCAGCCCCCACCCTTGTTTTTTAAATTTTATTTTATTCTGAAACAGGGTCCCATTAAGTTGCCCATGCAAACCTGGAATTTGAGACCCTCCTATCTCAAGCTCCCAATTAGTTACCACACCCAGCTCAAACTTCACAATTCTTGAATTAACAGCCCACATGTGAAAGGATGACTATATAATGTTGAATTTTTATTTATAATCAGACTCATAAAATATTTTAGTTTAAAAATAACTGAAGGGCCTCTTACGCACATTTCACAGCTTGAGAAAGAAGAGCCAGGTAGTAGGTATTTTTTCAATTTGTGATTTTTTTTTTTTTTGAGACAGGATCTCACTGTCATTCAGATTGGCCTTGAACTCACTATGTAGCCCAGGCTGGCCCCAAACCCACAGAGATCTTCCTATCTCAGTCTCCCAAGTGCTGAGATTATATACATAACATGCCCAATTAATCTACAATTCCTACAAGATACAGATATTGACCTTGCTCATAAAATATATCTAGTAAGTTCCAAAATGATACAGAAGTGGAGTTATACTCATTCCAAAAAGAAAATCTGCACAGCAAGTAGATTAGTGAGTACTTTTCATAAAAGAGAGCTCTTTAATATTCCAACTCAGTCTCTAGTTTTAGTGCCCCAGAGAAGTAGTAACTTAGAAACAGGAGCAAAGTCTTTAAAATTCATGTATTATTTCTGCTTTCAATGTTCTGCTTCTACAAAGGACAAGTAAAATCCAATAATGTATATCCCAGAGACCAAGATTCCACTAATCTGAATGCAAGTTTCAGGCTGGAGAGGATACAGAAAGTATAAAAAAAGATCATCCCTTTTAGGACCACATCCTCCAGATGGAGGTATAGCTCAATGACAGACACTTGGCTACCTTGTGGAATACACCAGGTTCAATCCCCAACACCACAAAGGAAAAAAAAGAAAGAAAAAAGTTTATGTCCTCTTACCTTATATGGGGGTTGAGGATGAACAAGAATGCCACCCTCAGTCCTCTGAAGTGACTGCTTCACTTGTTCTAATTTAATGGCCAGGTGAGCCTCAAAATACTTGCGTAAGGCCATGCAGGTATGTTTCCCAGTTTGGCGGCTAGCAAATATTTCATCATCGCTCAGAAGTGCACCCTGATCTTCCAAATTCAGAATCTCCAAAGTACTGATCTAATAAACAGATAAAAATTAAGGCAGAAGAGGGAGAAAGAATAGGCAGGTAGAATAAAATGAAAGAATAACATAAAGGAAAGTTATTTTGGCAAACTTCTATGTTCATTAAGAATGTCAAACATCAAAATATATCTATGTATATATGGCATGCTAATAGTAGCCATAAGAAAGCAAAGCATTAAAACCCATATTGAAAAAATGACACAGCTTTAGTCAGGCTATAGAAATAGACTGGCCAATCACAACAAATATTATGTAAGTATTAGTGAGATTTGTTATTTTTAATAAAGTGTTTTTAAAAGATATAAAGGCATAAAGCTGTTGCTTTTAGAAAGATCAAAATAGTAATTTTCCCTCTAAGATCCCTATATGCAAGCTGGGCATGGTGACACATGGCTATAACTCTAGCACTTGGAAGGCTGAGGTAAAGAGGATCACTGTAAGTTCAAGGCCAGCCTGCACTACACAGTGAGTTCAAGATCAGCCCGAACTACACAGTAAGACCTTGTCTCAAAAATAAAAGCAAAGCCTACAACGGCACAGAGTCCATCAGCCACTGACACATTCACAATAGGACTGTGTATACACCATCATTCCCAGGGCAGCTTATACCACCAATGGTACATGCATGACTGTCCCATCAGACAGTGGTTCAAGTCAGTAGAACATGTTAAATGAGTAAGAAAATGGGGTTAAGGTGTTGCTTTGTGGTAAGAATGTGGGTGAGGCCCTGGATAAGAGCCTCAGCACCAAATAAATAAATAAATATAGAAAAACTTACAAATGAAGAGAAAAAAAACTTCTCAAATCAAAAGCTTCGTTTTGAGCCAGGCATGGTGACATATGCCAATAATTCCATCGGAGGCTGAAGCAGAAGGACTACAAAGTCCAGCCTAGCCTAACCAAGTAAAGTGACCCTGTATTAAAAACTAAAAGGGCAGTCATGCGTGGTAACCCATGCCTATAATTTCAGCATTCAGGAGGCTAAAGCAGGAGGATTGCTCCAAGTTCAAGGTCAGCCTGGGCTACAAAGTGGGGTCAAGGCCAGCCTGAACTGCAGTGAGACCCTGTCTCAGAAAGACAAAAAATAAATAAGTAAATAAAAGGGACTGGGATCTAGCTCACTGTAAAACCCCTGGGTTTAATACCCAGTACTGAAACAAGCCTCCCCTCTTCACTGGGATGCAGATAAAGGTCAGCCAAAACAAGACAGACCCCCTAATCCTAACAAGCAATGAAAGAACCTCACCAAGTTCACCAGACGACGAAGACCATCATAGCGATCAAAGAGCTCCAAAACAGCTCGAAATGAGAAGCAAATTGAGAAAAACATGGTAGCATGGCAGCATCCTGAGGCGTGAGAACACTCCATTAACCAAAGGGTATAGTTTACCACATCAGACAGAACATTGTGGGGATGCATGCAAACCTGTAAAAAATTAAAATTTTTTTTTCATTTTGGGCAAAATTTAGTCTTTGAAAGGCATGAAAAATTCACCCCAGGCAAGTAATTCTTACTTTAAAGCTTAAACAACAATTTTTGAACATAACCTATTTCAAACCTGAAAAGTATCTAAATCTAAATATTTAAATTCAACCTATATTAAGTGTCCACAAATGTGTCATTTAATGCCTCTGTTATACAGGTAATTGGATTCCCACTTAGAGATGAAGAAATAGTTTAAAAGTCTTTCCATGGTAATAAGAGGCTGAGCCAACTGATACTAAATCAGCAAGTTTAGCATTCATTAACTCACTGATTGATTCATACGCATTTTGATGTCTTCTATGGTAAGATGTAAAGCACTCCTTGAGCTGCTTACTACTTTTTCCTACAGCCAGAATTTATTCTGTATATACAATCAAATGAACTTACTACTCTCAAAAGATTATCCCTGTATAACATTGGACCTGAGAGGAAAGATTAAATTAAAATTGATCATACATATAAATAAGCAAAGACAAAGAGAACTCAAGAAAAAATACCAGCTTTATTATCTATACCAGAAAAAAAACCAAACTACATAGCATATTTAAAAAATGTTCTCGGCACAGAAATGACAAAAGAACTTCCCTTAAGAGTTCAAGTGCCGGGGGCTGGGGGTTTAGCTCAGCGGCATAAGCGCCTGCCTTGCAAGCAGGCGATCCCCGGTACCGATAAAAAGGAAAAAGACAAAAAAAAAAAAAAAAAAAAAAGAGTTCAAGTGCCAAACATCACT
Source organism: Cavia porcellus (assembly GCF_034190915.1). Taxonomy (NCBI): domain Eukaryota; kingdom Metazoa; phylum Chordata; class Mammalia; order Rodentia; family Caviidae; genus Cavia; species Cavia porcellus. The sequence goes on from NW_026947488.1 coordinate 54,547,982, forward strand.
TTTCAAATGTATAACCTATTTACCTTTTTTTTAAAACAAGATCTTGCTATGCAGTTCGGGCTAGCCTTGAATTCACTATGTAACACAGACTAGCCTCAAACTCATGACTCACAAAGATCCTTTTGCCTCAGCCTCACAAGTGCTGGAATTATAGGCATGCGCCACCACACCCAGCTATTTACATTTTTAAAACACTAAATATGAAAGAATCTTACCTGAAAAGCAGCAGAACCAAACAGGAAACCACACTGTAGCCCTGGGAAGAGCTGGAATGATTTACTGTCTCCATCACAAATTATTTATTAATATATACATAGCAACATCTACTGTTTTTACAATAAACTAACCAAAAAAATGTCCAACACAAGGCAGGCATGGTAATACCTGTAATACCACAACTCTGGAAGGCAGAAGGATCACAAGATAAAACCAAGAATAAAAAGAAATGGGCAGGAGTTTGCAGGGATCTAGTTCAGTACAAAGGCCCCAAGTTCAGTACTCAGCACCACACACACAAGCAACTCCACTGAGGGACACCTAAAAAGTACTTGAAGACTAACCTTAATGCCAGAGAAATACAAATACTAAATAAAGGTCCCAATACTCCAATCCATCTTGCATTTTCCCAGCATGGTCAGAAAATTTTAGAACCTTTGCTGAACAATTTTATGTTTTTTACAATACTTTGTTAAGAGTGGACATTTATGCTCCTTGAATCTTTCATTAGAATTTAACCTTTCAATTATTTATTTTAGTTACTCAAAAGTTCTATGAAACCAGGTGTGGTGGCCTGTAATCCCAGCACTTGGGAGGACTGAGGCAGGAGGATCACCGCAAGTATGAGGCCAGCCTGGGCAACATAGTAAGTTCGAAGTCAGCCTGGACTTCATGGTGAGACCCTGTCTCAAAACAAACAAAACAAAACAAAGTTCTGTGAAGCTGAGCAGAGTGGTGCATATCTACACTCCTAGAATTTGGGAGGCTGAGGCAAGTGGATCACCAATTTGAGACTAGCCTGAGTTATCCAACAGCAAATTCAAGGCCAGCCTGACTACACGGTGAAACTCTATCTCAACACAAAACAAACCAACAACAACAAAAAAACAGTCTGGCAAAGTACTCCACCTTTACAGAGATTATTCACACCCAGCCCCATTCTCGTACACCTATATAGACCAGACTTACTCTTTCCATAGCATCCTGGTTGTAGGACAAGTAATATAAGCACATAGATACACCAGTTGCAGCCATAGAAGGACGAGGAATTTCCAGTAATTTCTGTACTCCTCCATGTGCAACAAATTCTGTGGCAAATTTGTTATGGAGCAGGAGAGATGCTAGGTGCTAAACAAAAAAGATCACAGATCATTTTAAAAAACGAATCCAAAAATCTCAACACATATACCAGAAAAAACAAACTACACAGTATATTAGAAAAATGTCCCCAGCACAGAAATAAAGTGCTAAATCTATCTTCTATATGCTAAGCATGGCAATGTAGGCCTGTAATCCCAGCACGTTGGGAGGCTGAGGCAGGAATACTCCAGGTTCAAGCTCAACCTGGACAACATGGCAATTTAGCAAGACCATCTTAAAAGAAAACAAAAAGGTAAAGAGTGGGGATGTCATTCAACAGAAAGGCTACCTCCAGTTCTATGGAGAAAAAGAAAAAAACTCCTCTACAAAAACAACCACTCTCTACTATTTAAAGAAAATTTAAAAACTGACATTCCATTTTTATTTTCCCTCCTAACACCAAAAGTTATAAATTTTGCTAACTTTCTCATTTTTTTATTATAATTAGCTGTGTTCCAGCTTTGGCTCAGTCACTGACCCAATTAATTGAACTTTGACTTCTTTCAAATTTATTCTCAATATAACTCCAAAAAACAATAATGAGCAGTGTGGTGTGGCTGGTATAGTGGTGAGCACAGCTGTCTTCCACTCTTGAGCAAAGTAACAAAACTATTAAGTTTTTATAACTAATAACATGCATTTAAAATAGATCTGAAATTTCTATTTAATCTTTTAGGCTCTGTTTCCTCTTCAATTCTCACTAGCCTCTCTGGGAACCCTGATCTCATGCACAATTCTTAAGGATAAGAAGTACAGTGAAAGCTCTGGGATTTTGGTTATTCTTAAGTATATACAAAAGGACCTTAAGGTGAGCCAGAGCTCCGCCGCCTATTTCCCACCATAAGGTGTCTTCCAGGGACAGACAAAACAACACAAATTTGCAACCTCAGATAGTCCTCCTCTAATGACCTGTTTAAATAATTTTTTTGAATTATGATCTTTTTTGTTGTTTTGTACAGTTCTGCATATCTTGTTTATAAAGCCTGAATGTTGTCTTTTGTACAGCACTTTCTTACATAGTACCGTAATTTTTGCTGGTTATACCATACAGTACTGTAGTTTTATGTTGTTATACATTATAGAACTGAATTAAGAGATATGCAAATAAAAGTAAAGCTATCAAGTTGAAGTTTCATTTGACCATTTCTTGGTTCTGAATATTGTAATGTACACTCTATGTACAATTTCTCATTTAACAACCAATTCATCTAACAACCTAGTTACAGGAAAGGAACTCAGTAAACAAGGAGTGTCTGTACATGATTTAATACTTGTGCAGACTTGGTCAAGTACAGTAGCAAAAACAGGTCCTCTTAGAAGCACCCAGACTTTAACTAATCCTTGTATTTAATTTGAATCTCTCTCCCTAATTACCCTACTGTTATACACACATCTATCATACTTCCATATAATCCTTCCCTGAGCAGCAGCTAATTATGTGTGTAACTTCTAACACTTCTGGCCACAGGAATGGTTTCCATACAATGTGCCCTTACCATACAATAGAAATTCTACTTCCATATTAGGAAGGTGGGGAAACAAGCAAACAAGCAGGAAGAACCTTAAATTTTACATGGCTGATCATCACTGATGACCCAGCTTACCTCACTCCCACAGACAGTCTGTTTTCTGACACTATCTTATGTAAGGTCCACTTTCTCTTCTATTTAATATTTTAATCAATTTGTTTCTACTACCTTCACCATCAGTCCCTTCTTTTATCACTGAGTCGTCTTTTCAAACAAAATGAGACATCTCTTTATAGTATTGTCTATTAAAAGGATTTCTTTTGACATATTTTCCTTGTTCATCCAAACTCCATTTTCTTTATACCTTATTGACTTTGAACAGAAATAGCTGAATAATGACCCCCACTTTAACTCACCACACAAAAAACTCTGCAGAAATAGTAATTTCCCTAATCCCAGCTCAGGAACAGATGCCTCTCCAAGCAATACCATTGGCCCCCTGGAAACAACTCTGACCTCCAGCTTCATGCTACTGTTCAAAGTGTTAACTGAATTCACATACTTTACACACACAGTATATCCCACAAGTTACCCCAATTATGTTTGACCTCCTCCAAACTTAAAAGTTTCTGGAACCTGAAAGGCAAAGCTCTGCATTTAAATACAGTATGAAACTATACTATTCAATGCCGTAATCCCTGGCCAAATGTGGCTAATTTAACTAAAACTAAGTAAGTCACTAGCTCCATTTCAAGTGTTCAAGGTTACACAGAGCTAGTCAGTAACCACTATAATGAACAGCACAGAAAGAAAACCTTTCTGTCAATAAAATGCTCATTGACCAGTTTAATTTAGGAGAGTGCCTATTAGAAATACTAAGAATGAGCAACAGTCTTCAGTGACCTAATATTTTTAAGCATTACCTTGAGTGCCTCAAATGTAAGCAGGACATCATTAGTCTGCTTCAAGTCAATATAGAACATCATCAACTCCCGTGATCCAAGCTGCATGAATATGGGAAGTAACTGAAATGAAAATCAAAAATAAGTCTTCATTTTTGGCTTTAAAATGTCATACACTTCCTACTTCTACCCTTCCTTTATGAATAGTTAACATGAATAGACTTATCAAACTGACCTTAAGTAACCTACATCAGACTTACTTGTAAGGAACAAAGACTTTTCTGCAGTTGATTTAAGAATATGTTAACTACCATGTTTTAACTCAGAAAGTACTACCACGAAATAACAGAGAAACAAGTAAAATAGTTCCACAGTACCCTTCCCAATACACTTACCTCCTGATATTCTCCTAGAGGGGTCAAGTACTGGAGAATGAGTCTCTGCTCAATAGCAGGAGTCATGGGATAAAGGGTATAATTGGTGCCAATCACCCAGGGGGACATTTCTGACCAGCTGCTATTAGATAGTTCAACAAACATTCTATCTGGATCAGTAGATGAGAAACCCAACTTTTGTTTAGCTTTCCTAAAGCTCTCTCTGTCACCCTGTTTTGCTGACTTGTGTTTCTTTAATCCTCCTTCCTCAGGTTTGGTTGCTGAGTTTACTCTACTACTGGTCTTGTGGCTGGAATCAAGATGAAACGAGATTTCCATGTCTCCAGAAGCTTCTTCCTGTTCTCCATCCACTACATCTACTGCCATGTCACCATAGTCCATATCCACAGCTTCCTCATCCAAAGGCAAAAGGGGTTCAGAAGAAAGCTTCCGTGGGCTAGGACGCTTGCTTTCTTGCCGCAAAGCCACTTCCTGAAGCTGTAGTTCCCTCAGTCTTCGAAGCACTATTGCCACCTATCAACAAATATTGGAGTAAAATGGGTTGTCTCTTCTGAATCTTAAATGATTCTTTAACAATTCTTATTTTCATTTAAGAATACTAATATAGCTGGGCATGGTGGATAATGCCTGTAATCCCAGCACTCAGGAGGTTGAGGCAGGAGGATCTTTGCGAGTTCGAGACCAGCCTGGGCTATAAAGTGAGCTCAAGGCCAGCCTGAACTGCATTGAGAAACCCTATCTTAAAAAGACAAAAAAAAAGATTACTAATATAGTTAGTTCAATGGCTGATAATAGTAAAGATTTGACTGTATTAACTTGATTTCTACAACTTGCCAAAGTAAGTTGTATCTGAAATCTAATTCCCCATCAAATTTTCCAGAAAACTCAAACCAAAAGATTTACATGTAAAATATCTTTCATTACTGACTTGTTTGGGTGACAGTGGGTTGGGTCATCACATCTAAAGAAGCAGAAAGTAGATCTAGCAACAGACTTTTTAAAGTGCCTTTGGAAAATCAAACTTTGCTCTGAAGTGAAGGAAAAAAAAAATCATTGTACATAATCATAGTCTATTTTTCAAGTTCACCTTTTTTTATTAGATTTTCATTGGTGCATTTTAGACATACATAATGAGGACACTCGTCACACAGAACTTATTTATACCTGTACATGATATAAATGATTTTTAAAAAACTTTTTAAGCACTTACTTTTCTCGGCCAACTCTAAAAAGCGGTATCATGTTTAGTTTTTAAGAAGGGGTGAGGCACCATGGTCCACCCTATAATTACAGCTATTTAGAAGGCTGAAGTAAGGAGACAACTATTTCCTATTCTACACAATTTAGCAAGACCATATTTCAAATAAAAGAAGTAGGTATGTACCTCAGTTGTAGAGTCCTTGCCTACCACACAAAAGACTCTCTCAATTCAATCCTCATTATGGCTAAAAGTAAAGGGGGCTGAAGGGCTTAGGGATGGCTGGAATTCATTCTGAATTACAAAAAAACAAATAGAAGAGTCAGGCGTAATGGCACACACCAGTAATCCCAGCACTGAAGAGGATGAGGCATGAGGATCACTGGGACTTTAAGGCCATCCTGGGCTACAGAGTAAGTTCAAGGCCAACCTGGACTAGCAAGATGCTGCTTCAAAAAAAGAAAAATTAAGAGGTAAGGTATTAAGGACCTAAATTCAATCTCTAGTACTGAAGGCGGGGGGGGGGGGGTTTAGAAAGATAGATGGATAAAAACAATAGGCGTGGGGGGGGGACTAGAAAGAGGGATGGACAAAAACAGTAAATGGGTATATAATGAGTACAATATAATGTTAATAACACATCGAGGTAGTATATATACAGCTGTTCACCGTAAGAATCATTCAACTGTACTTTACGTTTGAAAATTTTAATAATACAAAGGTTAGAAGGAAAGGAGATGAGACACAGAGAACAGTACTTTATTTGGTATACAATACGATAATTGACAGATGAAAAACAACTTTTTAAAAAAGCTTTCCATTTCTGTCCCTCCAAAAACAACTTTTTTCAATATTAAAACAAGTAAAATCAAAACTTATATGTAAACCAGGTATGGAGGCATCCATAGTAATCCCAGTTACTTGGAAGGCTGGGACAACAGAATTTCAAATTCCAGGCAAACCTAGACAACTTGGCAAAACCTTGTCTCAAAAAAAAAAACTTAAAAATGACCAGGGATATAGTGCAATATAAACTGGATTCAATCTCAGAACTGCAAAAAAAACAAAAAAATACCTCGTTACTCTTTCAACCATACTCTACTATTCTAACACAAGGTTATAAGTATGCCAGGCATGGTGCTCCACACCTGTGATCTCAGCACTCAAAAGGCTAAAGTAGGAGGATCCTGAGTTTGAGGTCATGTGATCTCAGCACTCAAGAGGCTGAAAGTAGGAGGATCATGAATTTGAAGTCAGCCTGGATTACAGGGCAAGACCGTATCTTAAAAAAGCAAAAAACAAAGGTTAAAACAGGTTATAAGTAAGATTTAACTATTCAGAGGCAGGCAGTAAAAAAGAACTTGTGAACAGTTTACTGGATACAAGGATTTACTCTAAGTCCTTACCAGCTGTGAATTTTCATCCCTGTAGTTGGCAGCAATGTCTTGATTTTCCATAGCACCTCCCAACAGTCCAGTAGAATATGTCCTCAGTGGCTGATCAGCCTCTCGGGCCCATTTGAAAAGATTCTCAACAATTCCTTCCTATAGTAAAGGAAATGAAATAACACAATTCAGAAAAAGCCTACTTTCAAAACTAAAAGCAAAGAATTCAGTCTCATGACCAAAAAATTATTATCTGAATCCTGTTCCTAAGAACAAAAATTTGCAGCCAGGCACTGTGTTGCACACCTGTATTCCCAGTTAGTTGGGAACCAGAGGCAGAACTTCCAGACAGACAAATCTGGGCAACACAGCAAGACCTTGTCTCAAATGCAAAAAAGGATTAAAAATGCAAGTGGTACACATTTGTAATCCCAGCTACTCAGGAGGCTAAGGCAGTAAGTTCAAAATTTTGAGGCCAGCCTACATAGCAAAACATGAAAATAAAAACCTGAGGGGAAAAAAGGATGGTGGGATTACAGGAAAGGGACTGAGGATATAGCTCACTGATGGAGTACTTATCTAGTACATGTGAGGGCTTCCATAGAATCCCTCTGGGAAGTAGGGGGGATGGAAAGGGTAATGTTCTGGCACTGTTGAGTACTGAACCCATAGCCTTTACACTGAGGTACATTCCTAACACTATTTTTTGAGACAGGGTCTTACTAAGTCACTAAATTGCCTAGGCTATGGTCAAACTTTCAATCTTCGCACCTTACCCTAGGATTACACTACCATGTCTAGTTACGAGTAAATTTTTAATAGTTTTAAAAACAAAGCAAGGGCTGGGCATACAGTTCAGTGGAGGAGTAAGACCCTTGCTCAATCCCAGCACCAAAAAATAAACCAACCATCTATGAGGCCTACCCCATTCATAACAGCAAACTCTTAAAGCTAAGACGTTTATGTTACTTTCAAAAATTGAACAACTAATTTTTGAAAGCCGAAGTACACATGCACAGCTACACATTGTGTTCTTCAAAGCACTTAACCTGAAATTTTCAGTTTACCTGTGTCTGTCTATCCCCAAACACATGATGAATAAAATATAAGCTCACATCTTGCTAACAAAACATTCCCAGCATCTAGTATCTGAGAACAGCACAAAAACCTATCCTCATACTAATAGCTAAATGAATTACTAAATACACAAAGATAAAGTGGGCTTTCTCAAAAAACAGAAAGTTCTTCATCACTCGGAAAGACCACTTATCATCACATGAGATCATAAATCTATTCATAGATCTATTCATGCGCTTGGTGGCGCAAGCCTGTAATTCCAGCACTTGGGAGACTGACGCAGGAGCATCTGTGCAAGTTCAAGACTAGCCTGGGCTACAAAGTGAGCTCAATGCTATCCTGAACTGCATAGTGAGATCCTGCCTCAAAAAATAAAATAAAATAAAAATTCTAAAAACATTATGGTAAGATTTGTAACAAAACCAGGGATATAGCTCAGCAGTACAAGTGCCTGCCTACCAAGCACAGGTTGTGAGTTCAATCCCTCATACTACAAAAAAAAAAAAAAAAAGATTAGTAACAAATTGCATGTATCACATATTCATTCAAATAGCTATTTTTTATTTTTCATTTTGTTCATCTGGGTTTCTTAAGTTTCTGTAACATATTACTACATGAAGAAAAAACTATGACAACTGTTTTAGTAACAAAGAAAAATTAAAAAGATCACCTTCAATGAAATAATAAACTTTGGCATGGTGGCACAGACCTGTAATCCAAGCACTCTGCAAGGCTGAAGCCAAAGGATAGCCAGTTCAAGCCTAGACTACACAATTTATCAACTGAGACCTTGTCTCAAAATAAAAAACTAAAACTTAAAAAGGACTAGGGATACAGCTTAGGCTCAATGGCCAGTATCATAAATAAACATATACATACACACAATGAAGCTGGGCATGCTAGTGCACACCTATAACACCGGCACTCAGGAGGCTGAAGAGGAAGGATTGCCATGCGTTTGAGGTCAGCCTGGGCTATACAGTAAGTTCACACCAGCCTGAATTACTTTAGTGAGACCCTGCCTCAAAAAACAAAAACCAAAAAACCTAACATACGATCAGTTTTCTTTTTTAGCAAGTACCTTTTCTTGAAAAACAACAGCAGTTTCCAGCCCTGGCATGATGTCCAGTAGCAGTCTGCAAGCTGCAGTGTTCAAAGGTGGCTCCCGGCTTGTCATCACATATGCATTCACCAGCTACAAAGAAAAAAAATGAATACTTTTCCCTGAAACTAAACCCAGTCAAAATCAGAAAGTCTAATAAATCCTTAATACAGTTCCACCACTTTTTCTTTTGTACTAAATTTTTATTGGTACATTTTTGCAGTACACGATGATTACATTCCTGGGGGGAGTTGGTAAATGTACATGACGTATCTTAGTTCTTTTTTTAATCTCCTTCCCATTCCCTTCCTTTCCCTCTCTCATCACTTTCTTAAAAGATATGAACCAAACTGCCAATTAAAACTTCAGTATAAAATTATCCTTGATAGTAATGAAAACCTTGGATTTATTAATAAAGCATGTGTGCATGTGTATAATTCAACTTTTCTTTTGGCACATCTTACACTTTTACTGAACCTCTTCTTTTTTGGGCAAGGTGAACAGTAAGACAGAATCTCACTATGTAGTACAAGCTTGCCTCAAAATTAAAGTGATCTTCCTATTTCAGTTTCCCAAATACTGGGATTACAGGCGTGCACCATCATGCCTGGCCTGAACCTCTACTATTAAGTGATACTTACACTATTAATGTTCTGTGTTACATGTATACTGATAAATACTTATTGAAACAGTCCCATCATCACAAGGCTTACAATCCAATAAAAGTGACAGGAAAACAGACAATATCATCAGTACAGAACGCTACAGAAGTCCCTTACACTGCAGAGGACTCACAGAAAAATTTAGAGAAAAGATTCCAAGCTAGGACAATTAGGGATAGCTAAGGAGTAGGAGAGCTAAATGGCAAGAAGTGAAGCTAGACAGAACAAATATCAGATACAGATTAAGTATTTAATACTAACATCAGGAATTTAAAATTTATCCTGAGAGCAATGAGGAAAGGCCATTAGTGCATGATAAGCAAAACTATGATCAGGTTTTGTATTTTAGAATAACTTCTGAGCTATAAAATGAAGACTGGATCAGAAAAGGACAAGAAGAAGCCAGTTATAAAGTTACTGCAGAAACCAACTCATAGGTGGCAACAACTAACCTAAGGTCTGCCAACAAAGAAGATAGGAGTTTAAGGGGAAGAGAACATAAGACCTACAAATCCGTTAAGACAGCTAAGAAGAGTAAAGAATACTTTCTGTGAGACAAGACATCATTACTGAGCAAGAGAATAAGAAAAACAGAGTGGAGCAAACAGACATGTGGAATTCAAAGTACCAGTAGAGATATCCAGGTAGGAATATCTGGCAGATAAAGTGACCTGAAACTGAGAGGAGACATTAGTAACACAGAAATAAATACAATACAGATGACAATGATAATAATACCTAAGACTCAGCCACGCTTTTTGCCAAGAGCTTTTCATGCTTAATTTCACTCAAATATTACAAAAATCTTTCAAAGTAAGTACTATCACATTTGCATGTTATGTATTCAGAAAGTATGGTTAAAAAAATAAAGCATTTGGGGATCTAAGGAAGGAAGATTATAAGTTCTAAAACAGATTCCAAAGCCCATACTCTCAAGCGTCATATCATTTCACCTCCAAACAAATATAACAGCCACAATTTCCTCAGTTATTACTATGTTCAGGACCTATGAATACTCATTTACTCTTTGCAATAATCCTGAGTTACATAAAACATCTTTCTATCCTTCTACATGCCCAATTCACACACCACTTTTAGTGCAGAATACTACCATGTACATCATTCTTATTTTTCCATTCAGGAACCCAAAATAACACCTATAGCCCCAAACTCAAAATCACCTTGCCCATGGCATCCCTGTAATCCTACCACTGAAGCAGCTGAGACAGGAGGATCACTGCAAGTTCAAACCCAGTCTAATCTACACATGGTAAATTTAAGGGCAACCTAGACCACAAGGTAAGAACCTACCTTAACAAAATAAAACTCTCATCTTGTCCAAAAATGAATATACACAGATGCCCTGAGAGCTTTCACCAATATATGACTGAAGAACAAAGAACATCAACAGAAAATAATTTGTCCATAATCAGACATTCTGACAAAAAAGAAGTCTCTTATTTCAAATGAACCAGTGCCAAATTTTAAAAATCTACCCACTCAACTTTCCACTTTTCTAAGGGCTTCAGTAAAAGCAAATTATCTAAATAAATAAATAAAGGTACAACATTTGCTGATGATAATCTCTGAAGAAATGTAAAAAGCAAACCTACTGCATTCATGAAATCATCATTCTTGAAGAGTATTCTCAGCAAGTGGCCCAGCATACACTCTGGATCAGCTCGACCTAACAAAAGAAGAGAGGAGGAACAAACAAACGAATGAGTAAATTGTCCCAGTCAAGCAACTTAGATTTCTGGAGTGGCATCTGGGTTGCTATAAATACTAATAAAAATGCCAGCAAAAATAAAAACAAAGACAAGATTCATGATTAGGTTTTATAACAAACATTATTTAAAATTAAAAGTGACTATAAAAACTAAGCCAGTAGCAGTAACCCACACCTATAATCCCAAATTGCTCAGGAGACTAAGACATAAGCATCGCAAATTCAAGGCCAGGTTGAGTAACTTAGTCCAACTCTGTCGCAAATTTTTTAAAAAATGTTTAAAGTAAGGACTATACACACGTAATAACTATACTACGGGATGCTGACAGAGGAGAATCAAGCTCAGCCTGGGTGCCGTGACCCATGTGGCCCTTATGGTTCCTTGGGTCAAGGATTGTGACAGGATGAGAAAGAGATAAAAGCTGGGGTCAGCTGGAGCCCTTACTCTCTGGATGGGAGGAAAGGAGCTGATTCCCTCACTGTAGGGGCATTTATCTATACATTTAGCAACACAATGTTATGTGGCACCCCTTCGCCTAGCAACTCATGGCTTGGATTGTCTAGGGGCTCGGTGTGTTCTAGGGTTAAGGCACTTCTTTTTGTGGCTTGCTCCAGGCACTCTTTGTTCTTGGGATGGCCATGCCCCAGTCCTGCACATGTGATCAATTTTCAGCTTCAAAGGCTCTCTACACCTGGCAACTTAGTGACTTAAGGACTCAAACTAAAATAAAAAGTTTAAAGCGGGGAGGGGTAGGACAATAGCTCAATGCCAATGCACTAGGTTCATTCAGTCCTCCATACCACATATACATATACATAAAATTTTAAAAGGGCAAAGGATATTGCCCCTGGGTTAAATACCCAATGTTATCAAGAGGCAGGAGGAGGATTGGATATGCTAGGGATGTACCTCACAGCTCTCTGGGTTCAATACACAGTATCACAAAATAAGTAAATAAAATCCAAGCAATCCTAGCACTCTGGGAAGCTGAGACAGGAAGATCCCTAGTTCAAGTCTAGCCTGGGTTACCTAGTAAAACTGTCTCAAAATAAAAAATAAAAAGTGCTGGAAGTCAGTCATGGTGGAACATGCCTGTAATCTCAGCACTTCAGATTATCATAAATTCAAAGCCAACGTGAGTTACATAGTGAATTCAAGGCCAAGTTCAATTACATAGTGAGTTCCTATGTCAAAAAAAAAAAAAAAATACATACATACATACATACAACACCTAAATGGCTCAGTGGTAGAATAGACCTTGGTTCAATTTCCAGTACCACCAAAAAAAAAAATCAAATCAAAATGCTTTCTGAAAGAGTGCTCTCTAGCCTATTTCTCAACATACTACCTATGCAGCAATGTTGAATTAAATAATAATAATATCCAGGCCAGCATCACCAATAGTACACGAGGTCTACAAAAGAGTCACAAAGGAGTCTAACAGAAAGCAATCCCCTAACTTCACAGTCACATAAAGGCAGAAAGCATGCTTCCTTTGACAGGTGATCTGGAGAAGACAGTTTCCAAGTTAATCTTGCTTCAACTACAGTGACAACAGCAACAGATATATCCTCAAACCTACAAGGATACCCTGTAAGCTCAAAATTGGGTTAAGGTAGCTGAATCCTACTAAGTAATCACCAACCCTAAAGAGACAGTAATCTTGGCCAGCCTAGCTCCAAGGGAAAGAAATAAGGTAAAGTATCTAAGTGCCTGAAAATAAAAGAATTAACTAGTGCTTGGAAGAATTACTGGTTTATTTTAAAAACAGATACCATCTGTTTTATTTCATTTCATAGAGTATTGGCAAAGTTAGCCATGTAATACAGTATGGTCAAAAATATGTGAGCTGCACTAATGTGAAGTTTTTGCAAATTTCTAACTAGTATCTCAAAGTAATTCCCAAAAAGTCACAAAAATGGCATTTTAAAAAGACCTTACTGGGCTGGGGATTTAGCTCAGTGGCATAAGCTCCTGCCTTGCAAGCACACGACCATGAGTTCAATCCCTGATGTAGATTAAAAAAAGACCTTACCTTTCAATATCTAAAAAACTGAAACTGAAACCCCACTTTTATTAGAAGAAATTGCACCCAATGACAAATACTACTTAGCATTAAGAAACGGTAAGAAAAAAACTAAGTTTCTACTACAGGAAAAAAGGCATATCATTCTCTGTCCCCCTCTTCTTCCTCACTACCCCTTCATCCTTTCAAGGCAATGATACTAAGCAATGATCATTTCTTGTAGTTCTTTTCATGATTCCATGATTCTTCCCTTTCTAAAGATGTGAATTAAAGTGAATATTCTAGAGGTATAATGGCACATGCCTGTAATGCCAGCACTGGAATGCCAGCAATGGAAGGCTGAGGCAGAAGGATCACTGCAGGTCCAAGGCCAGCCTGGACTACATAGTAAAACCTTATATCAGAAAAGCAAGTAAACAAAGTGAATATTCTAGAACTAAGAATGCCTAGGACAAATGAAGCAGGTAAAATCACATTTAAAAAACTAGACAATTTGAATCATCTAGTTTACATTTGAGAAGAAAAATTTAAGAAACAGAAAAAATCCTGAAACACCAGGTAGATATACAATGCTCTTATTTTTGTAACTCCCACAAATTTGCCCTATGTCTCCACTCATAAAATTTTCGATTCCTTCTCCAAAAAGGACTCTTCCTTGGCCAGGTGTTTAGCTCAATATTGTAAGTGCCTGCTTGGCAAATCCAAGGTCATGAGTTCAATCCCCAGTACCAAAAAAGACGACTCCTAGCTAGAGTTTATATGCAGCCTCAGATCATACATAATGTAAGATTTGCTGATTGGTAACACATCATACAGAAAACAAGCCAGGATAGTGGTGTACATCTATGATGCAGCACTCTGGAAAACTGAAGTAGAAGGAACACACGTTTAAACCCAGCCTGGGCAACTTAGTGAAACTCTTAAAAATAATAATAATAACAATAATAATAATAATAGTGGGTGAGAGATGGAAATGTATCTCACTGCAAAGGCCCTGGTTCCCTGTAACATATACACACACGAAGAAAACATAAAATGGAAAAGTCTCAGCCCAGCATGGTGGCACATGCCTGGAATCCCAGAAGTTGGGAGCCTGAGGTAGGAATTTCACTGCAAGTTCAAGGCCAGTCTATATTACACAGTGAGTTCAAAACCTGCCTAAACTACTCAGTGAGACTTTGGCTCAAAAGAACTACTGGAAAAAAAAAAAAAAAAAAAAAAGGAAGTTTCAAGTCCCACTTAAGCCTGTATTATAACAAATTAAATACCAAAGCAGGCCAGTTTATCATGGCTCTAATTAAACTGACCCTAAATAAAACCAAATTAATATAAGACAATGCATGGTCAACTATTAAGACACTAAAGCAGACATCAAGAAATCTATTTAAAGCAGGTGTGGTGACACACACCTGTTATTACAGCTACTCAAAGGCTAAGCCAAGACACCAATTTGGAGGCCAGCCTAGGCAACTTAGCAAGACCCTGTCTTAAAATTTAAAAAAAAAAATTTAACGGAGAGCTGAGGGTATTGCTCAGTGGTAGAGCAGTGTATAAAACATCCTAACTAAAAACAAAGCTCAATTATATTTCCCCTTTTTCTTGAGGGGAAATATAATTATTGTTTATATTTATATATATTTACTGTTTATAATTACTGTTATAAAAAAATAAACAGGCCAAGTGTGGTGGGGCACGCCTACAATTCTAGTACTCAGGAGGCTGGGGCAGGAGATCTTTGTTAGTTTGAGGTCAGCCTAGGGATACACAATGAGCTGAAGACCAACCTGAAGTACAAAATGAGACATGGTCCCTAAAAAAATAAACAAAAAAGGCAGACCTTTTTTTCTGTTTTTGTAAGCATACCAACTGACAGTTTAACTAAGATATACATAATTTAGTTCCTTTAAGTTAGTTATGTTCTGTTTCATATGTAAATTATCAGAAAAACGTCAATTTTTACATGAATTTATTCTTCCTCCTTGAAAAATATTATAATAAATAAAAAGATCTTCACACCTATCACAGCAGATGTTATTTCAATTAAAAATACTATTGACAATTTTCTTTGGTAAGAAGACCCAAGCTCAGAGAAATCTTACCGGGATGTCGATCATCAAATGGGTCTGGATCTCCTTTACGATATTCTTCAGTTTCTTTTTCAATCAATTCAGACATCCTATCACAAAGGGAAGAAGGCATCAACTCTGAATTGGCATACTTTAAAAAAAAAAAGACAACCCCCACACCACAACAACAATCAACAGACAAGGTGTAAAAGAAATACTATTTTTCAATGGGCACAGAAATCTAAACAGTCACCTCACAAAATAATTCCCAAACTAGGCATAATGGCACAAGCCTGTAACACCAGCAATCTGATAGGCTGAGGCAGGAGGATTGAAAGTTTGAGCCTAGTGTGGGCAATTCAGCAAGACCCTATCTCAAAACACACACACACAAGGGCTGGAGATGTAGTTCAATGCAAAGGTCCTAGGTTCCCTCCCCAGCAATGCACCAAAAAAGAGAAAAGAAAAAAAAATTTATTCCAAAACTCTCAACTTTCCTTGATTCAAAAATGAGGACTAATTTTTACCTAGGAAGCCAAAACTTTCCATGTTTGACCTGACACAATTCATTCTCCAACTTCCAGGGACTTATTACAATATTTTGAATTAAGCCAAAGTATTATCATGGCTTAAAATTATCGGGCTTTTGCCTTGCTTCCTGACCACTTCTTCCACTCTTCTACCTCTCCTTCAATAAGCTTTTGTCACGTGGCCATCTCTGCTATTTACAGTCCAAGTTCTTTCCTTCTCCATAGTCTTCCTATGCATTTCACTTCAGGGTGAAAGGTTTTCTACCACCACCCCAAATAACCATTCATCTGCTTTTGCTCATTACAGATTAGTTTAACCTATTCCAGAATTTTCTATAAATGGAATCATATGTGCTCTTATTGTCTTGACTTCTTTTACTTGCATGTTGTGAGATCACCTATGTTGTCTGCATTGTGTTCGTTTTTACTCATGTATTTTTTATGAAAACAGAAAAAATTACTTTCTGAGTATTCTAAACAAGACTGACAATTTTAACCTTTTTGCTTCTTGAGACAGGTAGCCCAGGCTGGTCTTGAACTCATAGCAACCCTCCTGGCTCAGCCTCTTGAGTTACAGGTATATTCTACCATACCTGGCTATTGATTTTAATGACCAATATAAGATTATCTCTCTCTCTAGTATCTAAATACACTCTGTCCTAAGTCAAAGTTTCCTACATTCTTTATTTCCATAAACCAAATTTCTTAGTTTTCTATGTTTTGTTTTTTTTTAATTTCCTAGTCTTAATATTTAGGTTCTATGTATAAATTCTCAAGCAACTCAATCTGACCTCAAAAATATTTGTTATTTTTTCCTTTCCCATTAAAACTCTGAAAATTCTCTTTGTCACAAAGAATGATCAAAATACAGACAAAACATAGTTTAAATTACGTATTATAAAATCTATGCATTCTAAGCGCTTGCCTTGCAAGCAGGCAGTCATGAGTTCGATCCCCAGTACCAATAAAAAGACAAAAGACAAAAAAAAAAAAACTATGCATTCTCAGCTGAAACTAAGAAATGCAGCACAGAAGTTCAAGATGCTCAGGAAAGGAGATACACACCGATAATCCCAGCACTCTGGGGAGGCTGAGGCAGGAGGATGCCAAGTTCAAACTCAACCTCAACAACTTGATAACTTAGCAGACTCTGTCTAAATGTAAAAAAGGCTTGGGTATGTAGCCCAGTGTGAAGGTTTCACATTCAATCCTCAGTGTCACAAAAAAAAAATAAAAATAAAAACAGGGATTTTACAGTCAGACTGCCGATTCAAATGAGAGCTCTTCCATTAATTGTGTGACTGTGAACAAACTATTTAACCTCTGTGATGTATGACAGCTATGAGTGTCATCAAGAAAAACAGCAATCTAAAATGAAAATAAATCAGGGCAGATACTGAGAAGCCTTTTGGAAGTTCGTAACTTGATTTTTTACCAGAAAAGAATTGACCAGGCCAAGTATTTTAGAGTATGTAAATTACATCTCAAAAACAAAGTAAAACCAGGCATGGTAGTGTATACTCCTGTCATTTCAACTACTTAGCAAGCTAAGGTAGGATAATTCCAAGTTTGAGGCTAGCCTGGGTAACTTAGCAAGAACCTGCCACAAAATAAAAATGGCTGGGATGTAGCTCAGCAACAGAATGTTTGCCCAGCATATAGGAGGCCCTGGATTCAATGCCCAGGTCCATATACATACATACATACATACATACATACATACATACACACACACACACACACACACACACACACACACAAACACACACAAAAAGAGCAAGTAAGCCAAAATTAAAGACAACCAGGCCTAACTCATTAGCTCCTCAAAACACCCAAACCAGAGGGGTGTTGGGGTGCATGCGTGTAATTCCAACGGTTGGAAGGCTGAGGCAGGAAGACTACAAGTTTGAAGCCAGTCTAGGGCAAGCTACATAGAGTTCAAGACCACCTTGGACTACATGGAGAGACCTCAAAACACCCAAACCTCCAACAAGTTAAAGGAGGGAAAAAACAAAACCTGAAGGTACTTCAGAAAACATCTAGCAAACTGAAAGAGCCACAATTTGGAGGATGGGTAGAATTCCCCTGTTTAAAATAAAGTTTTACAATGAATCTATCCTATTGTCTCCTAAAGTTTCTAACTTTGAAGATCTTTTAAGAGTCACACACATTTGTTTTCTACTCCTACCATACATTAATCCTATACTTTGATGAGGCCCATTTTCTCACTGCCACAAAAACATGTCACAGTTCGTTATCCCTTTGATGACTTTTCCAATCACTTTTCACAGAAAATCATTTATCTGTTTTTCATCAAGGTATATTTATACTGCCATCTTGCAAGTCCTGTTCCAAAGAGCTTTGACCAAATCCTGTACTAGAAAGTTAACTGGAAATGAGTCTCACCATCCAAGATTCTAACCTACTCTTTCCACTGCATGATTATGCAGTGATTATTCCACTGCAGGTAGTTCTGGAGATGGTTACCTTTAAGAATGGGGCACATCTCTAGGGTAGTTTACTTGTTGCCTATCAAAAAAGAGGCAAAATTCATCCCAGCACAGCCAAAAAAAAAAAAAAAAAAAAGGAGCTGTCAGTAATACTCTGAGGAAAAACTTAAAAGGCAGGGAGCCAGATCAAAATAATGATTCTTAACCCTTTTAAGAACCCCTGTGGAAAGCTGGGCATGTTGGTTCATGCCTGTAATCCTGGCACACACATGTAATCCCAGCACTTGGGAAATTGAGGCAATACGAGGAAAATAGGGAGATGAGGTCCAGAAGTACCTCTTATAGTTAATACACAAAAAATCCTGAACTGAGTGAATAAAAGCACTTTCTATTTTCATAAACTGTACAGTATTTATAAGCCATACTGTGTAATTTGACACATTACATTCTATTTTGTAGTCCTCTGAATTGTTTTTGTGTCTGTTAGGCTTAGTTACTTTCCAGGTGGTTATCTCTTTAAGAATAGTGACCCTCTTTTAAGTTTTGCATTGCTGAATATCACAGCACAGTGAAAAAGTCTAAGGTTAAATATGATAATGTGAAATAATCTTGAAAATGAAACATCAAGTATTTATAGCATAAAGAACCCAATAAATAATTCCTTCAAAGAATAAATAAACCCACAGCTAACATTATCATTCCCATGATTCTCCTTTCAGTTACATCAAGAATACACATAAAAACTATGTAATATTTAGGTTCTTTAATTTGTTGTGAATAAAAAAAAAAAACTAGTATGAGCTGCGCATATAACAAACCAGATTAATTATTCATACCTGGTAAGGATAGGTACCATGTCCTGCCCACTACCATGTTCCTTTTCCCACTGCTCCAGCAGGGTAGTGAGCTCAGCTTTGGAGTCCACATGTACCACTACTGTAGTCATAGCTTGGTCTAAAAAACCGAAATAACAGTAAATTAACATAGGCAATCAGTATGACATACTTCCCATTTAAAAAAAAAAAAAAGTGAGGGGGTAAAAAACAGTTGAGTAAGAAGAAGAAATATTAAAAAGCAAGGGAATTATTACCTGTGGACCCTTCAGATAAACTTTATTTGTGGTACTGTAGGAAACTGAATATTCATCAAGTTATGATGAACTAATCCTTTCTCTTCTGTGTCTGTTTCCTCAAGCGTCAAACAAGGCAGGGAGCCAGATCAAAATACTGATTCTTAACCCTTTTAAAAAGCCCTGTAGAAAGCTGGGCGTAGTGGTGCATGCCTGAAATCCTGGCACACACATGTAATCCCAGCACTTGGGAAACTGAGGCAAAGGGGTTGCTGTGAGTTCAAGGCCAACCTGGGCTACAAAGTGAGTTCAAGGCCAGCCTGATCTGCATAATGAAAACTTGTCTCAAAAAAACAAACAAACAAAAAAGAATCCCTGTGAATCAGACAAATGTTATGGTCCCTTCTCTCTCAGGACAAATACAAATACAGTAACTCACTGATACTGTGTTTCTCTAGCAAAAGGCCCTGAGTTCAATGACAGTTAACAACAAAACACATGATAACACCTAAAATACATATGATAATCCAAATCTAAATCTCTGAAATCCAAAACTTTGTAAGAGGTTTTATATTTTAGTACAAAATCTGCTCCCCAAAATCACTTGTTCCTGTTAGTCTTTGGAAGGAAGTTCTATCAAAGATAAACAGCACATTCCTGTTAATTCTGAACAAAAAGGCCAAGAAATCCAGTGAACAGTCTTAACATGAAAACTGGGGACCAAGTATGGTTGCCCACACCTGTAATCACAGCACTCAGGAGACTGAGGCAGAAAGATTCAGAGTTCAAAGAGGAACTAGGTGACTTGGTTCAAGATCAGATCACTCTGGACTTTTCTCAAACATTCCCTTGCAAAAAAGAAAATTAAAAATATCTACTATAGACCCACTTATTGGAAGTTGGGCATGGTAGTGCATACCACTACCCAAGGAAAGCTAAGACCGGAGGATTGTTAGAGCACAAGAGTTGAAGACCAGCCTGGGCAACACAGCAAGAACAACCCCCTACACACACACACACACGCCATTTTTAAAAATGCTTCAAAGTGCTGGGCACAGTGTATGCACCTATAATCAATCCCAGTTACTCAGAAAGCCAAATTCAATCCCTGCCTAGGCAATATAGCAAAAGCTGGTCTCAAACAAGTAAGTCAATTCATTTGTCCAAGCTTCCTAACCTCTTTCACAGCCAGTTTCTCAAGGAAAAAAAAAAAAAAAAAAACATGAAGAGAAGGTGCTGAGGATGCTAGTAAGTGATACTGCTCACCTACCATGCACAAGATCCTGGGTTCAATTCCAGAAACAGGAAAAAAAAAAAAAAAAAAGGAGCCGGATATGGGTGGTACACTCTAATCTGCCACTCTGAGACAGGAGAACTGCAAATTCAAGCCTAGCGTGAGCAATTTAACCATTTAACTAGACCATGTCAAAATTAAAAAGGCTGAGAACGTAGCTCAGGAGAAGGCCCTGGGTTCAATTCTCCATGGAGGAGGAGTGGGCAGAGAAGAAAGGTTGCTGGGTTAAATGGTAAACTCAAGAATGCAGGAGGACTGAGAACTGAGGACTTGAAGAACCAAGTAAGTATCCAAAAATGTTTTATAAGGGGCTCCAGGAGGGACAAATGAGACTCAAATGTTTAAATGGTTTGTGGAATCATTTCCTTTAGAAAATATTCTTTAGGATAAAAAAAAAAGTCAGATTTTCTATGCAGAATTTTCACAGGAGTAGTGATCATTTTCTAAAAATGCAGTTTCACATTAGAAAGGGATTACTAGTGTAGAACTAACTCTTCTAATGATATCTACGATAAAACCAAGCAAAAGCTATGTGGTGGGCTGGAGGTTTAGCTCAGCGGCATAAGTGCCTGCCTTGCAAGCAGGCAGTCGTGAGTTCAATCCCCGATACCGATAAAAAGGAAAAAGACCAAAAAAAAAAAAAAAAAAGCTATGTGAAAGAAGATACCACCAGCTCTCTAAAATATAAACATTTATTTTAATAAAGTAGGTGAATTTCCAGGTTAGTACTGATTCGTGTCACTTGGGCTAACCATTTTATTTACTCCACAAGAAAATACACTAGCAACCTGAATCCAGCAGCGTATTGAGACATTATTCTACAAACTGACACAGTAGGATCATAAATTCAAAGCCAGACTGAACAACTTAAGTGAACTTTGTTTCAAAATAAAATTTAAAAAGAGCTGTGAAGCACCACACGCCTGTAATCCCAGCACTTGGGAAGCTAAGTAGGAGGATCGTTCCAAGTTCAAAACCAGCCTAGGCTACAAAGTAAGCTCAAGACCATCCTGAACTGCACACTGTCTCAAAAAGTCAAAAAGTCAAAAATGTAGTTCTGTATTAAAGCACGTATCTAGCATGTGCAAGGTCCTGGGTTTAATGCTAGAGTTAAAAAAACAGAAGAACAAGAACAAAAATTAAACATCACGACCAACTGTACTTTATTTTAGGATTGCATGAGTGGTTCTATGCAAGACAATCGATCAAGGGCTGGAGGTATAGCTCAAAAGTAGAGTGCTTGCCAAATATGCAAGTGGCCCTAGGCTCACTGCCAGCACTGCCAACTACAACAAAGTGGGAGACAGGGGAATTAATCAACCAATATCACACACAAGAAAATGAAATAGAAAAACACAAACACATGATCATCTGATACAGAAAAAAAAATCTGACAAATCAAACACCCTTTTGTGACTTAAAAAAATAAACTCAAAAAACAGAACTTCCAAAATAGCAAAGGACACTGAAAAACCCACAACAAATTCAGTGATGAAGACTAAAAAAAAAAACTAAACTAAAAAACTGGAATGTGCACCATCAGGTGAATTGTTAAAAAATGGTATATCCATGCAGTGGAATACTCAGCCATAGAAATGAAACACACACTACAATTGTAGATAAATCCTGAAAATAGTATTTTAAGTGAAAGAAGCACATGCTATATGATCCTCTTTATACCAAATATAGAACAAGTAAATCTATATAGTACAGAAAGTTAACTAGTAATTGTCAGGAGTTAGGAAGATGGGAATATGGTAACTGTTAAATGATTATGGAAGGGACTGGGGGTATAACTCAGCAGCACAGCATCTGCCTGGCAAGCACAAGGTCCTAAGTTCAATTCCTGAGGCAAAACCAAAAAAAAGAGCGAGTTTCCCTCCCATGTGATAACAATGGCCCTGAAATTAGAAACAGGTAATGGTTACACCACATTGTAAATCTACTAAATGCCAATACATGTATACTATAAAATAGTGAGTGGTTAGCTTTGTTTTATGAGTTTACAAGTTTTTTTTAATTAGGGAAGGCAGAGTGATCCTTGAAGGAGTGCCACTTGGATAACTTAAACAAGTACCTAGCATATAAACTCTTTGTAGTCTGCTTTTGCTTTGTTTTCATTTAAGACAAGGTCTCACTAAGTCAAGCAGTTGTCCAGGCAAGGTTCTGACTTTCAATCTTCCTCCTCCTCCTCCACATCTGACTCCTCTTACTCATTTTACAGATGAGAAAATGGACCGATATAGGTACCCAAGTAATAGGTAAAAATCAGTTTAAGAACTCCAATTATGAGCCAGGTGTGGTAGGCACACCTGTAATCGCAGCACTCAGGAGGCTGAAGCAGGAGAATCCTTGAGAGTTCAAGCTAGCTTAGACTACAAAGTGAACTCAAGGCCAGCCCAAACTGCGTAATGAGTCCCTGTCTCAGGAAAAAAAAAAAAAAAAGAATTCCAACTATATTGACATATCTGTGAGATCTTCACTAGATCACAATTTCAAACAAAAATGAAATGTCCAACCTCTGTCAGGGGTAGTGGCACAGGCAAATATAATCCCAGTACTTGGAGGGTGAGGCAGAAAGATGAATTTGAAGCCAACCTGGCCTACATAGCCAGTTTAATGCTGGGCCTGGACTGCATTGAGACATTGGCTCAAAAACATTTTTTTTAATTTCTATTTCCTTATTAGTAAAGTGGAAATAGTTGTTGGAGGGGCCTAAACAATAATACTACACATATAGTAGAACATAAAGCCTTAAAATATATATTCATATGCCAAGGATGATGGCGAATGCCTGTAATACCAGCCCTCAGAAGGGTGAGGCAGGAATGTTGCTTCTTGAACAACCTGGGCTACATAAGGAGACCTTGTTTCAAAAAAAAAAAAAAAAAAGCAAGAAAAGAAAAATAAAGCTTATAATCCTAAACAATGTTCTGTAAGCACTGTCTTAGGAGATGGGGACTGCAGTTCTGGCTCAGTGGCAGTGCATATCCCTGGATTCAATCGCAAACAGTTGTGAAAAAAAGGGGGAAAAAGGAAAAACGTCAGAGAACTCCAGAGCTTCACATGAAATATCTTCAATAACCACAGTTGACTCAAGATCCTGAATAATTTTCTATTACATCTCACGATCACACAACTGGCAATAAGCCAACTCCAGTAACTTTAATTTATACACGGTTCATTCTATTAGGCTCCTCTATTAAATTTAACTTAAAGATGGTAGATAGAACAGTAAAACGGGGCCAAGGATTTAGCTTAGTGGCTTAAGCACCTGCCTGGTTAGGCAAGATGGCATGAGTTCGATCCCCAGTACCAAAAAAAAAAAAAAAAAAAAAACAGTAAAACGATGTCCTTAGCAAACCACCCAAGAGTTGTTTAGCACAAAATCATTTCCTGCCGGGTGTGGTAGCACACACCTGTAATCTCAGCATTAGGGGAGGCTGAAGCGGAGGATCACCGTGAGTCTGTGGCTAGCCTGGGCTAGTGAGTTTAAGACTAGCCTGAATTAGAGCCTCTCTCAAAAAGCAAAACGAACGAATTTCTCCACACTACCCAAATTCTAGATTATCTCTTTAATATCCAAAAATGTAACATGAGCCCAGCAAGGTGGAGCGTAGCTGCAATTCTAGCACTAAAGAAGCTAAGGCAGGAGGATTGCTGTGAGTTTGAGGCTAGCCTGGCCAACAGAGTGAACTGAAGGCTAGCCTGAACTACATAGTGAGATCCTGTCTCAAAAAAAACAAAAATAAAAAAAATAAAAACCCACTTAACAGGCTATATACAAAATCTAAATCTTGACATCAAACAGAAAAATACTAGGTTGTTTCCTAAATTCTAAAATACATGCTTAAATATAAAAACCTTGAAGGTAAACTGCAGCAAACTGGAAAAAGTAAAGTCAGGATGACGCTACCAGTAAAACTCTCAACTCTATATATTAACAAAGCATTTAAAGCAGGAAGATGTTACTAATATAAATAACTAAAACAAGTAGACTAATTAAAAGGCTTCATGGAAAGAGAGGAAAAAACTGACAGCCACATGACAAGGACAAGTAATTTGCGACTCAACAATAACTACTGAGAACACTCAGAACTTCTTCCTCAACATATAGAAAGAGCACTACCACAGCAATCAGGGGAAGCAAGAAGGAAACCACGTAGGAAAAGGAGTGAAGCAAACGCTTTTGACATCCCAATTGAAATCAAATACAATACGAAAACCAGACTCCCAAGGTCAGTGAGGAATCCGTGGTCTGACTCCCAGGTGCGGGACCAAAACATTTCTCTGCACTTACCCCCACCCTCCACCACACAGGCGGGAGGAGCAATCAAACAGCTCCGCCCTCTCGGCGAGTCCAAGAACTGGGCGGGAACAAGGGGAGGTGGCACAAGGCCGAGAGCGCGGAGAGCCCGCCCAGGTGACTAGGGCTGGAGGCGGAGACACAGTCCGGGAAGGGGGCCGCCGTACGGCAGGGAAGATGGAGCCCCCCAGCCCGTACGGAAGGGAGGCCAGGAGCACTCGAGGGAAAAAAGTGACAAGAGAAATGCTAAGTACCCCACCTCCAGACAGTGGCGGATATACCCCTGACCCCCACTCAGGGCGGAAGAGTTACTCCAGAGAAGCCTCTTTAGGGGACTGGAAGAACGTGGAGGCCCCGCCCCCGAGCCAAGAATCTGAAAAAGTCCTCCCTCAGGCCCCAGGCCCAGCCTCCCCGGCGGCCCGGCCCACCTCCTCCCCGACGGCGGCCCAAGCAGGTGCCGCCCCTCCCCCAGCCCAGCGCCCACTCTCTCCCGCCTGGCCGGCCGCACATCCTCACCTCGCACCCTCCCGGGGAACCGTGCCCTACCATTCCCTACTCACCTTCCCGGGCGGCTTCGCCGCTCCCCCTCCGACCCCGCCAGCGGCCACAGTTCACACACACTGCCTCAGGTCCCGCACTCTCCCTCACTCACACTACACAGCGCGACCACAGCTATAGAGCGGCCCATATATTATACGTCACTCGCGCGCTGCGCGCGCGCGCTCGACAACCTGGCGCGAGGATCGCGAGCCGGGGGCGGGAGGAAGAAAATTGAACCGCCCCAAGGATGTCTGGGAACTGAAGTTCAGCATCTAGGAATGGGGCCCTCCAGTATTGATTGGGGCATAAATAAGCGAGTCCCGTGCGCAGTGGCTGTCGGAATTTGTAGTTTATTAAAAGCAACGTGCTGTGTACAGTATTCATTGGCTGTTTCGGAAGGCAAAAGCGAAAACCGAGGGACTCATTCTTTCTAAAGCCGTCCTTTAGCTGCCTAATACTTTCTCAGTGTTTTATCTGCCCTGTGACAGTGGAAAGGTTCTGTGTTATTTTCCCATTTGCCATATCATCCCTAGACTATTTCAGAGTCAAAATATTCCTCACAAGCATACAAAACAAACCAGCACGCAGTAAAAAGAAATCACTAGCTTTTGTCTGTTCAATACATAGCCTGTTGGAACCAATAAATATTTATTACAACATAGTGTATGTAAGGCAGAAAAAAGAGAAGGCAAAAGCCAAGTCAATCTAATTCAATGTCTTAACCTAACAGGAAAAAAGTCCGGAGAGAGTGAGTGACTTGCCTAACATCACACAATCAGTGAGCCTAGGAAATCAGAAGACTCTAAATGTGACCTGGAGATCTTTGTGGGAACATGAAGATAAGCATAACTCCACAGTTGAGCAGAATCTCAACAAGCTTCTCAGCCTTCAAAGCCAGGAACAGCTCTTTATCTCTCTTGGACTCCTGAACAAATTGCTGTGTGTTTCCATGGATCCTCACCGGCTAATCTCAGATTGCACAATTAGTCAAAAGCCTGGGTGACGGGTCTGGGGATTTTGCTCAGCGGCATAAGCTCCTGCCTTGAAAGCAGGCAGTCATGAGTTCGATCCCTGGTACCGATAAAAACGAAAACGGAAAAAAAAAAAAAAAAAAAGCTTGGGGAATTCCATTCTTCACTGGATCTTACTGTCTTCTGTTTAGAAAGATTTCCTCCTTCACTTATATGTGTGACTTGGAAGCAGCAGCTGCTCCATACACAGATTCTAGAATGTAGTGTCAGTGTTGTCAAAGGCATTTCACCTTTCCTCAACCTTGTCTCCTACCAGCACACAGCTGTCTTCTCTATGCCTCTAGAATTTTGCCTTTAGCAATAATGGCTATTACTATTTGCTTTGATTTTATGGCAGGTTTAGCCCTGAACCAAGTGTTTTAGCCACATTACTTCTGGTTATCCCTCACTAACACTCCACAGGATAGATATGGTTACCAATCTTACAGGAGAGAAATCTGAATTCAGAAAGTTGAACCACAGTAGAGACCTAGGTTGTGTGTCTAGAGGGTGGTTTCATAACCTGTCCATCTATTTGCTTCAACAATCCTTCAGGCAACTTGTCTCCTTGCCTACCTGGACCAGAACCCAAAAAACATAGGGATAGTATACTGGAGCCTTAGGTATGTTCCCTTTGTGAGCTTGCCATCCCAGTGATAACTTCCTCAACTGCATGAAATCCTAAAAGAAAACCTTTGTGGGAACCTAAAGCCCAACTCACAAGAACTCTTGGCACTGCCTCAACCTGTCACCAGATGGCATTACTCCCCTTTGGAAACCCAGTCTGGGACCCTGGGTTTGCGAAGGGAGGCAGGGGTATGGAAAAGGGCTTTGGAAAAGCCAGAGCCAAGGAAACTGTAGAAGCAAAGCAGGAGACACAGGGACTGTCCAGCAGCAACCCCTTTAAGAATCTCTACCATTGCTCCTGTGGCCCTCTACCCCTGCCAGTGTCTACCAAACACATAGCCACATACCTACAGGCACCAGACCTCCACCCTGAGAAGATGAAAGGGAAGCATCCAGGCTTTCTCAAGTGTGCTCACTGGCACATTCCAAAGGACAGATTACCCACACATGCCAGACACACAGCATATATATCTATGCATCAGGCACCAGTCATCACAGCTACTATTTTCCATCTAAGCACATATCAGCGCAAAGCCTCAGATAATTTAGACCCACATACCACGCATATTTTTAGCACATTGGAACTGAATCATTGGAAAGCTATTTCTTGGCCTCTTCAATAGAGTACCTCTAGACTCTGTCCTGCTCTGCTCTACCTGTTCTTCCCTCCTTTGTCGTGTGCCTGAAAAGAAGTCCCTACTTGAAAGTGAAAGAAGTTATGTGTGCAGGGCTCCAACAGAGAAAAGGCAAGAGAGGCTCAGCCCTAGTCCCAGTACTAAGCACTACAGACTTAGGCATGCACCCTTTACCTGTCCCTATTCCAAACATGCCCACTCCTTAAGGTAGGAAAATTCACAGCACAAAAATCCTTCAGGACTCAAGTTTCTCCCTCCTCCATCCCCCTTCTCTATGATACCTTCTTTCCCTACACCACCTTCTAGGCTTTCCTGAGCCAAGTGCTCTCACTAGCCTATCTTTACTCTGGTACCATCCAAGTACTCCTGTGCTTTCTCCTGCAACTCCCTGGGACTAAGAAGTCCTATTGGCTGTGCAAGACTGAAGGTGTCCAGGAGTGTCCCAAAAGCCACCAAGAATAAGATTAGGCCACCAAGTTTTGGGAACCCAAACCTAGACAAAGGAAATCGCGATTATTTACCAGCTGACCAGCCCTTCCTAGTGGTACCAATAGTTCTGAAGAACATGAGTAAAGGAGACATTAACTCATTCCTCAGGATGTGTGCAAAGTGGCCAACTCTGATTATACCCATGTCCACCATTCCCATTGTATAGAGGAAGAAACCAAGACTCCACAATGAATAAGTTAAACCTCCACTTTGCCTAGTCACTGCTACAGTCTCGAAAAGTCAGTGCCCACCTCCTGGTCCCACAGGTTCAGCTTCATAGAAGAGCCCAAGTGGGAAATGAGGCAGCAAGCTCCATCTCCATCCAGCTGCCATCTACCAAGGCCCAACCAGAGAGGGTACTTATACTAAAATATAAAAATTGTTTATCTGAAACTCAAATTGAACTTAACCACTGCATATTTTATCTATCAACCCTACTTCTGAGCCTCTACACAGCCGCAGACCCCAAGGAGACTCTTTAGTGGCTTCCCAGGGACTCTAATGATTAGGAAACTTGTAAGAAGCAAATAATAACAGCTGCTTCCAAAAAAGTCTCATCAAAGAATAGACAGTTCAAAAAAACTTCTTTACCCAAAAGCTGATGACCTGAGTGATATCAGACTCAAGTTCCTCTCTTCTTTTTCTCACTCCATCACAGATGGTTAGGAACCAAAAAAATAGCATTTATTACTCTATTTGGAAGCATTTGGAGGAAGAGACAGCTTAGTGGTTGAGTCCAACTGTAGAGGCAAAACAGACCTGGATCTCGATATGAATTCTCCCAGCCAAGTATGGTGATCCACCCCTGTAATTCCAGCTCTCTGGGAGACTGAGACAGGAGATCTCAAGTTCAAGTCCCACCTGTGCAACTTGTTGGTACCCTGTCTCAAAAAAAAATGCTAATGGGTATATAGTTCAGTGTGAAGCCCTGGGTTCAATGCTCAATACCACAAAATAACAACAACAAAAAAACTGGAGCTACATTTACTTGCTCCCAGTTGTTGAACCTCAAGCCAGTTGTTTCACTTCTCCCCTGCTTCAATTTCCCAGGCTGGAAAAGTATACCTTTTTTCTGTGGTGGGGATCTGACTCGGGACCTTGCACATTCTAGGCAAGTACTCTACCAGTGAACTGTACCCCCAGCCCTTTTTTATTTTACTTTGAAACAAGATCTTGGTTGCCCAGATTAACCTCAAACTTGAAATTTTTCTGCCTCATCCATAGCTGTGTGCTGCCATGCCTGGCTTCCTGAACCCATGAGAATTAAATGCAAAGCGCCTAATTTGGGCCCTGATCCATGTAAGTGCTAAGCAAGCAGTGGCTATTCGTACTCATTGGTCTTGATCTCTCACTGTTTCCACTAAAGTTTTTCCGGACTACCTCAATCTTAGTTTCTCTCCAGAGCTCAGACTTTCGAATTTAAATGAGAAACTCTGAATGAGTGTGGAGGCCAGAAGATCTTATCCCAACCAAGTCTTGAGGAATCAAAGGTGAAATGTAGTCAAGGTCATGGAGCCACTGTGCCATGAAGCCAACCATATGGCCCTCCCCAAACCAGCCCATCCACCTTGCCTTCCTCCTGGGATGAAGCTTGAATTTGAAATCCTTGCCCAGAGCACATTTACTCCCTTCAGCAGAGTTCTCTGGCAGAACAGTGAGTGATGTCATAATCAAAGTAGAGGCCAAATGGGGTGCATGGTATGCTTTGTGCCTCCCTTACCATGAGCATGCCCTACACAAGGCATATACTACAGCATGAAGAAGGGGAAACTCTGCCCTCCGGGTACCCTCTTGAACCTGTCTGATACCCTGGTTATCATCCCTACTGACTCTTGGCCTTGCATTTCCCAGTGGCCATGCTTCCCAGTGGGCATGCTCCAGTATAAGTTGGAGGTTGGGAAATTTGATGTAGGGAAGATTAGAAGCAAGCATCTCCTGCTGTTTTGTTTTGTTTTGTTGAAGGAAATTCTTGCTGTATAGTACAGGCTGGCTCTGAACTCATGGCAATCCTTCTACCTCAGCCTTCCAGTGCTACAATTATAGGTGTGTGTCACCACCTTAAGTTTACCCCCTACTTCTTTTGCCTCAGTTTCCTCTGGGAGGAAACAGCAGTGGAGCTGACAATCGGGAGACAGTCAATAATGGTCTTACCTTCAAGCTCCTGGAAGCCCCTGGAGTTTTGTCAATTGTCTATTTTGTAGCTACAAGACCTTTCTACAGGATTCAAGAATCTCTGGCCTAACCCATTTGAAGGTACTCTGGGGTTGTTGGGGAAAACGCCAATGAAGACTCAGGCCAAACAACTTCCCACTTTATTAGCCCTTTCATTTCAAAAGTACCTAGACTAGAATGGTTTTGTCTAGTGGAAGGAAGGTGGTCTGACCCTCAGTTCAGAGCTCAGAGCCCCACCACCACCACCACCACCAGGAGTAATCACCTCCTGCCCCTCCTCAAACCTGGATGCCCTGGGCCCAGACCTCTGAGACATTGCTAGATATGGCCTGGAGCGCATAGCCCTAGAAGTCAAAGCCCTTAAGGAGAGGCTTTTCTAGGTGCAGAGGGTGTCCAGGGCTCTTACCATGAGAGAAGATCTTCTTCATTCTCTTAGAGGTGGGGGTGCCTCTCTGTGAAAAGTCACATGATGTTCCTGGGATAATCCCCTCTGTCCAGCTCCTGGTTCACCAGATCCAGACTTGTCACAAGGTAGACTTTTATGAAGTCACAAAGCTGGCTGCCTCCACACAGGACCAGGGATCAGGACAATCTGAAGCTAGAGGGAGAATTTATTGAGAGGGAGAATTTTAGGAACAGACTTCAGACTCTGGAGGGACTCCCTGGGCTAGACTCACATTGTAGTGGGCAGAGGTCTTTCTGATACCTGGGGATGAGGACCATTTCTTGGGGTCACTCATCGTCCAAAGCTGAGGCTTGCAGCTGTGATCATCAGTTATGGGGCTGTCCCTTGAGACTCTTGGCAGGGAGGAAGGACTCTTGCAGCAACTAAGTGCATATAGGGCCCTAATCACAGACGTTTTTCTTGCTCTGTGTAAAAGGGAAGTTAAGATGCCTAAATAAGGACCAGCTCTTCCCCTCAGTGGAAAAACTGACCTGATGACCTTGGGGTTTCTCTGTTAGACTTCACAGAAGAAGGATTTCAGAACAAACAAGAGAGCACAGTACCTCCCTCTTTTCTTTTCTCTTTTCTCCTCTCTCTCTCTCTCTCTCTCTCTCTCTCTCTCTCTCTCTCTCTCTGTTGCCAACCTATGGCCCAAGTGGTATTTTTTTATCGTTTTTTATCGGTACCAGAGATTGAACTCACGACCACACACTTACAAGGTAGGTGCTTATGCCACTGAGCTAAATTCCCAGCCCTGTTATTTTTCTTTTAAGACAAAAGATGTAATGTATAAGTTGTTTTTTCTAAACTGAAACCTCAGAATTCAGGTTTAATTGCATTGCTAGCACTTTGCAATAGGTGAGTGTGTTTTGGGTTGCAGCTTGGGCACTCTTTCACTGCTCTTGAGCATAAGAGTGTCCCATTTCCCAAGAAACAAACCCAGGTGAGGAAATGGGGATGAGGAGAACATTCCATCCAGAAAGGAGAGGCTGCTATGCAAGGTCACAGTTTGTATGGAAAGATGAGGAGAGAACCACTTGATAGAAGCTTTCTTTAAAAAAATAAATGATTATTAGCCAGGCGTGGTGGCTCATGCCTGTAATCCCAGCACTCGGGAAACTGAGGCAGGAGGATCATTGTGAGTTCGAGACCAGCCTAGGTTATAAAGCGAGCTCAAGACCAGCCTGAACTGCATAGAGAGACCCTGTCTCAAAAATACAAAAAAAATATATAAATGATTAGTTGGGGATGATGGCACTTTTTTATAATCTTAGCACCAAGGAAGGTGGAGGCATGAAGATTGCAAGTTCAAGTACACCAGGGCAACTTAGTGGGACCCTGTCTCAAAATAAATTTTAAAAGATTGAGGATAGGGCTGGGGATTTAGATCAGTGGTATAAGCACCTTCCTGGTAAGTATCAGTTCATGAATTTTTATTCCCCCCCCAAAAAGCTTGAGGATATAACTCAGTGGTACAGCACCCCTAGGACCAATCCAAACAAGCACAGTGTTGTGGTGAACACCTGCAGGAGGAAATAAGTTCAAGCCTAGCCCAGGAAATTTAGTGATTTAGAGAGTCCCTGTCTCTAAATAAAACATTTTAAAAGGCCCGGGGATGTAACCCAGTGCAAAAGCCAAGGGTTCAGTCACCAATACCGAAAGAACAAAATTGTGCTTCCAGGTAAGATTCCCAAACTGCTTACTCTCCATCCAATTTTTGACTCTGCTAATTTTGTCTTGAAAGGAATACAACACATGGCAGTGATTACAGGCCCTGCCCTCAAGGGCCCACAACCTCGGGACTGAGGGTCATGCCAAAAGCCTCCTTTAAAAAGAAGGCTGCCATTCCAGGAAGCAGTGGGGCAGTGTAGAACCAAAGTGCCCATGAATCCAAGAGCAGATCCTACATTTGCTGAAGTTAACAACAAGAGCAGAGAGGGGATTACAGTCAGTGGCTTACACCTGTCTGTCATCCCTGCACTTTGAGAGGCTGAGGCAGGAGGATTGCATACATGTGGGCAATTTAGGAAGAACTTGTCTCAGAATAAAAACATTTTTAAATGGGCTACAGGGATGTAGCTCAGTGGTAGAGCACTTGCCTAACAAACAGTGAGTGAGCCCGAGTTCTATAGCTCCAGTAGCACCAAAGAAGAAGAGGAAAAAGAGGAGGTAGATACCAGTCAGCCTGTTGGCCAGCAGGATTTTAAAATGCCTTTAGAAGCTCTTATCAAAGGTGCCCAGTTGCCCCTTGAGGCAGAGGGTATGTTCAGCCTGTGTTGCCAGTGGGTGACCTCCAGTCCTCTTTGATGTCCCTTACACATGGGAGAAGGCTCATTACCTCTGCACCATGGGTGGGGCTGATGATTACATAAGGAGCCACTCTGCACCTAGGGTTGAACCCTAAAGCTAGTAAAAAGGACCAAGGCTAGGGAAGACAGACCTGCCCAGTTTTCCATATAAGGCTTTGCTCTGCTCTGACTTTTAAACGAGTCCCTGAGCATGTATTATCTTAATGAAAATAAAATTCTATTGGAAAGTAAAATTAAACATGTCATTACACGCTTGTCAACACAGCAAGTACAACACAAGGACTATGGACTTTGGCTACATTAGTGCTGTGTCAGTGTAAGTTCATGAACTGTAACAAATCAAACAGTGCTGGTTGTCCCGGGTAGCATGTGCCATATCCTGGGTTTACTCCCCAGCACTGAAAACATTTTCAAACAAGGTAACGCAATACCATTCTGGCATGAGATGCTGATAATTGGGGAGGCTTCTCTGTGGGGGGATGGGAGTTCTTCAACTTTTGGCCAATTTTGCTGTGAGTTTAAAATTGTTCTGAAAATAGCCATTTATAAATAAAACAAACTTCACTTCATGTAGTTTACAAGGATTGCATGAACTAAGATATAAAAGGGCTCATCCTTGCCCAGGTGAGTTTTGTTGTTTTTTCTTTTTCAGAGACAAGCTCATCACATTGTCCAGATCATCCCCAGGCTTGAACAAGTCCTCTGCGTCTGCCTCCTTAGTGGCCGGAATGGCAAGTATGTGTCAACGCACCTACCTGGCTTTTTGTTTTATTGCCCTCTCTGCACTGTGGTTCCCTTGGCTGCCACTCCTGGGAGGAATCTGCCTCTCCCACCCTTTATCTCAGTGTGCTGAAGTATCAGAGGCTTTGTCACTAGCTCTTCCACATGGCTTAACTTGTAATATTTCAGGCCAAACCTCTGGTGACAATGACTGATTTTTGTTGGGATCAGAATTCTATACTCAGCCCAAACACCTGACAGGCACTGAGCCAGGTCCTGTGTCCCCCCTTTGGAGTGTTCTCTCAACAGTCCTATGACACTGAGATGATGCTCACTTGCAACAAGTGAGTAAGCTGGGGTCCTGAGAAATTAACATTAGAAGCCATTCAGTTACAGGGACAGTGCATTCAGGGTCCCTGCTCTCCCCTCAAGAAAGAGGCTCATGGGGTCCACATTTAGCCAGCACCCCAGGGAGCATTTGGCGTGTGTTCACTCACTCAATGGCCTAATGAAGGTGCCACTTTGGAGCATCTTCTTTCCAGAGGAGCAGGAGTGGCCTGGTGGTCTCCACCAGGTCTATTTGGACTGAGAAGGGATGGGGAAGGATCCTAGACCCCCCTGTAGAGTCCTGGAATTAAGGTTGCTTAAGTAGGAGGCAAGATGCTTCACAAACTTCAACAGATTTCTCTTCTATGCTCCTGATCTGCCTGCCCCTGATCCTCTAGCCAACCACACTCCATTTTCATTTTTTGACTTTTCTTGTATGGTTTTCCTTCCATGATGTATAAGAACTACATGTCCTGATTAAGGCTTTTAACATTTGTTTGTTTGTTTATTACCTTATTTATTTGTTTGAACTCTGGGCCTTTGCACTGAGGTATGTTCCCCAGCCTCTCCCCACCTCTGTCTCTCTCTTTCTTTCTTTCTTTTTCTTTTTCTAGAGGCAGAGTCTTCCTAAATTGTTCGCTCAAACTTGGGATTCTCCTTCCTCAGGCTGTCAAAGTGCTGGAGTTACAAGCATCCACTACAGTGTCCAGTAGGTTGATTTTTGCTCGGCCTCCCACAACCTTCATAGGCAGCTGCTGCCTCCCTTTGTGAACTCTTTGTTTGCCTCCCCTCCCTCTCTAGGTGCAAAGGAGAGGAAAGGGGAGGTTGTTTTGAAGTAGGAATTAGGGCATAGCAGGTTGGCTGGAAGACAGGTGACTTATTGACACTCTGACTCAAAATAAAAAATAGAGGGCTAAGAATGTACTTCAGGCACTTAGTCTTCAGGCACTTAATCCCAAATAGTTTCTACAGAATAAAATATTTCTTTAAAAAAATTTTTGAGACAAGGTCTTGCTATACATAGACAGACTCTGAACCCACTATGTAGTCCAGGCTGGCCTCAAACTCATGATGATCCTCCTGATGAGCCAATTCTTTGGACAGAAAGAGCCTGGAGTTAGGAGACACCACACCACCCAGCAACAGTTTGAGGAACAGGTTGCAGAGGAGGAGACAGAAATGGATGGAGGAAATCATGTCAAGGACCCACATGGTAATTTTCCTCAGCTTCTTCACTGCAGGTGTATCTCTTTCCTGCTGGTCTTGTTTGTTCCTTCTTTTCTTCCAGTATGGAGCTCTAATTGATGGTTAGAAAACAGGGTCCTGCCTCTTGATTACAGGTCCTTAGGGAGGCAGCCCCATACAAACAACCATAAAGCCTTGATAAAGGCTGCAGTGAATGAACATGTCTTGGAAAGCAAAGGCTGTGGAAGAAAGAGCACCTAGGAAAGCTGACATACAGCTCTTTATGAACCAAATATACACCCTGAGAGGCTGAGGCCAAGGGAATGCAAGTTCAACCCAACCCTGTGTAATACAGTGACTTATTGACACTCTGACTCAAAATAAAAAATAGAGGGCTAAGAATGTACTTCAGGCACTTAGTCCAATCCTCAGTACCGCAAAAAAGAAAAAAAGTGAGCCAAATCTATATGTTTTAAACCACAAATGGCATGGTGGCATATAATTGTAATCCTAGCACTCAGGAAGCTGAGGCAGGAAGATTGTTACCAGTTTAAGGCCAGCCTGGGCTACATAGTGAGTCTAAGGCCACCCTAGACTATGTAGCAAGACCATGTCTTAATTAATTAATTAATCACAAATATACTTACATGGGAAATAGTTTCTACAGAATAAAATATTTCTTTTAAAAATTTTTTGAGACAAGGTCTTGCTATACATAGACAGACTCTGAACCCACTGTGTAGTCCAGGCTGGCCTCAAACTCATGATGATCCTCCTGCCTCAGCCATCTAAGTACTGGGATTATAGGCATGCACCACCACATCCAATTCACAGGCCTGTAATCTCAGCACTCGGGAGGCTGAGGCAGGAGTTTCACTATGAGTTCGGGGCCAGCCTTGGCTACATAGTGAGTTCAGGGTTAGCCTGAACTGCACAGTGAGACTCTGTCTCAAAAACAAACAAACAAACAAAACAATAATAATAATAATAATGTTGAATTGGGCATGGTGGCACATGTCTTAAACCCAGCACTTGGCAGGCTGAGGTAGGAGGATCATCATGAGTCCAAGGCCAATCTGGGCTACATACTGAGTTAGTGAGTTCAAGATCAGTCTAAACTACATAGTGAGACCCTGTCTCAAAAGAAAAATCAAATAGGTGGCAGGCTGCGGCCCCTCCAGGGGGAGAACCACCAGTGTCTCCTGAGATCTGTACCATGCTGGAACCTAAGATGCTGGGAAACCAAGCAAGCACCTCCCTTCCCTGGTAAGTGGCTGTGGTGTGGCAGGCTGTGGCCCCTCTAGGGGGAGAACCTCGAGTGGCTCTTGATATCCACGCCATGTTGGAACTTAGGATTCTGGGAAACCAAGCAAGCAGCTCCCCTCCCTGGTAAGCAGCTGTGGTGTGGCAGGCTGCAGCTACCCCTGGGGAAGAACCACCAGTGTCTCCTGAGATCCATGCCATGTTGGAACTTAGGATGCTGGGAAACCAAGCAAGCAGTCTGCCTCCTTGCTAAGCAATAGTGAGCCTACTGGTGCACGGGCTGAGAGTCAATCATTCCACTTCCCCTATCCCCCTTATCCTGCTCCCCTCCATTAGCAAATGGGAACCAGAGATCTGAGCATCTCTTGGGAGGTTGACCATAGCAAATAAGGGGGGATTTCCTTCTACCATCTCTTTGAAGGCAAATATTTGTATTACTGTTTTGCTTTATTCTGATTAATGGTACTGCTCTATTCAATATTCTGTCTTGATAAAGAACATATTTCATTTTATTTTGATATATGTGATTGAAAGGACTATTGTGAAAATTTTAAAAATCAAATAATAATAACAATAATAGTATTGAGTCTCCAATGGTAATATTTGTTAACCTCATTTCCAATCGTGAAAACACTTTTCTGGATTCCAGCAGTCGTCCCATATGTCTCAAAATAGATACTTGGGACTGAACCCAGAGCTTCACACATCTTAAGCCCATACTCATCACTGGTCTGCAACTTCAGCTTCCTTCTATTGCTCCTTCCTTTTTTAAATTTTGAAATGAGAGTTTACTAAATTTCCCAGGCTGTCTTTGAACTTGCAATTCACCTGCCTCAGCCTCTGCTGAAATCGCTGATATGTATCACTACAACTAACTACTATGATTCTTAACTCTTCCAGCTCTTTACCTTCTTTTGAATCCTATCCACATTAGATTGTCCAGACATAGTAAAGCTGGTACACATGGTCAGTGTCTTCATGGATGCCTGCAACTCCAAGATCTTAGTTTATACATTTTGGTGATAAAGGGTCTTAAATTCTCAGTGGCCCCTAAAAGGTTAAGCTGTGTACATAGCTGTAGGGAGCCGCGCGACAGCCCCATTGCTGCCTTCCTGCCTCTCTCTCTCCTATGGGCACCACGTCTGCCTACATTAACCATAATCCTCTCCTACTTACGTCACATACCCGGACGTGACGATGACCATGTTGTATTCATCCCCATAGCCTCTTCTTGTCCCACCAGCCTGCGCTTTCCCTATAAAAGATGTAATTACTTCTGGAATAAAGGGGGGCTTGATCAGATTCTCTCGACTTGCTTCCATCTCTCTTTGTCTCCCCTATGTCTTTATTTAATCCCCGTTCCACCTCCAGGTACACCCCACGGATTGATCCGCAAGCCGGATCACACAGCCAGGCAGGGGAAGCAGTGGGCCATATGTTGACAACTCATCTCATGTTAAGCCAGATGTGGTGGTTCCCAGCTGTAGTCCCAGCACTCAGGAAGCTAAAGCAAGAGAGTCACTACAAGCCTGAAGCCAGCCTGGGGTGCATAGTTCAAGTCCAGCCTGAACTACATAGGGAGACCCTGTTTCAAAAACAAACAAAGAAAGTGCAGAATCAGTGATAATCCCTCAACATTAAAGGTTAGATTGACTCTTGACCACTGGCATTTTTTTTCTTTTCTTATGTGTAAGTGTGTTTGTGGGAAGCCCTGTAATTGGCTGCCACCTTATATCTACAGGCCATACCACCTTAACCCCCTCTAGGAGTTAAGTTTGGTAGTTAAGCAGCTCCTTGCCTAGCTTGTTTGGTCCTTTCAGGGATTATGCTTATGAGCCCGCACACGGGAAATTTGAAAATTTGATTTAACCTATAACCCTCAGTCTTGCCACTGTTGCTAAGTTACCTGCTGACATCTCAGAACCCAACTCCCTCCTCCCCAATACCCTATATATTTGTTACTTTTTACTTGAATAAATGAGACTTGATCAAACTTCTGTCTTGTCTCCATTCTTTGTGTCTCTTGTCCCCTTTCATCTCCACTCCCCCTCTAGTCTCCCCCTCTAGTCTCCGTGGACTTACCGGCAGGCTGGGACATCTATTTTGAGGCAGGGTCTCGCTGTGCGGCCTGGTATTGAACTCACTATGTAGCCCAGCCTGGCCTTATAATCACAATTCTCCTGCTTCAGCCTCCCCAGTACTGGTATTATAGATATGCAGTATCGTGTCCAGATTTAGTATCTATTTATTTTGTAAGTTGTAGATTTTCAATGTCGCTTACAGAGGTCTTGTGTAACCCAGGCCCTGTTCACATTTCATGAGCTCTTTTCTTTGCACCTTATTAATGCAGATCCCATCTCCTAACTTTTGTTACCCTGCTACCTTTCTTTAGATTCCTTTTCTTCATCTTTTGCTCAACCCCAACTCCAACACCTGGCCTGATCTGCCTGGTCCCTTCTGTCCTTTCACACCAGTCTAGTTCGGGGCCTTCCCGGCAATGCCTGCTTTAGTTGGAGCCATTGTGATGATACCTAAAACCTCCTTTAAAGCCAGGCATGGTGATACTTGCCTATAATCTCAGCACTCTGGAAGGCTGAGTCAGAGGACTGCAAATTCAAGCCAGCCTTGGCAACTTATCAAGACCTTGTCTCAAAAATAAGATCAAGTAAAATAAAAGGTAGATGAAAGCTCAGTATGAATGCTCTGGATTCAAATCCTAGTACCAAATTGACAACTGCAAAAACAAAACTTCCTTTAAGCAAAATAAGGAAGTGACTGTCAAGAAAAGTGGGGTATTTTCTGAACTCCTCAGGTAGGAATCACAGTCTTTCCCCGCTTCCCTATCTCTAGGACTCTCACCTCAATTGGCCTCTGCCTGGTTGCTTCAAAGCCCTCTGTACCTTTGAAACTTGATGACAAATTTGTGGAATACAGAATTCAATTGGCCCACCTGCAGTCAGATATTCTCCCTGGGCCAATTAGCTAGTGGTAGGAAACTAAGACACGTAACACTATCGTGGTTTCCAAGCCTTACCCCTGAGTGGGTGGGCATTTTAAAAAGGGGAGGATGGGCTAAAAAGACCGCAAAGGTATCTTCTGAAGCTCCTTCAGGGAATATTTACACTGTGGTGTAACTACTACCAATTTAACACCTGCTACTGGTCTCCTTTCTCAGTGGGTGTAGCTCTTAGAGCTGAGGCCAAGTTGTGTAACTGTCTTTAGGAACAGAACAGAATTTGCAGCTGGACATGGTGGCATGAGCCTGTAATCTCAGCACTTGGGAAGCTGAGGCAAGAGGATTGTTGTGAGTTCGAGAACAGCCTGAGCTACAAAGTGAGCTCAAGGCCAGCCTGAATTGTATAGTGAGAACCTGTCTCAGACAAAATAAATAAAAAAAACCACACAAACCACAGAATTTGCCAAGTGAATATTTGTGGAATAAAGCACTATGAAAGGTAAACAAAAATAAAAACAAAAACAACCTGGCCTCAGGTTCACAGAGAAGGTGACATTGAGACTGGGCATTACAGGAGAGCAGGTTTACTAGCTGGCAGGAGAGGTGAAGCAAAGGCAGATGTGGCTGGGTGTGGTGGCACACATCTGTAATTCCAGCACTCAGGAGGCTGAGGCAGGAGGATTACTGTGAGTTGCTGTGCTACGTAAATCAGTTCAAGGCCAGCCTGCATGACACGGTGAGAACCTGCCTAAAAAAAATAAATAAATAAAAAATTTTTAAAAAAAAAGGAAAAAGAAAGAAAGGAAGGAAAGAAATGGCCCTTTCTTCTGAGTTGGTCCAGTCATGCATTACTGAGCAACATATTGACAATGTATTGGTTGTCTATTCTGGGTATCTAGCAAGGCCTGGAAATGGGTAAGGAGTAGTCAAATAACCTTAAGACTGCTAAGACTAACAACGGAGCCCAGTATTTCCACTCCTGACCCCCTGCTGATGTTCTGTTCCCGCAGGAGTTAAGGCTATACTATAATTATGTTTGTGTTCCTGCCTCACCCAGGAGCCTCAGGGACTATGTAGGTTTTGTCTTTGTCTAACAAATCCTCAGGGTCTGTTGAATAAAACTGAATCCTCTTAAGGCACATAGGTGGGCAGGTGCAACCCTAATATTCTCTACAATACACGATCATTTACTCTAGCCCTGTACCAGACTTTGTGGTTACTGAGATTGGCTGACCTGGTTCCATTTGGAACAATCAGATACAAGTCCCTAAGCATGAGATAGGGGGGAGAGGGTTATTTTCTATAACCAAAATAATTGCAGAAGTCTAGCCTGGGTCTGGGCAGCCCCAGCCAGTCTTACATAGAGGTTAGACTTTGGTCAGACTATGATGGAGTTGATTTAAAAATGTTAACAGAACTGGGCAGACTGGCACACACTTGTGATCCCAGCACTGGGTAGGCTGACACAGGAGGATTTCTCTGAGTTTGAGGTCAGCCAGGACTAAGTAGTGAGTTCAAGGCCAGCCTGAGCTACATCACGAGACCCTCTAAATAAATAAATAAATAACAAGTGTGAAAAACATTGGCTAAATTTACTGTAAACTAACTTTAATGGATCCTTGACTTACAAACTCAATTCAGTTGCAAGGACTGGTTGGAAATAAAATTGAAAGGTCAAGACAATTTTTTTCATATGAAATAATGGAAATGTCCATAGTGTATTCCATAACACATTCCAAACCTCCCAAAACTCCCGCTAACTTCTTCCTAATAAAAAATGTTGTGTAGTGTGCATAATTTACCAGAAACACCAATAATTTTCCTAGCATACTCACTGAAAAGTTATAATACGTGTGTAGTTTATCAGAAACAACAGTTTCATACTGTGCTCACTATTCGAGTCAAAATCTTTGGCTTGCAGGAAGGGAGGATGGAATGGAGGTGGTTATTGTTTGGAAGCAGAGTCCCCTTTCAGAAGAGCCTTAGGGATCTGGCTCTGTAATGTCCTTTCTCACCTGGGGAAGTCTGTAGCCCACTAGGACCTGCTTCTGGCTCACGAGATATCAGAATTAAAAACTGGTCTAGGCCGGGCGTGATGGTGCACACCTGTGATTCCAGCACTCAGGAGGTGGAGCAGGAGGATTGCTACGCGTTTGAGGCCAGCCCAGGCTAGACAGTGAGTTCAAGGCCAGCCTGAACTACACAGTGAGACCTTATCTCAAATAAATAAAATAAAATATCTGGTCCAAGGTTATCTGTTTCTGCCTTTTCTTTAACACTGTCCTTTTCAATGGCGATTGCTTGCTTTCTTTACCTTCCCTTTCTTTCCTTAGCTTTTTTCTAGCTTTTTGGGGGCTATTTTGATAGCAGCAAGCAGCGTGATTAGATAAAGCACTGACCGAAACCACATCCGCAGACATGTGCTTCTGGGCTCAGCCTAACACTGACATATGCTCCCCTCTGGCATTTGGGTTGTAACTTTGGTCATAAACTAAACCTGAAATTACAGTGGGGTTTTTTTTTGGGGGGGGGTACTGGGATCAGACTAATGACTATGCGCTTGCAAGGCAAATACTTGTGTCGCTGAGCTAAATCCCCAGCCCCTGACATTCCAGTCTTAACTCAAGCTGTTCACATGTCTGTCCAGGTGTAACTTGAGGGTCCACTGTAAATCTATACATTTAAGAGTTTAAATTTTTTTCTTTTTTGCAGCCCTAGGGATTGAACCCAGGGCCTTCACATTGAACTACATCCGTAGACATTGTGATTTTTCATTTTGAGAGACTCTCACTAAATTGCCCAAATTGGACTTGAATCTGACATCTTCCTGTCTCAGCTTCCCAGAGTATCATCTAATGGATTTTTGTGTTTATTTGTTTGTTTGTTTGATTTGGGACAGGGTCTCACTATGTAGGCCAGGTTGACCTTGAACTCAGGGTGACCCTCCTGTGTCAGCCTCCCAAGTGTTGAGATCACTGGTATGTGCCATCACACCCAGATTTATTTTTTTTTTTTTGAGACAGGATCTTGCTATGTATTTCAGGCTGACCTTGAACTCACTATGTACCTTAGGTTAGCTTCAAACTGGCAGTGATCCTCCTGCCCTAGCCTCCAGAGTGCTGGATGACAGGTGTGTTCTACCACACCAGGTTTTTTTTTTTTTACTTTTTAAATTACATTTAAATTATACTTTTAAAATTACATTGGTTTTTTGTATGTTTAAGTCTTAATGAGCATATTCATTTTCCCATTTCTCACAATTACAAGTATGTTACTACAATTGTACAGTGAATGACAGAGCTAAAAGGACATTCAGGTCACACAGCATGTGAGAGGAGCTGGTCTTTCCCTATTGTTCTTGAGGAAGAAACTCTCATTGCTTGAGAGAGTTATGGGCCCTCCTAAGTACCCTATGTTCTCTCCAGATCTCAGTGCCCCATAAATGGGTACTACTGTGCCTGTTCTCCAAAAAACAAGT
Source organism: Cavia porcellus (assembly GCF_034190915.1). Taxonomy (NCBI): domain Eukaryota; kingdom Metazoa; phylum Chordata; class Mammalia; order Rodentia; family Caviidae; genus Cavia; species Cavia porcellus. Next base: position 54,591,155 of record NW_026947488.1, read on the forward strand.
ATGTATTTTGTCCCTACCATGTGCAAGGTATCTGCCACCTTTTTTATTAACACCAGTTCTTAGAAAAGTAATAGCATAACAATCATTTGCTGAAATAAGTAAAAATGTCTACTTTCTCTCTGTGTAAAAAGATACTATATTTGAATTTTAAAATTGGTATAAAATTTGACTCTACTAGTAACTGATTATGAGATATAATCACAGTTTGATCTCTTTCAGCTTCAATTTTCCTTTACTTTTTAAAGGAGGTAAAGTTAGCATCCCCCTATATACCTGTAATCCCAGATACTTAGGACAATGATTTAGGAGGATCATAAATTCAAGGTCAGTCTGAACAATGTACCAAAAGCCTGTCAGAATAAAATGAAAAAGAGCTGGCTGTAGCTCACAGGCAGAGCACTTGCTTACCAGGCATGAAGCCCTAGATTTACTCTTTAGTATGGCACAAAACAAATCAATCTCACTAGATGTAGAAAAAGTCTTTGAAGCCAGGCATGGTGGTATACACCTATAATCTCAACACTTGAAAATCTGAGGCAGGAGGACCTCTATAAATTCAAGGCCAGGCTGAATTACATAGCAAGATGGAAAGAAAGAAAGAAAAAGAAAAGAGGAAAAGCCTTTGATAAAATAAAACATCCATTCAAGATAAAAATCTTGAACACAGATATGAAGGACCTTATCTCAATCTGATAAAACCTATTTCTGTCAAACCAGTAACCAACATTATATTGAATGAGGAAAAACTGAAAGCTTCTCCTCTAAAATCAGGTACAAGATGAGAATGTTCACTATCACTACTCTTGAAACATTAGCCAGAGCAATGAAGCCCAAGAAAGAAAGAAAAGGGATACAAATAGGAAAAAAGAAGTCAAATTACCATTATTTATAGATGACATGACTTTTTTAGTAGGAAAGACCCAAAAATTCAACCAAAAAATTCCTAGAATTAATAATCAAATTCAGCAAAGTGACAAAATACAAAATTAGCACACAAAAATCAAGTTCTTGTATACTCAGTAAGAAAGAAATTAGAAAATAATACCATTCACAATAGCATTAAGAAAAATCATATACTTAGCAATTAACCTGGGCAGATGCCAGAGGTGGTGGCACATGCCAGAGGTGGTGGCATATGCCTGTAATTCCAGTACTCAGGAGGCTGAAGCAGGAGTATTGCTGTTAGTTCCAGGCCAGCCTGGACTACAAGTGAGTTCAAGGCTGAACTGCATAAGGAAACCCTGTCCCAAAAAATAGCAAACCAAAACCAAAACAAACAAACATAAACCCAAGAAATTAACCTAACCAAAGAAGCCAAAGACCCCTTAAGTGAAAACTATATGCATACTTTGAAAAAAACATGTTGAAGTAGATGTGAGAAAATGAAGACATGCTCTGTTCCTGGATAGGCAGAAGGCAGAATAAACCTTGTCAAAATGGCCATAGTTCCAAAAATGACACACAGATTTTATGCAACATCAATCAAAATTCCAACAGTATTCTGCACAGAACTAGAGAAAACAACCCTAAAATTCATTTGAAACTAGAAGAGATGCAGAATAGTGAAAGCAATCCTGGGCAACAAAAGCAAGTAGGAGGCACCACAGTCCTAAATTTCAAGTGGTATTACAAAGCTAAAACCATGATAAAAACTAGCATGGTACTAGCACAAAAGCAAATATGCATCAATAGAGCAGAATAGTGGATGCAGAAACCACCTTAGGCACATTCAGCTATCTGATCTTTGATAAAGGGCCAAAAATTTACCTGTGAGAAAGATAAATAAAAAAAATCTCTTTAGCAAACAGTGCTGAGAGAGCTGGCTATCCACATGCAGAAGATTGAAGCTAGATTCATATTCTTACCATGTACTAAACTAAAATCAGTGAATCAAATAGCTAAATATTAAAGCAGAAACTATTTGCTGGAAGATGAAATAGATAAAACTGTTGAAGACATAGGCACAGGCAAAGACTTTTTGAACAGAACCTCAATTGCACAAGAAACAACATCAAAAACTGACAAATAGGATAACATCAAATTAAAGACAATCTTCATAGCAAAGGAAATATAGAGTGAACACAAAACTACAGAATGGGAAATTTTTTTGCTGGCCATTTCTCAGATAAATGACTAATATCTAGAATATATAAAGAACACAGAAACATTAGCTCCCCTCAAATAAAAGACTCAGTCAAAAAATGAAAACTGAAATGAAGAGACACTTTTCTGAGGAAGAATTACAAATGACTAATAAATGCATGGAAAAGTGTTCAACGTCTCTGCTCATTAGAGAAATACAAATTAAAGCAACATTGAAATTCTCTCTTACTCCAGAAAGAAGAACTATCATCAAGAAATCATAATAACAAATACCGGTAAGGCTAAAAAAAACTACTTCTGTATTATTGGTGGGAATAAAAACTGTACAACTAATATGAAAATCAATATAAAGAATCCTCAAAAACAAAAAACTAGAAATTCTACTTGACCCAGGTATTTCCCTTCTAGGTCTCAAGAGTTAAGTACCTCGGGGCTGGGGATTTAGCTCAGCGGCATAAGCACCTGCCTTGCAAGCAGGCGGTCGTGAGTTCGATCCCCGGTACCAAAAAAAAAAAAAAAAAAAAAAAAAAAAGAGTTAAGTACCTCACACTGCAGTGATACATACACGCCCATGTGTACAGCAGCAAAATCCATAATAAAATCTTGGAAGCAGCCTATGTGTCCATCAGACAGTGAGTAAATAAAGAAATGTAATACAAAATGGACTACTACTCTGCTGTAAAGGATACACGAGTAATTTGTAGGAAAATAGAAGATTCACTTTGAGACAATCATGTTAAGTGAAATAAATCAGACACACAAGCTTAAATATCTCATGGTTACATAAGAAACCCAAAGTATAAATACCATAAATCAGAGAGTGAAATAAAAATATAGATAATAGTGTTAGAGTATTCTGGCACAATAGAGAAGCAAAATATACAAAATGAACAGGTTTATTGAGTTGAGGACACGGAAAGGAGCACACAACCCACGGAGGCTGGGCTGTCTCCTTCAACAAGATACAGAGAGGCAGAGGGTTCTGTGATCTCTGATTGGGAGTGTATGGGGTGGATACTGATGAAGTGTGAGGAACCAATTGAAATTCTCTGTGCTTGCAAACAGGAAAGGGAATTGCAATTAAGACTGAAGAAGAAGCAGGAAGTGGTAAGCATTCCTGCTTTGGCCTTCTGCCATGTTAGACCACTGCCATAATTTTACAGTAATGTATACTAGGGTAAGAACCTTTCATTCCTGCCTTTGTATTGTTAGGAAAAGGGTGAAGACTGTTACTTACTACTTCCTCCTGGGCAAGGGCATCGTGTTGGGATCTAGGGGGTTGACAAGATGACAGTTGATGCCCATGTAGAAGCTGGTACCAGGTGTTTCAGCCAGGACAACTTTATCATTAGTGAATGCTCACATCCTACATTGGAGAAACAAGGTGCTATGAGGAGGCAGACCACTCTCATTTAAAGGACCCAGGAGAGGTAGAATAAAAAGGTTCCCTTGATCCAAATGTGTCATTCCATCAGGGCCATGGTGAGGTAGAATCTTAAAAATAAGCATAAAGTTGGGAGAGGTGAAGTTATGAGAGGTAATCATTTGAGGTAATTATTCCCCCATCTGAAAGGGTAAGAGTTAAAAACATAGGTAAGACTTGTCCTTGCTCCAGGAGTTGAGCTGCAAAGAATAAGAAGCATGAGAAATATAAGGCCTGACAGTTGAATCATGTTTGGGAGATTATAAAATAGGGGTGGGGAGGGCTGAGGCTGTGTCACTATAAGTGACATGAAATCTTAGACCTACAGGAGTCTCATGTTTAGCTAAACAGCTGAGGATAAAGAGAACTAAGATAGTTGTAGTGAAAAATTAACTAATAGAATGTAAGGGATTGGGAACCAAATAGGATAAGAAAACATGACCTAGCCTGAAAGTTGTGGCTGTGGGGCCTTGGTGAGATGTAAACAGGAGATAGGAGATGAGATGACCACTTAGGATGTTTAGAGTCAGGGAAGTTAGGATTAAGAGGGCACAGCTTAGCTTGAGTGATGTGGAACCAGGATGGCAGTTCAGTGAACTTGACCACCACTGAAGTTCTGAGGAAGACCAGGTAGGGGCCACTCCATTTTAGTTGTAATCCTGTTGAGAGATCTGAGAAATAAAGGCTGGACCATTATCTGATGGGATACTCTGAGGTAGACCAAACTTTGGAATGATTTCTTATAATGGGACTCTAGTACTATATCAGCAGTCTCCCTGGTTGTGAGAAAGGCTTTTATCCATCCTGAAAAGGTACAGACAAAGGTAAGGAGATATTTGAGAGTTTTGTGGCAAGGCATGTGTGTAAAATCTACATGCCAGTCCTGACCAGGGGTGTGTCCACGAAATTGATGAATAGGAAGGGGGGGTGCTTTATGTCCCTGAGGAGATGTTCTAATTTAGAGATGGCAGGTATAAGTTGTTGAGACCTGAGAGAGTCTAGGTCAGTCTACATAAACACAAAGGGATCCTGACAGTCAGGGTGTAGAAGGCATGGTAAAAAAAAAAAAAAAGGCATATTTAAGGTCTAGGGATGAAAGAGGGATATGAAAGAATATAGTACAAGGATTTGGCACCATTGTGTGAATTGGGGTAACAGCATCACTGATTATCCTAAGGTCTTATACCAAATGGTAGGACGCATCAGTCTTGAGTATCAGGAGAATGGGAGTATTGTAGGGAGAATGGGTAGGTTTAAGAAAACCATCATCAGAGCTGGGTGTGGTGGCTCATGCCTATAATCCCAGCACTCAGGAGGCTGAGGCAGGAGAATCAATGTGAGTTTGAGACCAGCCTGGGCTACAAAGTGAGCTCAAGGCCAGCCTGAACTGCACAGCAAGACCCTGTCTCAAAAAGACAAAAAAAGAAAGAAAGAAAGAAAACCATTGTCTAAAAGATGCTTGATTATATGTTTAAGTCCCTGTAAATGTTTGGGAGCTATAGGATATTGTGAAATACAAGGAAAAACTGAAGGATCCATCAGATGAATTAAAACAGGCAGAGAAAGCATGGGTAGCACTGGTGGGGTTTGAGTGTCCCAAACTATGGGATCAACCAGAGAAGAAGGGAGAGGAGGGGATGGCTTTGCAGCGCATTCTGATGATGTCTAGAGGACAAGAGCTGTGGGGAGGGAGAAGGTAAAAGGGGAAGTTAGTTAAGCTTTTGGAGATGATCCTTACCTAACAAGGGTGTGAGACATGTTGGAATTACCAGAAAGCTATGGGTGAAGAAGACAGTCTGGAACCTGCATGGAATGGGCCCTGTCTGTAGAGGCTGTGTAGGTTGGCTGTCAACACCCACTATAGAGACTGAGAATTTAACATAATGGCCTGAAAACTCAGGAAGAACACTGTACATGGTCTCTGTGTCTACAAGTACAGAAAATGTCTTACCTGAGACCTCCAGTGAGAGTTGGGGCTCTGAGAAGGACACCTTAATGGGGGCTGTGGGCCCCAAGCCCCATCAATCTTCAGCAGCAAGTCCAAGTAGATCAGCCAGCGATGAATTAGGTGATGATGAGATCTCCTTTGAGGGCAAGGAGTTAGAGAATGGCTTACCCGCTCTCTGGTAGCTAGGATAGTTGCTCTTCCAATGGCCCTTGAGATTGAAGAAGGGGGCATTCTCTTGACCATGTCCTTTTTGTTGCACTTGAAAGATGATCTGGGAGGGGCTCAGGCAGCTCTACCTTATCTCAGTTTACCTGTTTTAGAGCTCCAGTGTCACTGCTAGAAGATCAGATTGTTATTTTTTCTCCTTTTGATATTTATTTCTATTGTTGAAAACATGAAAAGCCATATTAAGAAAGTCTTCCTGTGGAATTTGAGAGCCAACTTTAGCTTTTTGTCTTGGGATCTGGCCCACAGTGGGAAGTATCTATCTCTTCTATGTTCGTAAGACATCTGGTCCTCTGTGCTGGCTCCTTTGAGCCCTTAGTGCTGTCTGGCTGTCTATAATATTTTTAACTGACTTTGCTACCCATAGCACTTTTCCTCTGAAGAAGTAACCCAAACTGCCATGAGGGGTAATGGGCAGAGACTGATCTGACTTCTTCAGGCTGAAGGGGATTAAAGTTGTTGAATGGTAATAAGGGATACTCTGCAGAGCTTTTAACTAGTGGCTCTTAGTAGGTAGCAAGCATTTTCATCTTGGGAAGGTGTACAACTTTAAGTCTAAAGGAGACAAAGGCAAAGAATCAATTAAGTATGCAGTAATCAAATAATAAAATCAATGGGATATTTATGAGTATAATTTTAGTAATGGCTTCCCATAAGGAGGATAAGGATAAGGTCCAGGGAATTTTAGAAACTGACATGTCATTCATTTGTCATACACACATTTGGGTTTTACAATTGTATAAGTACCTCTTGTGCTGTTAAAATGTCTAATGCCATCTGATTTTGGAGGATGGCCTGTTTTATTAATTTAACCTTTTTTATTTAGGAGAAAGATTAACTGCAGTGTCATTTAAGGCCAGTTGAGTATAGTTAATTATGGCCCCAATATAAGTCATATTAACTTTTTCTGGAAGAGATCTGGTGAATCTCAGGAAAAGGAATCTAAAAAGAATTCAGTATATTTGTTATTGTTTTTATCTGTATGATGCCTTGGGGTTTGGCACCTTTTAGGCAAGAACAAACTTTAATCAAAGCATGTATAATCAAAGTATAAAGCATGTATAATCAAAGCACGAGCAGTAGGGCTGACAGTTAAGTTTAGAAACAGTTTTTAGGTTATAGTAATTTTAACTCATTGGCTCTTAGGTCCTTTTGTTGATGGATATTACTTAAATTTTTGTTTAAAAATTATCATTTGACTGATGCCCTCATGTTGGTTTGACTTGAATGTCTTGGCTGGAGCAGAAGAAAAAGGCAGATATCTGGATTTGAAAGAAAATATTTATTATCATAAATAGTCCCTAATTTATGTTTGAAGGCATAAATACACCATCAGATCAACAACAATGCATTGTCTTAGTCATATGAACTTTTGTTGGGGTGTCTCCCATAAGGCTATTGAGATTACTGAGGCCTCTGATTAATGAATAAGAGCTGGTTAAAGTTACCAGGTGGTCACTTTTTTATTCATCAATTGAAGTCTTGTCCAGTGTCTCCTCATCCCAAGGGATTTTGTTTAACCAGTTTTAGTATCATTTCGACCAGCTGGCAACCTAGGTGGAAGCATGCTTTTAAATCTATAAACCATGATTAAATGATCTGAAAATGTAAAAGAATAGGAAAAAAATTGTTGAGCTCAAATAAAAAGGAACAGAGGTTTACAGAGCAGACAAATGGACAAACATAGACAATTTGTACAGTATAAACAGACTGGACAAACAGACAAAGATATATAGACTGACAAACATCTTACAAACTCAGAGTGCACTCAAATATATTTAGCCAAATTTGAACTATAATAAATAGACTAGTGTAAATCTTTTTGTAGATTAATTAGTAGAGATCTCTTGAAATAAGAATAGCCTAAAAGGAACCTAATTTATGGTTCCTCTGAGCTAGGTTGGTGAGGGGCAAAAAGAATATGAATATGAACTAGTCCCTTAGAACCAGCCTTTTCCTGAAGGAAGAATAGGGACTGAGACTGAGAAGGCTGTGGAGTGGGAGGTGTAGATGGCCACTGAGCAGCCAACTGTCCAGCAGGCATCTGTGGGCAATTACTGAGTGATTGACCACCATGTGACAGGGAACCACAAGATGGCAACTGATTGCCATGAGACCCACAACAAGATGGCTGATTTTGGTCCCCTGATGAGGGACTGCAAGATGGCAGCTATTTACCCTATGACCTGTTACAAGATTGTGGCACACTGTCACATGAAGGAGGATTGCAAGATGGCAGCTATCCTCCATGTGAGCTTCAGTGAGATGGCTGCTGAAGACCATGATTGCAAGATGGTGGTCAAATACCATGTGGCCTGCTAGGTGGCTGAAACACACGAGACTGAGTATGGTGAGCTGGTGGGGAAAATGGCAACAAAGGAGTAGGGGACAAAGAAGAGCCATCCAATGGAATAGATGGCTCAGATGGAGGAGATCAAGAAATCTGAGACTGGGGAGAGAAACTAAGGGAAGGGTTAAAGGAAACTAGGTGTGCAGAAGGGGGAGAAGACAGTGCAAGGGGCACAGAAACCTCTGACTGAGAAAGCTGTGGGGTTTGGAGATTTGGGGAAGGAGCAGTAAAGACAGGAGACACATCATCTAAGGGCTCTAGTGTGGAGGGAGGGAGAGTTCCTGGGGAGCAGAATGAGCCAGAAGTATTTGGGCCATTATACAAGACAGAGTGAGAGAAGGACATGTCCTCAAAGTGAAAAAGGCCTAAAAATGAGGGGCTTCTGCCAACTTGCCACCATTGTGACAAAAGGATAAATAAAAAAGGTTTTTATAGCCATCTTGAGGCCAAGAACACCAAAGTTATGAACCAGGCACCCCAGAGGTATGTTTTTTTGGGGGACAAGAAATGGTCCCCATGACCAAATTATAAGGAAGCTGAGAGAACAACTTCACCTTGGGACATAAGAGCTTTAGCTCACCCCCAAGAAACATGAAGGCTGTCCTGCATCACACCTATCAAAAGAAGTTGTCCTCACCTATTTTGAAAGTGTGACACAGAAGGTCCCAACTCCTTCTCACCGATGAGTGCAGGGTGGGGTCCCAGAGAACAACAGGGTAACAGTTTTGCCTCAGGCTGTCTTGTCCAAGGAACATGAAAACTGCTATCTGTGTCCAGGTTAGGTTTTCTGACACAAGCTTGCAGATTTTAGGAATGAAAACAGAAAACCCCGGATGGCAGCTCACCTGTGATAAGTAAGGAGGGATGGGGTTGCATGTGGATTAGGGGTGGAAAATAAATAGGTCCCAGAGGGGGAAAAAAGGTGGTTCATAGGCAGGGTAGCTTGAACTGGGAGTGACTCCCAGGAGCTAATGCACTCTGCCATCTAAGTCATGGCACTATAATGTTAGAGCATTCTGGTGCAATAGAGAAGCAAAAAGTACAAAACGAACAGGTTTATTGAGGATGTGGAAAGGAGCAAACAACCCATAGTGGCTGGGCTGTCTCCTTCAATCAGATACAGAGAGGAAGAGGGATCTATGACTTCTGATTCGGAGTGGGGCATAGGATGGATGCTGATGACATATGAGGAACTAGTTGGAATTCTCTGTGCATTCAAACAAGAAGGGGAGTTGCAATTAGGGCTAAAGAAGAAGCAGGAAGTGGTAAGCATCCCCGCTTTGGCCTTCTTCTTTTTTTTTTTTTTTTTTTGTCTTTTTCCTTTTTATCGGTACCAGGGATCAAACTCACAACTGCCTGCTTGCAAGGCAGGCGCTTATGCCTCTGAGCTAAATCCCCAGCCCCTCCTGCTTTGGCCTTCTGCCGCTTTAGATCATTGCCATAACTGTACAATAATTTACACTAGGGCAAGAGCCTTTTAAATAGGAAACAGGGAGATAAATTTTTTTTTTTGCAGATTAGAAGGGGACCAGGAGATGGAGAGAGGAAAAAAGGATTAGGGGAAAGGCATGTAGAAAGAAGTAAGGTGTGTTATATACATGTTACATACATAAATCCCCACCATGAAGGCAATCATTGCATACAGCCAACATGTTAGGAAGGAAATTGGACTATGGGGTCACCATCATTTCTTTGCTGCTGTGGAGCTGGTTGGAAGAGGCTGGCCATTCTGGGGTGACCCAGAAGGGTGCATCTTCTCTTCTAGGCTCCTCCCTTTACTCTCTGATTCCAGGCTGCCACGAGGTGAGCAATTTTTTACAGACTGAAATCTGTACAAACTACAAGCCAAAATAACCCATTCCTGCTTTAAACTGCAAATGTCAAGTATTTTGTTCAGTAGTTGAAGAAAGTGACAGAACACTGAAACCTTATATATTGTTTTAGAAGCATGGGCATGCTGCCAGGCATGGTAGTGCACATCGGTAATCTCAGTGTTCAGGAGGCTGAAGCAAGAAGATTGCTGTGCATTTGAGGCCAGCCTGGGCTACATAGTGAGCTGAAGGCCAGCCTGATTTACATAGCTATGGGGAACCTGGCCAAGAATCCTGATTATCAATATTGGGAACCAGGCCAAGAGTCCCGATTGTCAGTCTCAAGAAAGTGGTGAGAAAAATAAAAAACAGAGGCAAGTATCATATTCCAACAATGGCTGGGAAGTCAATGTCTCTGGATCTGACCCCTTCACTTGCAAAGCAGCCACTGTTTACTAGCTGTATACAGTGATATGTGGGGCTAGCAAACAATTACAATTCATCCAAGACTCGACTCCAGAGGGCATAGTCTTCTGTTTAGAAGTATCTCGACCTTGAGTATAATACAGTGATAGCTTAAAAAGGTATAGATGATTTTATGCTTATAACTACCTTGTCCTGGAGTATAATCCTGAGATGATTTAAGAAGGCGTAGATGATCTTGTGCTAAGAGAGTCAATGGGAAATCTCAGATGGGTGGTACCAATAATCCCAAATTTTCCTTTTATCCCATAGAGAAATATGCAAAATCAGTCACTGAATTTGTGGTCTCCAATACACAACAAGGCCCTGTCTCAAATTAATTAATTAATTAATTAAATGAATGAATAAATTTATGTTTGACCATATCAATCCAGGGTGGTGACATAGGTCTATAATTTTAGCACTCTAGGAGGCTAAAGCAGGAAGACTGAGAGTTTGAGCCTAGGCTGGGAAACTAACAAAACTTTCTCTCAAAATAAACAACAAAAAATAAAAAAGGGTGGAGATATAGCTCAGTGCATCATGTCTACCACTTAATTCCTTTTTATAGCTAAATAATATTTCATCATGTGAATAGACCAGATTTAGTTTATCCATTTATCTATTGATGGACAGTTTAGTTATTTCCACTTTTTATTGAATAATGCTGCAACAAATATTGATTACAAGTATCTGTTTGAGTATCTATTTTAAAATTTTTTGGTTTATAATTAGAACTGAAATTGCTAGGATGTATGTCCTTGTCTTTTTTTATTTGGAAAACAAGGTCTTGGTAAGCCACTATGTTCCCCAGGCTGGGCTTAAATTTATGATCTCCTGCTTTAGCCTCCCAGAGTAATGGAATTACAGGCCTGTAACATTCTGCCTGACTTTAATTTTCACTTTCATAATGTTTTATTCTGAGGAGAGGTGTTGTGGCTACTGAGAATTTTACCAAGGGCTCTTACACTAAGTTACAAACTCAGCCCCCTTTATTTTTTTATTTTAAGACAGGGCCTCACTAAGCTGCCTAGTCTGACCTCTAATTCATCATCCTCCAGCCTCACTTCTCAAAATGTGGGGATCACAGACATGAATCACTGAGCCATGCTTCACAATCCTTTTTTTTAAAGCAACTTAAAATTATTTGTTTTCTCACATAGTGTTTGAGGAATAAGGACTTGAGTGCAATTTTGCTGGATGCCTTTGGCAGAGTCACTTACAACACTGCAGGGGCTATAGTCATCTTGAGACTCATCAGAACCTTCCAGTTCTGCTCACATGGCTGTTGGCAGACTGTGACAGGCTTTGGCTGGAAGCACCAGTCTCTAGCTTTGGAGACTTGAGAGTTTTGGAGGCTAGAAGTCCAGACAGGATGGTATAGGATGGTGGGATCACATCAGGATGGGATCATGCATATCTCTCTGTTACATTTTTGTTTGATTCTTTTGTCTTTGATTTTTTGAGAGTCTCACTATGGAGCCTAGGCTAACCTCAACCTGTGATCCTCCTGCATCAGTCTCCCTAGTGCTGGAACTGCAGGTATAAGCCACCACACCTCGCCCATTTTTATTTTTGTGTATGAGAGAAGTTCCCATCAAGTAGTTCAGATGGCCTCAAATTTGCTGTCTTCTTGCCTCAGCCTATTGAGTAGTAGGACTACAAGCATGCAACACCAATGTCTGATTTGTCAATTTCTCTTATTGTGGCATCAAATACATAACACAGAAGTTGCCATTTTTGAGACTGAGACAGGAGAATCATAAATTCAAGCACAGCTGGGGCAACTTAGTCATTTTGTGAGAACTTATCTCAAATAATAATAACAACAACAACACTAACGATGATGATGATGATGATGATGGTTTGGGTTGTAATTTGGTGAAAAGGCCCTGGATTCAACCCTCAGTGTCATTTAAAAATTATCAAACCTAGGGACACTATACCAGTGAGCTTACCTTTATCCCTTTTTATTTTTATTTTGGGACAGGTTCGCATTAAATTTCTCAGATTTGGCCTCTAATTTGTGATTCTCCTACCTCGGGCTTCCAAGTAACTGAGAAATACAGGTGTGTGCCACCGTGATTGGCCATTTTAGCCCCTTTGAAATGTATGATAGGAAGAAAGAAAGAAAGAAAGAAAGAAAGAAAGAAAGAAAGAAAGAAAGATTAGAAATGAAGAAAAAGGGCTGGAGATGAAGCTCAGAGTGAAGACACTGGGTTCAACCCCAGTATTGCGTCAATCAATCAATTAATCAACCAATCCCAGCTGGGTATGGAGGTACATGACTGTAATCCAATGCTTTGGGAGGGTGGGACAGAATTATCACAAATTTGAGCCCACTCTGAGCTCAAAATAAAAAATGAAAAAGAACCAAGAAATGTAGCTCAGTGGGAAGGCCCTGGATTCAATCCCTTGTATACAGAAACAAACAAACAAAAAAACAAATAAATAAATGCATACATGCCCATGCCCCCCCCCCATTTAGAAGGTAGGATGGAGTGTCAACTTGATTGACTATGCCCCAGGGGTTGGTGGAGTACTCTTCTGTGTGTGTCTGGGTGGGTTGTGTAGGCATGGCCTTAGAATGCACATGTGGTCCCACACCATTTCCTTACCACTTCCTCTCTAGCCCTCTGCTCTGTTTACAGTCTGCCACAGACTGAGCAGCTTTTCTCTTTCATGTCCTATTGCCATGGTGTTTCTGTCTTGGAGCCTGCAGTTCATGGTTTGAAATTGTGAACACACTAAACCTCTCCTCCTTTAAATTGGGGAAGGGGGGTTGGGAATTACATTATAATAACAAGAAAGCTGGCTAATCCCACTCCATTTCTGTTTCTGTGATATAGAGTGTTCTAGGGACCTCTGATAAGTAGAATCATACACTATTTGTCATGTATATGATTCAATTTTCTTGGCATGACCTTAAGATTGATTTATATATGTCATCTCTTCCTTACCTTTAAAGGCTGAGTAAAAAAATTATAAAGGCTGAGTATGAGTTGGGTACAGTGGTATACCCTTGTGATCTCAGCACTGGGGAGGCTGAGGCAGAAAGAGTGAGAACTGGAGCAAGAGTTGGAGGCCGCACATGGTTATACTGTGAGACACTGACTTAAAAAATTGGCTGAATAATGTTCCATGTTGTATATACCACATTTTGTTTATCTATCCATCTGTTAATGAACAGTTGGATTACTTCCATGTTTTGGCCAATGTGAATGATATTGCTATGAACATAGGTCTACAAATATCTGTTCAATGCCTGCTTTTTTTTTTTTTTTGTCTTTTTGAGACAGGGTCTCTATGCAGTTCGGGAAGGCCTTGAGCTTACTTTGTATCCCAGGTTGGTCTCAAACTTGAAACGATCCTCCTGCCTCAGCCTCCTGAGTGCTGGGATTACAGGCGTGAGCCACTATGCCCAGCTTGCTTTTAAGTCTCTCACATATATATTCAACAGTGAAACTATGGTAATGCTATTTAATTTTTAATTTAATTTAATATCAATACATTATCTCACTAATTCGCAAAGTTCCCCAGGCTAAGTTCAAATTTGAAATCTTTCTATCTTGGTCTCACAAAGTGCTGGGAGTATAGGCATACAACACTACATTAGTAACTTTTTCATCACTGGGACAAACTATCCAACACTCATAATTTAAAAAAAGGAAAGGTGGCAGTGGGTCAGCACCATTTTTGGACTGTAGAGGGAGAGAACCAGACCCTACAGGGAGGAGATCCCTACCCAGAAATCATATTATTTTCATTGTTTTGTTGTGTTGTGTTATTTTCTTTTGTTTTGTTTATGTTAACTCTGATGGTGTGAGCCACTGTTTGAAAGATAGCAAGAGATGTTTTGGAAGCCATTCTGTAGTTATTACATTCATTGTTTTGTTTTTATTGGTTGTATTCTATTCTGTTCTGTTCAATTTTTAATATGTCTGAAGATGGTATCTTCAGCTATTTTGAAGACAACAAAGGGATTGCAACTATTGTTTATTTCATAAGATTTGGAAATCCTGTATCACTGATTCTGGTTTATTTTGATTGATTTTTATTCTGTTTTATTTTCTTGGTTATATCCTCTTTAAAATAAAAAAGGAGAAGTAGGGCTGGGGAGTTAGCTCAGCAGCACAAGCGCCTGCCTGGCAAGCACAAAATCATGCTTGATCCCTAGTACCCAATAAATAAATGAATAAATAAAAATTAAAAAGGAGAGGTTTATTTGGCTCACTGTTTCCAGTGGGCTTGGTCCAGAGTTGGCTATCTTGAAGGTATAAATGGAATGGTAGAAAGGCATGAAAGAAGAAAGCTGCTCAACCCATGGCAGCCAGGAAGCAGAGAGAAGAGAAGAGCCAGGGACAAGAATATACTCTTACAAGTCACATTCCACAGTGACCCACCCTCTACTAGGTCCTACCTTCTAACGGCACAATCATCCATGAACTCATCAATGGAGTAAGCTGCTGATGAGTATTGTAATCAGGGGTTTGGGCAGAGAACAATTAGAATCAGGACATGGAGTTTATAATATTGTTTTATGATGCTCACCCAGAGTTAACACAAGAAACTGCAAGAAATCTATCTGCAACACCAAAGATATAGAATATTTAGTCAGGGCCTAAATCCTACAGCAATGTCACACATGAGAAGAAGACCCAGAGCTCATGACATTGCCTCCCACGAGTCCATCTGGAGGTCTAGAGCTCACAGGAAGGACTCACACCAGTCTCTTTTACAGATCCATGCTGGGAAAACCCAAAGGTCAGTGGTGCAAGATGGAAAGTCTACACCAGCAGGGTGAAGGAGCTGTGCTGAGGTTGAGGGTTCTACACTGAAGCCAAGAAGTCACACTCACAACAAAGACCAGGGCTGTCCTGACAGCACCACAACCATCCCCAGCCACACAGAGGCCCCAAGCTCCTCCAATGATAAGTACTGTCGAGTACATGCCAGGAAGCCAGCATGACGAGTTCATCCTGTGTTGGAAACCACTATTGAAGCGGCTCTGAGCAGGATTTAAATTATACTAATTGGCTTTCTATGTTTATCTATGAGTCTGTCCTAGGCCTAAGCCCCTTGCCTGGTGACGGGAGCTGATTCATAGTAAGCAAAACTCTATGAATCATTGGTCCTGGCTGAGGCCTGTAATAGCCTATGAGGCCAGAGATACATCAAAGGGCAAGATAAGGCCACAGCTGAGGACACTCTGGCTCCAACCCCAATTAACAAGGTAGAGACTGCAGCTACAAAGATTACTCTTACAGTCTCACTTCTACCATGACTTCATGATAAGACAGTGCTACTAAACTGACTTGATTCATTACTTGGAAATGTCCTTGAAGTGACTCCCAAGGTCCTGCTCATTGCCTGCACTTGCCTCAGTTTCTTCACCTTTTGTCCTTTTTCCTAAAATAAGTGGACTGATCCAGAGAATCCTTTGTCTTTACCCTCAAAGCCTCGAGCTTAATTAAAGGGTTTTGACCCTCCTGGAGCCCTAAAAATCATACAATTTTTCTCTTTTTATTTAACCTCCACCGTACACTCATTTGGGAGATCGGGGATCTAGGACAGAACCCAATAATCCTGGAGACCAAGTAGCACACATCTTCCTCTCTGGAGCCAGGAAGCAATGCTCGATGTGAGGACCAGAGCTTCTCCAGGAGAACCAATGGCTCAAACAGCAACTCGTAGGAGAACCCACAATGTCTCAACACCTCAACGCATAGCTTCTCCTTCTCCATGTCTCTATTTATGCTGGCAACTTTCCTCAGGTGTAACATCTGTGCTCAGCAGCATGGTGATTCAATTCCACTGGCATTTAAGTTGACTACCAGTTTTTTTTTTTTGTCTTTTTCATTTTATCGGTACCAGGGATCAAACTCACGACTGCCTGCTTGCAAGGCAGGCGCTTATGCCACTGAGCTAAATCTCCAGCCCCGACCACCAGTTTTTAATCCATAACAATGAGTATAGTGCCACAGTGATAAAATTACTTTCCAAAAGCCTCACCTTTGAATGCATGAGACTTTGAGAGGAAGATTTCACATCTAATCATCATATTCTATCCTTGGCTTCCAAAAGACTCACATCTCTTTCATTATATAAAAATCCCTAATGGTCACTACAGTCCTAACAGGCTCTGCATTGCTGAAAGGCCCAAGTCCAAAGTCTCCTCTAAGGCTCAAGGCAAAATCTTGGTTGTAAGTCCCTATAGAAGTAAAAATAAAGTTAAATGCTTCCAACATACAATGATATAAGATAAACATTCCCATTCCAAACAGGAGAAACAGGGACATAGAAAAGAATTGGACCCCCCAAAATGCCAAATATCAGCAGGGCAAACACTAAATCTTGTAACAATATGTCCAACACTTGTGGCAGGTGGTAGTGAGATGCAAGTTCTAAAGGACTTTGGTGGCTCCATCCTTATGGGATTGCCAGTTGCAGTTCACATGGCTTCTCTCTTGGGCTGGCTCTGCTCGTTGCCTCCATGTTGGATGTTCCACATTTCTGCCAACTACACTTCCTAGGGTCTCTGTTGCACTTTTGGTTTCACTGTTATAGTTTCACCTCTGACCTCCCATGCCTTCTGTCTTAGTCACTTTCTCATTGCTGGGACAAAATACCCAACAACATCAATTTAAAGGAGAAAAGGTTTATTTTGGCTTACATATTTAGTCCATGGTTGGCCAGCTCCAAGACAGGAAGGCTTTGGTGGAAGGGTCTGTGTGGAGGAAAGTTGCTCACATCATGGTGACCAGGATGTAGAACATGATACAGGGAGCCAGGAATGGAAATATACCATTCCCGGTCATGCCCTCAGTGACTTGCTCTAAGCCCAACCTCCAATAGAAGTCAACTATATTGCCCTCATAAATTAGTCACCTTACAAAATCCCTGCCTATGAGCATATGGGACTTTGGGGAACATTCACAATATAAATTGTAACATCTTCTGTTATGGCTTATATCTAGATGCCCCCTCAAAGTCTCATGTGCTCATAGGTAGGGCTTTAGGAGGTGGCTGGATATAGAGTACATGAATATGGATTCTTAAGGGTGTGTGATGATCAAAGTAGTCCGCTGATTGGCTTAGCACAGTTCTGAGTTTGGATAATGGAAAGCTTCAGTCTGGATGTGGCTGTCACCAATGAATAGACTTATAGCTAGGATGGAATATAGAGGTTTCAAATACATTATTTTGCATGTGGATTTCCTGTTTCTCCAGCACCAAAAGACTGTCCCTTCCCTAGAGAGTCATCTTAGCACCCTCGTCAAAGCTGGATACTATGACACTTACCTGGAATCCAAGAACTCCAGGAGGCTGAGATAGAAGATCAAAATTTCATGTCCTGTTTCAAAATAGAAAAATCATTGAAAGTTCTGTTTTTTTCCCTTACTAGTGCCAAAATAATTTGAGGGCTAGGTTGGTGGTGCATACCTATAGTCTCAGCACTCAGGAGGTCTAGGTCTTGACATAAAAGCTAGTCTCCAAACAAACGAGTAAAAAGCATTTGACCATAAATGTGAAGCTAATTTATAGATATTATTTAGTCTGAGTCAATTCAATTCAATTATATGGTGGTCTCTGTACTAGTACTACACTATTTTGATTAGTTTTGTAGTAAATTTTGAAATCACAAAGTATGAGAACTACAATTTTGTTCTATTTGATATTCCTTTAGATTTCACATGAATTTTCAGATGGATTTTTCTATTTCTGCAAAAATACTGTTGCAATATTATAGGTTTGTACTGAATCTTTAGATCACTTTGGATAATACTGACATCTTAACAATATTAAATCTTCCAGTAGATGAACATAGGATATCTATTTATTTGTGTCTTTTATTTTACCAGTCTTTCATAGTTTTGAATAAACAAGTACTTTGTTTCCTTGTTAAGTTATTTATTTATTTATTTATTTGTTATAATTGGGAATTGAGCCCAGGGATACTCAACCACTGAGTTATAGCTCCAGCCCTTTAAAAATTATTTACTTATTTGGTACCAGAGATTGATTCCACAACCTTCACACTGAGCTGCATCCCCAGCCCTTTTCACCAAGTTGCTGTATTTTCCAGGCTGGACTCAAACTCTTGATTCTCCTACTTCAGCCTCCCATGTTGCTGGAATTACAAGTACACATTCCCATTCTCAGATTTATTATAATTTATTTTGAGACAGGGTTTCCTTAAGTTGCCCAGGCTGTTCTTGATTTTGTGATCTTCCTGTCTCAGCCTTCTAAATAGTTGCAATTAGAGAATGCACCTCTCCATATAGTTGAGTGCTTTTAAGCATTGTATTGCAATTCCTAGCTACAGAACTTGGGCAAGATTTACCCTATGTTCAATTTTTCATTACCAATGAGGGGTGGGTGGAAAGTGTAGGTGAAAATAGGCATTCTAGTTTTACTTCTGCTCTTAAGAAGAAAGCTTTCAATACAGGCATGGTGATGCATGCCTGTGATTCTAGCACTCTCAGAAGGCTGTGCGTCAGGTACATCACCATATGTGTGCACCACCACATCCAAATTCCCTTCTTAAGCTGTATATAATAGCGCATATCCGTAATGCCAGCTACTCTGAAGACTGAGGCAACTGGATCACCCATTTAAAGTAGCTGCCCATGGCCAGGTACGGTGACACACACCTGTAATTCCAGCACTTGGGAGACTGAAGCAGAAGGATCTTTGTGAATAGGAGGTCATCCTAGGCTAAAAAGTGAGTTCAAGGCCAACCTGAGCTGCATAGCGAAATCATATCTCATAAAGACAAAGAAAGTAGCTGCCCAGGGCTGAGCACAGTGGTGCACAGCTGTAGTTATAAGGAGACAGAGGTAGGAGGATCATGAGTTCAAGTCCATTCTGAAAGGGAGCATAGCAAGACCCTGTCCCATAAATGCATACACACACACACACACACACACACACACACACACACACACGAATCAATGAAGTCGCTTCCCAGCCACCATTGTCCCACTCTATTTCCAGAACATTTAATGCTATTTGATATTTTCTTTATCTGTTTATTAGCTCTCTGCCCTGATGAGATTGTGAGGGCCAGGGGAAGAGGGACCTTGTTCATCTTACCAGTGTCCTCAATACCCTGAATAGGTGCATTAGAGCTCAATGAATATTGCAATAAATATGAATTTATGTTGGGCTTGTCATTGAGGTAGACATATAAGGCAATGGGAAAGAAGAGTGTTGGGTATCCCTTGAAGCTTTAAGCATGCCTGACAGAACCCATCTGGATAATAATACCTTGTGTTAGGTCATTTCTTTAAGGATGGTACAAACCATACCATGGGAAAATGGAGATGTGGGCTCTTGGCACAATGTAGAGAATAATATAATATATAATATAGAGAATATATATAATATAGAGAGTAACAGAAGAAGACTTGCTAAACATGAGGTGGCTTTAGATAGCAGAACAACATGAGAAAAAGAGTAGTTGTAAGAAATATAAGAAGGAGTCATAACTGGACTACAGAGTTTGGCTGAGAATGCAAGGATGTGTGCTATTCCTGGTAAATCCCAATAGCTCAGTCAGTAGCTGCTTTGTGAGAAGACCCCCCACAAGGGAAGCTGATGAAAAATGAATGGATCTCTTTCCTCTCCTCTCTCTCCTCTTTCTCTCTCTTCTCTCTCTCTATCTCCTCCTCACTACTCTTCGCTCTATCTCCTCCTCACTACTCTTCTCTCTCTCAATCAAACCCAGGGCCTCACACATGCTAGGAAAGCACACTTCCACAGAGCCACACTCCAATCCTGGAATTACATTCTATAGGATTTTCCAAGCTCTTCTTTCTATGCTGTCTGACATGTGATTTATTAAATGTACATGGTCATTTATCAATCAGGTAGCATATCTGCCTTCTCATACAGACTCTGAAGTCCAGCTAGGACTGGCTCTTGTATCTCTTACAACTATGAATTACCATGTACATTTAACAAGTATAAGTATCTGTGTTGCTTTCCTGGGACACTTGATCAGCAGCCTCTTCACATCCTCCCCACCCCTATCAAGCCCTATCTTCCAAGACCACAGAATTGCAAAGACAGAGACTACTTTTTCATAATCAGGGACAATCAAGAAGGGGTGCTTCTTGCACTGAATACTGCCTCTCTGCTCTGGTCTCTCTGCCTAGAATTCTTCTCTAATCCTTCACGTGGTGTTCTATATTATTCTTGGCATTCATGTTTTAGGACGTAGGTCACCTTATGAGGATGGTCTTACCCAATGCCTTCCCTCTTCCAACGATCTTTTCCCCAAAAGTCTCTGTTTTATATTCTTTTCAGCACTTATTAGGATTTTAAATTATTTGTGTTGTCTGTCTTCCCTATTTAGAAGGTAAGTTACTCAAGGGTAGATACTTGTCATCTTCTATTAGTGTTGTAGATCAACATCGGAAATATAATTGGGTAATAATAACATGTAAAAATACAAGACAATTAAAAATGCAACTGGGGAACAATAGATTCTGCTAAATAAACATATGTGGGAGAGATTTTTATCAGTCGTATCTTGTAGATCAGACTTCTTGAAGTTGAGCTTTGAGTTTGTTTACTTTAGTACATGACTATAAGCATAAGTTCTGGATTTAAAATGTTGTACACTCAGAGCCACCCTTCTTCTTTCTACTCAGAATCAGTTTTTCCTCCTTTGAAGTGGGATGTGTTTCATATTTCACAATGCTGATGTGAAGATTAAATGGATTAATACTGTAAAAATGCATACAATCATCCCTGAAGTGTTTTTTCCCCCTTTTTTTGTGTGTGTGATGGGGATTGAACTCACAGCTTCTCACATGCTGGCTAAGTGTTCTACCATCCCTGACCCCCCTATTACATTTTATTATCAGCACCTAACAGTGTACAGTACAAGGTTGCTGCCCATGAAATAGTTGTTCAATGTGAAATCTTATGGTGCAGCAGTTATGCCAGGGTTTCATTAGATTTCGGCATGACTAAAAAAACAAGCTTTGTAGGAAATTATAATCCCCTACTAAGGGAGGTATATAGTCAGAAAGTTTGAAAAAAACACTACCTGGGCATTACGGTGCATGCTTCTAGTGAGCTACTCAGGAAGCTGAGCAGCAAGACCATGAGTTTAATTCTAACCCAATAGTTTATTTGTTTATTAACTTACTTATTTGAGACAGGATCTCACTATGTAATTCAGACTGGCCTTGAACTCACTATATATTCCAGGCTGGCCTCGAACTCATGGCAATCCTCCTGCCTCAGCTGTCCGAGTCCCAAGATTACAGGTGTGTACCACCATTCCTGCCTGGTCTAGTTCTCATTTCTGATTCATTAACACACACCACTGGTGAGTCTTGCCTAACCCCAGCTAAAAGGTATTGAAGGTGGCTCCATTGATAGGCAGTTATATCTGTTTATCCTTTTAGGGATTTCCTCCAATAAAACCTACTTCTGATAGGTAAATTTGGGGGAACTATTAAGTGATAACATTCACGTAGTCAGGGAAGCCCCAGAAGAATAAGGTAGCAGTGATATTATGGAAGGGCAAGTGCATCCTGCGAGGAGAGAATGGAAGGGGCTTCCATTACCAGGGAGCTAGAACTGACTCTTGTTGCTCCAGTCTCAGTGATAGAAGAGAAAGGTAAGTACGATGTCTTTGATGATTGTATCTTGAATCTTTATTTGGGGAAGAGAGACTCCTTCTTCAATTCTCTTGCCAGCCTTATCTTTTTGTCCTTCCTTTCGTCATCCTTGCACCTCTCATTTGAACTTGTTTCATTCAGTTCTTTAGGCCAAATCTGCTTTATGCGCCACCTCCAGAATCCCAGCTGAGAGACCAACCAAGGAAAGTGCAAGATTTCGAGAGAGAAGGATGGCACCCACTCTGGAAGATGACTGCAGCAGGGTCAGATTTAAATTAAGCACTAGAATTGAATTTGGACCAACCAGTGAGATAGGATCCAAAAGCTTGCTGCTCTAGTTTGGACCAATCAGCAGGCTCCATTCTAGACCAATCACAGGTCTACTGTGACTATACAAACTGCACTCAGCCTCCTCCGGTTGATGTAGCTGGGTTCTGTTTTGTGTGTTATGGTATAGATCCTGTTCAAATAAACATTAGCACCAGTGTTTGTGATTTGAATCCAGGTAGTGTGGGATTCAAAGGTCCTGTGAATTTACTTAGGATTCTTCCTGAGTAATGTGGATAATGTTGGCTTCAAAGAAAACAAAAAAGACAAACAATAACAACACCTATAAACAACTAGGAGTTGTTAGTCCTAAAGAGATCCAGAGACCAGCACTAGACTAGTTAGTGGGGAGCATCAGAGCCCAGAGGACAGAGGGTCACTGGTGGCAAAAGGCCAGAGCTGCCTTCATGATTTCTGTCTGAATTGAGCAAAAGAACCCTAAACTGATTTGTGATACCTCTGCTTCTCTGTCAGGTAATTCTCAAGACAGCTGCAGCAGTAAACTGGGGAAGGAAGAGGGGAAAGGAAAAGTAGCACAGTGTGCACCAATTTCAAGGGCTCTAGAAGACCGAGAACAATTTCTGTTGGAAGCGTCAGAAGTTATCCGCATCTGAGGAATAAAGAGGAATTGAAGCATCAAATGAGCAGCATGTCTGGGTCGTTTGCTAATGGTCTTGCACCCTTTCCCTTGGATCTCCCCTAGAACTAGATTCTCACTAGGATTTCTGTACCTCATTCACTCTTTAAAGGGTCGTGTGTAACAGATAAACGACTCTATCCAGGAAAGATCTGCCATACAACCCACACAAGGGAAGAGCAGCCTTCAGCCCACTCACAGCGGAACATTCCTGTTGCTAGCGCGTGTTCCCGTCCGGGTGGCCGAGCGCGCGGACCGGGAAGGGGACGCTTTCTGGTGCGGACCGCGAGCGAAGGCTGAGAGCGCCGCCGCCGGAGAAGACTGTCGCTCGGCAAGATCCAGCCAGCGGCGTCCCGGCTTGGCTGGCTATTTCCCGCCCCAGCCTCAGCCCCCGCCCCCGCCCCTGCCGTCGCAGACACTGACCAGGCGGGTGCGGAGGAACGCTAGATCCCTTGGCCCTGCGGGATCCGGCTGGGCCCGGATCCGCGGCTCGGGAGGTGAGAGCCGGTACCTGCCTCCTGCTCCCTGCCGGGCTGCTGGGAACCGCAACAATGGGGACAGACTAGGGACGCAGCCCAGGCCTCTGGAGTGCGGCGGTCTGGGGCAGCAAGATGGTCCTGGCGGCCTGGGCCGTGAGGACACTGGTTTTAGACCCGGGAAACTCCAGTAGCCAGAGGCTTGGAGGAGGGTCTTGGCTGCGTCTTGGGGCCGGGTGGCTTGATATTTGGTGGATTTTGTAGCCCGGAAAGGGAGTCATAAGAGGCACTGAGATTTAACTAGAGTGATTGTGCGCTCTTGGCCTTTGATACTTAGCGCCCAGGAGACTAACCATGGCGGGGTGCATGGGAGAAGGTTTGTTTTGAATTTCAGGGCCCAGGGCGTGCTTGGTCGCTAACGCATACAGGGTTATGTCTCTTCCATATCCACTCCCAGGGTCTGGAAGTTTGGCAGAGTGTGGTCAGGCTGGGGGAGAAGACACCTGGGGAATTCAGCGTCTCTGAGGCAACCAGTGAAGGAAAGAGCTCATTTGGCACCAGAGAGTGAGCAAAGAGCTAAATACTCTGCCTCCTTCTCCCAGGCGAGGGGTGAGTGATTCTAAGGTGAGAATTGTCACAGGAGTAGAGACCAGTGAAGTGTTAGCTGCTTTGGGTTAGGGTGAGGTTAGAGGAAATTGTGATTTGGGGATTGTAGGTTGTTAGGCCGCTAGGATTGGAGGCTCAGCTTTATGTGGGTCGTGGTGGTAGCCTAGGAGATGAACGAAGCAGTTTTGCAGAGTGGGCTTCCTGCTAGAGAATGACCTCTTAACTGTGGGGGAGTGGGTGACTCAGATCTGTTAGAGGTGCTGTCTTTTGCTAGTTAATGTGCCTGACTACTCTGGTGGCTGGACTTGGAGGTGAAAGAGATTGGAAGGGGAATTTGAGGGATTGATGAATTTGTTCCTCAGTAGAGGACAGTGTGTACCTTTTCTTTGTACTCCGAGTCAGAGTGGTGACTGTCATTGACAGTATTTTAAGAAATGTTTTGGGGGTATTTGGATACAAAGCTTTCCTCTTTTTTTTATGTTTCTAGTTTGTTTTTGAGTTGTGACTCATGCTTTCTTTTTAGTACGGTAGCTATTATTTATGATGAGAGACAAATAGATATTATGATACATCTAAGTTAATCTAAAAGCCTGTTTTTACTAATTTGTATACCATTGTTCAGTGTGTGTGACTCTAGAGAGATGTGAAACCCCTAATAGTTTATGTTAAAAGCACTTTGTATCCTTAAATCCATGAAACTTTGTTTTCTTTAAGCCACAATGTGATTACATTGAATCTGTTAAACCTTAGTGACTGTCATTTCAGCACTCCTGCTGACTGTCACAGGACATTATTTTAACAAGAAGTGTTCAGTGAATTTGATCTGTTCACTATTGCCCTGTGACAATCTGTGTCACTGAAAGGCAGTGTGTAATTACCAAGTTTGGCCTGCAGCTGTGGGCCAGAACTCTGCATCAATTATTCAGGCTAAATTTGGTGTTTTGTCTATAGATAAGTTTAAAAGTGAACCCTACATGAAGACAAACAGTATCAGAATCATCATCGCACTTTCTGAATTTACTTAGAGTTTATTTAGGAATCACAGCGTAATTAGAGTACAGTATAAATTTGCATATGAGATGAGTTAATTTTGTTTGTACCTACACTGATAGTTCGTTATTCTAGAGATTATTTTGCCTTAAGCTTAAAAATTTCCCTGCAAAAACTGTCTTTATCTTTTTTAAGATTTTCTATCTTAAGTCACCTTTCTTAAACTCATACCTATTGCATTATGCTAGGCACTAAGTTAGGCACTTGTATATTGGTACTAAGGTTTTTGAATTTTTTTTTTTTTTTTTTTGAGACAGAGTCTTGCTCTGTAGTGAAGACTGGCCTTGAGCTTGCTATGTAGTCCAAGCTGGCTTCAAACTCAATCTTCTTGCCTCAACTTCCCTAGCGTTGAGATTTTAAGTGTGTGCTACCACGCCCCATGTCTTCTGACATTTTGATTGTGGTATTCCTGGTTTGAAAGTGGCTATACATCTATGACCAAAAGAAATAAGAGAGGTGTAGTAAGCTTTTAGTCACCTGGAATAAAGTTTTTATAGTGTACTGATTTTAAGTAGTAGCAATTGCATAACTCTACATTTCCATGCAAAAAGAGTTATAAATAGAGTGTAGTGGTACATACCTGTAATCCCAGCACTTTGGGAGGCTGAGGCAGGAGGATTACAAATTTCAGCCTCTGTACAACCTAGTGATTTAGAGAGACTGTCTCAAAATAAAAAATAAAAAAGGACTGGGACTATAGCTCAGTGCAAAGGCCTTTGGTGCAATCCCCACTACTATAACAAAACAAAAACTATGTGTTTACATTACCATGGGATTGTTTTTGCATTGCTTTATTTAAATATACCTGTTAAATTTAAGTACTTCTGTAGAAGAATCACAGGGTAAATCATTTGTTTCAGTGTGTGCCTCAATGAGCAGTGATTTACAAGTACTGTACATCTGTTCAGGTTCCCCAGGAAGCCATGATATTCTCCTTTCCATTGTGGTTTTGGGAGCATGAAGGCATTGCTTACACCCTATATCTGGTTCACTGTATGTAGGCTGGGAGTGTCTGCTCACTGCTTGGTGTGCTGTCCTCTGGAACATCAGGAATAAGATTGAGGTAAGCCTGGGTCTATTCAAAGTTGCTTGCCTCTTAATTTTTACTGCATAAAATATATTGTTAATCTGAATGTTTCTTCCTTTAGTTGTTAGCCATCATCCTAATCTGGTAAGATGAAATTGTCCTTTACATCTTTTCTTTTATCTCTGTGTGTGTGTGTGTGTGTGTGTGTGTGTGTGTGTGTGTGTGTATACCTCCAAAATAAATGAAGAAATTTAAAATCAAAGCACTTAGATCCAAGTAAATTCTTTGAAATTACTGTCAGTTTTGATTTGGAATACTGTAGTCTCTTGGTCAAAGGAATGAAAAACTGGTTCATATTTTCTTTGAGGGCAAGGTGATTACAGTGGTACCTTAATTCACGAATGTGTACTATGCTCACAGTTTGGTTGCAGCCATTATCATGAAATTGTGGAGAACCATACCTCAGTTCATGAACTCAATTCTCTTTACTGGTAGCAGACCAAACTGGATAAGAACTGAATCAAATTTCTCCATAAGGTCATTGACCTTAACCATTGAATTTAATTTGGTTCTTGTCCAACTTGGTTTATGACCAGAATCATGGAAAAAATCAAGTTCATGAACTGAGGCACCACTGTATTTATACAAATGTTTTGTCTACTTCTTAGTCAAATACTTTAGAAACTCTTGGAACGAAGACTTAGAGATTTTGGTTCTTTAGAAAAATTCTGAGAGTTGGCTGTTACAGTAGGAAGAACATAGTCTTTGGAGATTAAAAGTATCCCATCTTTGTTTCTTGCTCACATTTTGACCTTGGTAAGTGCTTAACTTCTCTGAGCTTTGGTTTTGTTTTTCATCTGTAAAATGGCACTAATACAATCATTTTTTTTTATTTTATTTTTTTATGGTACTGAGAATTGAACCTAGGCCCTTTGCATTGAGGTATATCCCCAGCCTTTTTATTTTTTATTTTGAAACTAAGTCTAGCTAGGTTGCCTAGTCTGGGTTTGAACTTGGACTCCTGCTTCAGCCTCCTGAGCTGCTGGGATTACAGTCACGCAGCACCATGCTCAGCCTTCTTTGTAGATTGCAGTGTGGATTGGGGATGAGGAGCTTGGTGCTTCATGGTTGGTCAGTGCTAGTGGTTAGTAGAAAGTAGTGTGTACTTTCTATTAAGGGGCTATTGTCAGAAATTAGTAATAGGAACGTGACTGGGTGCTGTGTAGGGATGAGGGCTGTTTCCTTTATCCCATGAGGAAGGTGGTTATGTAGTGTGCATTTGTTGGGACTCTTGTAGGGGAATTGTTGAGGGTAGTCTTTAGCTAGTACTGATTAGCAAGAGTGCACACTACAAAGTCCAAGGTCATTCCTGGTTCTGGTAGATTTTTTACTGGTGATTTCTGTGGAAAAGCTAGGAAGTGACTGATATGTCCTTATTTGGTAACAGGTAATAGGCATACCTATTGACAAATTACGGCAGACAGCATTATATTCTGTGTGTCTCTGATCAGGATGATTCTCTAGGGTTTTTTGTTTTTGTTTTTGTTTTTCCTTCAATTTACATCAGAGAACTGGCTTTGGTGGTTTTTCCTGGAAGGCTCCAAATGTCTAAATGCTGGAGAGATTTGTTGTCTTTCTCTGGGGCTACTTTGATAGAATCTAGCACTGTGTTCAGTTTTCTTTCTTTCCTTTTTTTTTTTGGGCATTTGATAAGTATCAAACTAAAAGACATGTTTTTGATGAACAGGAGATTTGCAGGTTTTGTTATTGAATTGTTCAGTTTTATTTTTTCCCTATGAGAGAAAAAATAATTCCCATTAATATTCAAAAAAGTTAGGTAGAGACGAAAAGTGATTTGGAGTTAATTGGTTCTAAATCTCTTACAGTTTTGCCCTGGTCATTCCCTTTGCTCTATTCAGGGTGTCTTTGATTCTCACTGAGAGTAAGTAATATTCCTGTGTCCTCAAAATACCACTCTAGCCCCTGGCATGTCTCTGCTTCTACATCTCGTGGGACCTTTATGAACTGGTTTGGTCCCTTCTGTATGTTCTAGTTTCTCTTCTGCCATAAATCTTTTGACACTAGAGACTACGTTATAGGGAACTCCTTGAAGGTCCCATTGAAGTAAGGACCTTGCGCTTGCCAGCCAGGCACTACACCACTGAGCTATATCCCCGGCCTCATCTTGTGCAAGTTTTCTTCCCCATTCTAGTATCTATCTGACTTTAAGATTAGAATGAAAAGTTCAGGCTCTACCTTCTCTTAGTAAAAGCCTTCTCTTTGTTTCCATAAATGCCTGTCATTTGTATGACATTGCATTTTGTGCAAGTTGCTACCTCCTTTTCTTCCTCTTCCTCCTCCTCCTTTTCGCTCTGTTTCTTTCTCTTAAACATAGAGTCTCACTATATATTTTAGGCTGGCCTTGAAGTCACTAAATAGTCAACAGTGCTGCCCTCTCAGCAGTCTTCCCTCCCACCTTAGCCTCCTGAGTGCTGGGATTACATGTGTGCACCATTGTACAAGCTTCTTTTGTCGTGCAAGTTTCTTTTGTGTGATCACCAGTTAAATTTTGGTATTGTGTTTTCCGTGCCTAGATTATGACCTACTTGATGGCTTGTCTTATTTACTTTTATATTATATTTTACTGGGTCTGGTTATGAAAGGATAAGAAGTCATTTTATATGGGATTAGTGATGTGATATAGATTCTAACTTTATGGCTGCCCCTAATCCATGCTGAAACAGTATATCTACCTTTGTATTCCCAGGATGCTAAAGGTAACACTGTCTTGCTGTGAAAATGTGTTAGTTAGTCTATATGTATGCGGTTTCAATGCTGGGAGTTATTACCTTTTCTTCTTGGTCTTGCAGAAGTTTCTTTCGGAATACTGAATGTGATGGTGCATGCCTGTAATCCCATCTCTCTAGAGGCTGAGGTGGTAGGATCTCCATGTGTTCAAGGCCAGCTTGCATTGCATTAGAGAGTTCGAGGCTTAGCCTATCTCAAAACCAAAACAAAAAACAAAACAGACAAAAAGCAAAACAAAACAAAACCCTCCAAACACCAACAACCAGAAAAAAAGTTTCCTATGGGAGAGAATGTGGTAGTTCTTCATTGGTATTGTTTAGGGTGGCTGTTTATTGCCCTGAGCACTTTGTCCGCATGTGTAAAGAAGCCACAAGTGACTTTGGCTGGTACCAGGTTTCTTTATTGCCTAGCTGCTACCTGTCTGGGAATGGGAAATGATTCTTATTCTTATTTTATAATTTGTGTGTGTGTGTGTGTGTATGTGTGTGTGTGTGTGTGTGTGTGTGTGGTATGAGAACTTGAACCCAGGGACCTTTGCACCTAGCTACATCTCCAGTGCTTATTTATTTTTTATTTTTTTGCAACAGGATCTCACTAAGTCTCTTAAGTTATCCAGTCTGACTCAAACTTATGATCCTCTTTCCTCAGTCTCCCAGAATGTTTGCGATTCCAGATGTCTAGGAAGTGAATTTAACATTGTGACTTCTGCTGGCTGGTAGGCCTTTTGGAGACCTACTTAAACTTAACTGTTACCATATTCAGGAAATAAGATTGATCAAACATTATTTAGGAATTTGAATTCAGTGTAATTCAAATGGAATTTCATTGAATTCAGTGAAAACATTTGTACTAGTTCTCTATGATAGTCACTCTAATAGTGAAATTGATACATTATTAATTCTTTGTCAGAATGTTGGATATTTTGAGGTATTTATTTAGAAAGTATAGAATCATACCAATTCATTCGGTCACTCTCTTAGTTCTTAGTAGTAAAATAACTCAAGAAAATATCATCTGAGTTACTTTAATTTTCATGGCTGATCAGAACACAGAAGACTGGGTGTTTGGTTGCTTATTGAAATCTATATAATGTAAGTATTCTTTCATATAAGCAATAAACATGGACTGCAGAAAAGAAAAACATGCAAACTAACTTAGTTAGGTTAAAGATAAACACTGATAGGATAGAAAGGAAAATTGAACCAAAGCATAAGGCACTTTAATTTAGCAGCAGCTGTTAAAGATGTTTTGTGAGCAGTGTTGTGATGTTGGGAAGTTATTATAATATAGGTTGAAAGCAATTAAAACATGAAATTTTCAATACATAGACACAGTGAAGGTACTACCACTCAAGGTTTTATATCAGCACTACCAAATAAATGACTGTGTTAGGTAGAAATGAAAAACACCTGCCTTACTACTGTGAGTTTATACTTTGTATTGTATATGTTGTACTTTATGTTGACACATTTGTTTTACTTCATCCAACAACTCTGAGATAGATATCCCCATTTTACAGACAAATAAACAAACCTGAAGAGGTGAGGTGGCTTGCTCATAGGTGTACAAAGATAAAACCAGAGTCATCATGCCAGTTGTTTTTCCTCCCCCGTCCCTTCCCCTGCCCTCTTCCTTTCTCTCCTCCCCTTCCTTTCTCTTCCCTTCCCTGCCCTCCTGTCTCCTCTCCTCTCCTCTCCTCTCCTTTTCCTTTCTTCCTTCCTTCCTTCCTCTGAGACAAGGTTTCCCTATGTAGTCCAGGCTGGCATTGAACTCACTGTGTAACCCAGCCTGGCCTTGAACTTGTGGCAGTTTTCGAGCCTCAGCTTCCTGAGAATTGGGATTATAACTGGATTTCATGATAGCTAGTGTTATGCTAGTTTCCTGATTCTGCATTTACTCTCCTTCAAGTCCTCACATGAAGGTAGGGTTTTTTACACCAACCTTCAAACCCCTAAAGGATACACACAAAAAGGCACCACATAGGCAGCAGAGTCTGCTGGTTTACGGGCAGCGCAGTAACTGGGAGAGCTGGATGGAGAGGGGCTAGGGCAGCCCCAGCTTCCTCATTAGTGGTCAAGAAAAAAACTCAGAACCAGGTGGGGATTAACTTGCAATTGAAGCCCATAACATTAATAAAAGTCTTCCTCCTATTATGGTGTTGTATCGAACCTGGGAGAAATGTGAAAATTTAGGAAAAGAATCCTTTAGTGTGATTCTGGCTTAAAATTACACCCCACTTTCATTGTGTCTTCGTCCCACTGCTCATCCTTTCTCCCTCTTTCCCTGTTTCAGTGTCCCACTGTAGCCTGATGCTGGTTGCCAGTGATCCATGGCTTCAGTGCTATCTTCCCCCGCATCTTAGAACTCTTTCCTCCCTGACTTTGTGCTCAGTTTGCTGTGCCAGGTGCCATCCTGAATTCTCTTTCCTGGTGACTTTTAATGCCGCTAGGCCGCTGTGCTTGAAGGTTTGTGGGTGTGTTGAGAGGAGGGAGTCAGGAAAATGGGCTGTCCTGGTCACAGGCAGTTCCCACTGCCTCCCTAGTGTTGAGCTGTCTCTTCTACTCAGGGTGCTCCTGTCTTGTCTCCTAAGTGCCCCATTTCCCACTGCAGCTGCTTCCTTATTCTCAAAAGTTGTCCTTTTCTCAGATCCACCACCTGTGACCTCACTTTAGGGCTGGTGCTCTTTAAGATTTTCTTTTTCTTGCCTTTTGAGACAGGTCTTGCTGTGTAGTCTAGGCTGGTCTTGCACTCACTATGTAGCCCAAGGTAGTCCTAAGTTTGTGGTGATCCCCCTGCCTCAGCTTCCTGAGTACTGGAATTAGAGGAATGTACCATCATACCTGGCATATCAACATCCTTTTCACCATTTAATCTCTTGCTTTTGGAAAGTCCTTGATGTTTGTTCCTTGTTATACAAGTACAGTAATATATGTGCACTTTAAAGCTACAACATTTTAAATTAGGGAAAGGAACCCATAAACCTGCATCTCAGTGTTAACCACCATTAAGAATTTGACCTATACTTCTTCAGATTTTTTTCCTACTGTGCCTGCTAACAGATTTGTGTGTATGAATAAGTAATTCCCTTTTGTGGAAATGGGATCATGATATATTGCCTTTTCTGTAATTTTTTTTTTCACTTGATGTTTTTTTCTTAAGCATTGTTTTAAGTTTAGGACATAAGTATTTCTAGAAGCTTTTAATAGTCACATAATATTACATCGTGTATTTATTTATGTTATTTTTCTAGTTCACTGGTTGTAGACATTTGTCTTTTTTTTTTTTTTTTTATGGTGATGATATTGGGCATTGAACCAAGGGCTTTTGTACTGAGTTACATCTCCAGCCCTTTTTTAGAAATGTGGTGGTGGGGTTTCTGGGTTCAAACTCATGACCTCGTGCTTATCAGGCAAGCACTTGAGCCACTGAGTTAAATGCCCAACCCCTCCAGCCCTTTTTTAATTTCTATTTTGAGATGGATCTTGCTAAGTTGCCCATGCTGCACTTGAACTTATGATCCTTCTGCTGCAGAGTATTTAGATGATAGTCCTGATCTACCACACTTGAATGATACTGATTTGTATTTGTACTTTTTGTCATACATCTTTTTGTACTTTGTATGCTTTTTATATGACAGGTTCCTACAAGTGGAATTTCCCTCTCTGTCTCTTCCTAATTCTGAGCATTAAGTGGCTAAATGAACAGGCTGGGCTTGGGTTCACAATGATCCTCCTGCCTCAGCCTCTTGAGGTGCTGAGATTACAGGCATGTGCCATCACACCTGCAAAAGACTTTTTTCTTAATGTTTGTTCTTTTTTTTTTTTTTTTTTGTCTTTTTCCTTTTTATCGGTACCAGGGATTGAACTCATGACTGCCTGCTTGCAAGGCAGGCGCTTATGCCGCTGAGCTAAAACCATTCTCTACCATTTTTCTTCAGAGAAGATCTGCCTGTGAGGTTTTTTTTGTTTTTGTTTTTTTTTTTTTTTAGCAGTGGGAATTGAATTTAGGACCTCACAACTGAATGACATGTCCAGCTCTGTTTTTCAATTTGAGCCAGGGTCTCCCTAAATTGCCCAGGATCCAGAGTGCTGGGATTACAGGCATGAGCTACCAAGTCCATCTGGGTAAACTATGTTATGGAAAATTTCCTATGCATATACAGTAGTAGAGTGTAATGAACCTTCATTGTTAAGATATACATGCAAACTATTCCCTAGAAGGCTTATGTGTTCAGAGGTGGGGCTTTTGGAAAATGATTATATTATGAGACACTAACTTCATTAATATATTAACCCACTGATTACTTCATAGGTGAGTGTGCTGTTAGGAGGTGGGGCCTCGATGGAAGAAGTAGGTGACTCAGGTCTAACCTGGGAGGGCATTGTGTGTCCCCCGTCCCTTCTCCTCTGTCTCTTCCCTTTGTGCTGTGAGGTGAGCAGCTTTCCTCTGTTGTGCTGTTCTGTCCTATTCCTGCCACGTACCAGACGTACCAGACGACCATAGCCCCTAGACTGTGGACTGGAATAAACTTCTCCTTTTAGTTGTTTTTCTTAGGTATTTGTTCACAGTAATGAACAAATAACAAACAAACAAAAGAACCAAAAACCACAGTGATGAAAAGCTGAAGCCACACTCAAGTGCTTATCATTCAGTTTCAGCAGTTATCAGCACTTCCTCAATTTTTTTACATTGTACTACCCATTTTTTGGCATTTTAAAAGCTAAATCCTCAACACTGTCACTGAGTGTTTCTAATAGAAACATTTTATTTTAAATAGGAACGTTTTATTTTAAAAACATGACTATGATGTTATTTTTTCCTGTGATAAAATTTAACAGTATTTCCTTAACAGAAGACTGGGTTTTTACGCTTGGCTTTGATACTTGATGTTTATCTTGGACAATTCACAAGCTCATTTTTTCATCTTGAAATGTGCTGAGGATAATATTGGTAATCCTACCTCGTAGGGTGTTGTGAGGCTATCTCATTTATTCCCACATAAAATGCACAGTGCTTTATTTATCTGGGGGTCAAACATTTTTGTCTTTATATTTATTTAAAAATTAAAAAAATAATTTGTCTTCATACTTTCTACATTCAGCAGGTAATTACTGAACACCTGAGTGTCAACCAAAGAGGAGACACTAATGTTGGTTTCCAGGGTTCTACATTTTGTTGATTCTCTGTTTGCGTCTAAAATGTATCATCACCCTCCACCCCTGTGCTGGGGGTCAAATCCAGGGCCTTGCAGATGCTTGATAGATCCTCTACCACTGAGCTAAACACCTAGCCCCTTAGATGGGCTTTTAAAAACTCTTTTTTATGGGCCAGGGATTTAGCTCAGTGGCCTAAGTGCCAGCCTGGCAAGCACGAGCTTGTAAGTTTGGTCCCTGGTATCAAAAAAAACAAAAACAAAAAACCTTTTTTCTGCCCTAGATTTGGATGTAACCCTGGTTTTCTTCTCATATTTCCTCTGTAAGCCTTGCCCTTAGAGATCTAGCTCTTCTACTCCCACCACTTCATGTTATACAGATGACTCAGTTGTATAACTCTAAACTTCATTTCTTTTTTTTCTCTTTTTGAGACAGGATCTTTGTTATGTAGTCCAGGCTGACCCTGAACTCACTGCATAGCTCAGGCTGGCCTTGAATTCACATCTTCCTGCCACAGCCTCTCAAGTGCTGCAATAACAAGTATGTGCTACTGCATTCCACCAAACCTGGCTTTTTAACCATGCAACACATCCCCCGCTTTTTAAAAATTAAATGTTTTTTTAGATAGGGTCTTACTATGTAACCCAGACTGGCCTAGAACTTATGGTGATCCTCTTGCCTCAACCTCCTGAATGCTGGGATTATAGGTGTGTGCCACTGTGTCTGGCCAAACGTCCTGTTAGCCTGGCTTTTTTTTTTTTTTTTTTTTTTAATCATAGGGATGTGTATTGAACTGAGTCTGCAGACTGGGGCTATAGCTTGGTTTCAAATACTAACTGCCAGCTTGAGCAAATCACTCACCTGTCTTGATCTTGGTGAGTTCTCAATCATGTAGACTAGAGATGAAAGTCCCTGTAAAAATGTGTCAGCTATGAGAAGGTGGTTTCAGAAATGTTCTACTGAGCACATCAGGGGTCATATCTATTACCCTGTCTCGCAATCAGTTTTTGACTTCCCAGGCTGTGCTCAGAAATCCAGGCTTCACCCTGATGACCTATTGCCTAGACTGCTCTAAGACTTTTCTACCTAATCTTGCTTTGCACAGCCATCAGAGTTTCCTTTTAAATTGAGATTTTTGGATGATACCATTTTTATTTGAGATTCTTCAGTGGTTCCCAGTGGTAGCTCAATGGCATAATAGTTATACTTGTTACAGGTTGACAGATGCTAAATGCCACATATTTGCCACAATCCTTGTTTGGTGAAAAGTTCAAATTTCTTAGCAAGGTCCTTGTGACATTGTAGGATCAAGAACTGACATAGGTGCTGGGGATGTGGCTTGTGGTTGAGTACTCAGCATGCCCAAAGCTCTGGGTTCAGACCCCAGCTTGCTTGCTTGCTTGCTTGCTTGCTTGCTCTCCCCTTTCTCCCTTCCCCACACCTGCTTAAAGGAAACTCTGTCTTTTAATGCTCAGATTTGTTACCATCTCTGTAAAGCCCTTCCCATTCTTTCCAGGCAAAGTTATTAATTCTCTGTCCTGTGGAACCCTAGTCAGTCTTTCTCTTTATACCTTCTTTCTCGTCCACCTCTCTTCTTTCTTTTCTCTTTCTTCCTTTTTCTTCCCACCTTCTTCTCTCTTTTCTTTTCTGCCTTTTCTTTCCTTCCCTCTTTTACTCCCTCCTTTTTCCTCTTCTGTTCTTCAGTCCTTTCCTTTTCTATGTGGCATATAATTTACATACCACAACTTTCATTTTAGAGTATTCAGCTCAGTAATTTTTAGTGTATTCATGAAATTTGAAACAATTCCTATTGTCTAATCACAGAACATTTTTTTACTACAAAAAGAAACTCATTTGCATCAAACAAGCACTTCCTATTTTTTCCCCTCTTTTTTTTTTTTTTTCCTTTGGTACCAGGGATTGAACTCATGGCCTTGTGCTTGCCAGGCAGGTGCTTGTGCTGCTGAGCTAAACCCCTGGCAATCCCCTCATGTCTTGATAACTGTTAATCTTTTTAACCTCATGTATTTGCCTGTTTTGGGCATTTCTTAGAAATAAAATTATGCAATATGTGGTCTTTTGTGACTGATTTGTTTTACTTAGCATATCGTTTTCAAGTTTCAACCATGTTATAGTATATTTACTGCATACTTTTTTTTTTTTCTTTTCTTTTTCTCTTTTTATCAGTACTGGGGATCGAACTCACGACTGCCTGCTTGCAAGGCAGGTGCTTATGCTGCTGAGTTAAATCCCCAGCCCCTTTTTATCTTTTTTTAAAAAATTGTATTTAAGGGGGCTGGGGATTTAGCTCAGCGGCATAAGCGCCTGCCTTGTAAGCAGGCAGTTGTGAGATCGATCCCCGGTACCGATAAAAAGGAAAAAGACCAAAAAAAAAAAAAAAAATTTGTATTTAAAGAAAGACTAAGCAAAATAGAAAAGGTAGAAATAATATATACGTTCAGAGAAAAAAATAAACAATAAGAAATCACTAGTTGATGTTGACATGTTGTCGTTTTACAAAACATTCAAGATATAAAAATGGAACATGTAAAGTGGGAATTCGAACAGTGAGACTGCAAACATTTCTGTTCAACTGTCCAGCAAAAACTTAGTAACATGGTTGTCAATCCTATACACTTAAACATACATGCAGTTATCGATATCTTCATTTATGTTTAGATTAAACAAACTAAAGCAGGTTAAAATCATTCTGAACAAAGAATAATAGTATTTCTGGATTTCACATCATGACACTCCATGATCATCACTGGGTACTGTAGTGTCTTTTTGTTTTTTAATTTAATTTAAAGAAAGACTAAACAAAACAGAAAACGGTAGAAATAATACATAATTTCAAATAAAAAAATAAACAGTAAGAAATCACTAGCTGATTACAGATTGTCTTCTTACAAATAGTTATTCAAGATAGTAAAGTGGAGCATATAAAGTAGGGATTCAAACAGTGAGATTGCAACCAGTTCTGTTCAACTATTCAACAAAAACTTAGAAATATGGTTATCAATCCTATACACTTAAACATACATGCTGTTATCCATATCTTCAATTATGTTGAGATTGAATAAACCCAAGCAGGCTAATAATGCTCTGAACAAAGAATCATACTATTGTTGGGTTTCACATTATGACACTCCAGGATCAGCACTGGGTATTTTAGTGTCTCTTTTTCTTCAAAGTATCTGTTCATTTCATCATGTGTCATAAGATCAGTTCTCATAAACTGTTTATAAATTCTATACATGCATGAGTCTTAACATGTATTTCTATTCTTTCTATATTAGAGAGAGAAACAAAACAAAGCAAGGCAAAACAAAACATATTCCTATAAACGTGTAACAAACATATAAGACTATTGTACAAAGAGTTCTACCATGGTTCCTGTGTTGTCTCTTGTTATCTCCAATAGAATTGGCAATATAATCAGACATAGTATAATTTAATATATCAGTACATAACAGTATTAATAAAAACACAACTTTGTATATAGTATAGAACTGTCAAAAACTGACAGTTATCAAACCAGAATGTGTATCGTAGAGTCTTGTCATCTTCAGTGTAGTTGCCTATACTCTCAGACTTGATGCTATCAGTCACATCAGTTTTGAATAAAATCTTTTCTGCCTCATTTCTGTTATGCTCTTTTTTTGCCATCAGTTGTCTGCTTATCTTCTTCCTTCTGTTTTCTGCTCCATTCATTGAGACCTCTCTGCCACTGTTCCTAGAATCCTAGTACTTTTCTCTCTCTCTAGAATGCCCTGCAGTATTCTCTATAGAGGTGGATTGGTGGTTGTGAATTTCCCAAGTTCCTCTTTGTCTTGGAAGCATCTTGTTTCTCCATTAATTTTTAGAGACCCTGTAGCAGGGTATATCAATCTGAGATGGAGGCTATTTTCTTTCAGGACTTGGAGTATTTCACTCCAGGCTCTTCTTGACTTGATGGTTTGTGTTGAGAAGTCTGCCGTTATTCTGATGGGCCTTCCTCTATAGGTTATCTGTTTCTTGTCTCTAACAGCTTTTAATATTCTGTTATTATATTGAATTTCTGGGATCAATTATTATATGCCTGGGTGTAGCTCTGTTTTGGTTGTAGGTGGCTGGAGTTTTGTATGCCTCATATATCAGAATATCATTTCCTTTTCCTATGTTTGGGAAGTTTTCCTTAATTATTTCTGTGAATAATCTTTGTAGTTCTGTTGTTTGTACCACAACTTCTTCATTCATGTTCTTTATTCTCAAGTTATAGATCCTTTTGTCATCTTCTAGCCTTTGTGTTGTTACTGCTTGTTTCCTTGTTATTTTTAAAAAGTTTTCCCTTTCATACTCACACATTGCAAACCTGTCCTCCAGTTTGAATAATGTATCCTTAGTTTCTTTCAAGCAGATTTGCCATCTTTCCATAGAGATTTTAATTTCCTGGTGATCTCTTTGAATCTGCTTCATGTATTCTATATTTTTTAAATATTCTTCACCAAATGGTTCTCTCCTTTGTTTGAGTTCTTCCCTTCTTCCGTCTATGTCTGCTTGAGGGGTACTTAGTATCTCTTTTATTAATCTTCTTATATCTTGCTTTACTTGGCTAAATATTTCACTTTTGAACTCATCTATTAGGTCCCGAATATATCTCTTTATGTCCACTGGCACTGTGTCTAGTATTGCATGTTTGCTGTTCTCATTCTCCTTTGTATTTACCTGTCCTGGGTCAATGTCCTCAGGGTTGGGACCTGGGGACTTTTTGTTGTTG
The DNA here is from genome assembly GCF_034190915.1 of Cavia porcellus. Taxonomy (NCBI): domain Eukaryota; kingdom Metazoa; phylum Chordata; class Mammalia; order Rodentia; family Caviidae; genus Cavia; species Cavia porcellus. The sequence goes on from NW_026947488.1 coordinate 54,629,959, forward strand.
CTTCCTCTTCCCATCTTTTTTGCTTCCTCCAGAAGGCCCCAGTTTCTTTCTTCGTTGGTTACAATTCTTCTGAAGTGTGCTGGCTAGATGATTCTTCCCACTGCCATGTGCCAGTGTATGCTGGTCCTTTCCCTCCAGATCAGTCAAGCTGCTGTGGCCTGCACTGTCTTACTTTGCACCGCCTCCTCTACGAATCAGTCAAACTTCTGAGCCTTCACTAGGTTAGTGTGGTTATTGTGCGCCACCACAATAGGGACTTGATTTCGGTTAACCTATTGGGTCTCAACCAGGTCACGGGACCCAGGCCTAGCTCACTCCACCAGTCCTGTTTGTGAAGGAAACAATTGACTGAAGTCAGTGCTGTCCTTTGTACTTGCCAGTCCTGCCTGGTCCCAGAATGTCATCTGCGGGAGCCCCCCTATTTATGGAATGACTCCACTCCCGTCACCACAGGTCGATGTAGGCATCCGGGGGTATAGAAGATAAGCCCTTAGGGTTCTAAGATAGTGTTCATTGTGTCAATTAAAAATGGTCGAAAGTTTAACTAAGTGATTCAGCAGGGGGCCAAGGTCCTTAGTTTGTGACATTCTCAGCCCATGCAACAGGAGGACACAGCAGATGGTGTGAGTGCTGCACTCACCCCAGGGGAGTGGCCTGCATACAATAAAAGGCAAATGAGGAGATGCACATTGCTGGTTCTTCAGAGGAGCCCAACTTGGCCTTTAGCCTTTGTTGTAGACTCTTTAGCCTTCCGTCATAGATTCCTTAGTGTTCTTTTTTTTTTTAGCCAGGCTACTTTGTAATATTCCTTAGTGTTTTCATAGATTCTTTAGTTGTCATCGCAGTTGCATCAGCCTCCTAATGGGAACTTGCACAGGACACTGTAGTAAGCTCCAGCCCTTAGGCTGGACCCTTCAACCTCCAGACTGATGTAGACATCTCACGAGTGGTGAATTAGGATAGTCAAATGGGTCTATGTGGCATATTAGCTTAAGCAGTTCATGCCAAAGATTATCAGTGTACCCCACAGAAGTACAAGTACAGACCATAGTGTCTTCAGGTCTCATCAAATTGCAGAAGCAACTCCAGGAATCCCGGAAGCCATTAAAGAATGCAATTACTATAACTTTATCTAGAGCCACTCCTGGTATCAAAATCTGTATCAGTCAAGGTTTACTAGAGAAACAGGTATAACACAAAATATGTAAATGTATAAAAAATTACAAGATTGGCTTATAATGGTCAGCCATAAAGTTGGATGAGGGATCATGCGGAGAGTGTTTGCATACTGGAGGCTGAAAGGTCCAGCCCAAGGACTGGAATTTACTGCAGTGTCCCATGCAAATCCATATCAGGAGGCTGATGGGTCTGTGACAGGGACACTGAAGAATCTATGAAAGAAGACTGAAGAGTCTCAGGCAGAAGCCAAACAGTTTGCTAGGAGCTGGGAGTCATCCAAGTCAAAGGTGAAGACTGGAGCTCCTCTGAAGAACCCCCAGTCTGGTGTCTCCTCATTTGCCTTTTATTGTATGCAGGCCACTCCCCTGGGGTGAGTGTAGCACTCACACCATCTGCTGTGCACTCCTGTTACATGGGCTGAGGATGTTACAAATTAAAGACCCTGGTCCCCTGTTGAATCACTTAGTTAAACTTTTGATCATTTTTAATTGACACAATGAACACTATCTTAGAATCCTAAGGGCTTATCTTCTACACCCCAGGATGTAGAGCTATTGAGTCAACTTAGTCGTTTCCAACAGCATCCAAACTTCAGACACTATTGCTCTCTTCCATGAACTCTGGTATACTGGGATTCATTATCATTCATTAGAAACTTAATAAATATGGTTTAGTTTGTGTGTTTGTTTTTGTTTTTTGAGATATTGTCTCTCTATGCAGTTCAGGCTAGGCTTAAAGTTACTGTGTTGCCTAGGCTGGTCTTATTAGAGATGTGCACTACGGTGCTTGGCAATAAATATGGTCTTATATTATCTCCTTGGCTAGTTGACCTTAAGCCCATTAAAACCAAGACTCCTTTTTTGTATTTGCAATACAGAGGTGTTCAAACTATACAATTGAATTGCTTCTAACATTTTACCTATTTAAACTGTATACTTTGCAAAAGAAAAGGGGAAGCCAAGAGACAGTAAGAAATAATTTACAATAGGTCAGTTTTACTCATCATTTTACTTAGCAAGTGATTGTTCATAAGGCATTGGATATAGTCCATCCTGTTGTACATGTAATTGACAGTTACTATGGACAGAAGAGAAATTGTTTGGAGGGTGAGAGGGTGGTGATGCATTGGTTAGTATTCTAAAAGTATTGTGTGCTGTTTGTGCACTGGAGCCACAAAGGTTGGTTAGTATTCTGTAGGGAAAAAAGAACTGAAGGCTACTGGATTTGACTCCCACAGACTTACTGGAAATGATAAGAATGAGAATGAATAGAGTGCGGCTACAATCTGGAAACTTCTTAAAATTGCTACATAGATCCATGCAACAAAACACATGAGAGGTTTAACTTTTGAATATTACACTCTTTTGAATTTATTTTCTGGATGTGTCTATAGGAGTAAACACTTAAAACTATATGCTGTAGTTCTATAGTTCTATAATCAAAAGGCTTTTCGTGACCTTCAGTTTAGCCTGTGAAAAAGGAGTGCAGATATAAGCCATCACATTTGACTTATTGCTGTTTAAAAATTAACTGCTTATGGTAGTGCATACTGTAATCCCAGCACTTGGGAGCTGAGGCAAGAGGATTGCTACAAGTGAGGCCAGCATGGGCTACATAGTAAATTCAAGGCTAGGGTCTTATGTAGTGAGACTCTGTCTCAAAAAAAAAAAAAATAAAAATAAAAAAAAATATATATATATACACACACACACACACACACATATACATGTATATGTGTACATATACACAAGTATATATAAATATATAGTTGCATACATTTAGAAAGTATATATATAAAATATATTTTTCTATATCACTTTTTCACTCAACCATTTTACTCAAGTCACTTGAATTTCTAGTAGTTTATTAATAGAGTTTTGGGTTGATAGTTTTATATGTTCTAGTCTATGCCTATTTAGGGTCTTATTTAGAATTTTTAATTAGATGTTAATAGAAGCACTGATAGCATGTAACCTTGTCTTATTCCTGAATTTAAAGTGTATATTTCTGGTTTTCATACTAATCATGGTGGTAGTTTCTGGCAGATTATCTTTATTCTGTGAAAGATGTTTTCATCTAGTTTGCCAAGTTTATTTGCTTTTGTAATCATGGATGGATATTTAATTTTATCAGAGCCTTTCCTGCATCTTTTGAGATAGTCACATAGCTATCTCCTTTAATCTAGTAGTTTTCTTATCAGAAGATTTTAAAAATATGACTCTGTTGGCTTGCTTCTGTTTGAGTATTCCCGCCTGTGTTTGTACTTTTTGATTTTGAGCTTATCTTCAGCAAAGTTTTACTAATGAAATCTTAAGTGGTCTGGGTTGAGGCATGTATCTGAGATGCTTTGTGTTTTGCTGTTAGGCAACCAAAGTGTATTACTTGCCTGGGGGCATTTAAGTTTTGGTTAATTTATTGGGCTGTGTAGGTATGTATATACGTAAACCTCAAACTAGATGGAGGGGCCTATTCAAGCTAGTGCAAAACTAATGATATGAGCTTCATTAAGAATAGGATTCTTTTGTTTGTTTTTTGGGACAATGTCTCAGTATGTAGTTCAAGCTGACTTTGAACTCACTTTATAGTCGACTGATTTTAAACTATTAGAACCCTGTCTCAGCCCCCTAAATGCTGGGGAACAAGCATGTTCCACCTCTCCTGGCTTTATTTTTATGGTACTGGGGATTGAATCCAGGGCCTCTGAATTCTAGACAAGCACTACATCCTCAGTATGAGCTATATTCCTAGATCTGGGAATATCTTAATGTTTGAATGTGAAGATGCTTTCCAATAAGAATTGTTTGTTATGGAAGACCATATATTTCTGTCTTTCCTAGGAGGGATGATGAAATTCTGGAAGTGATCATGGAATGGGTGTACAATAGCTTATCTCTTAGTCTGACTGACTGGCAGCCTGTAGTCCTGGGTTTCTGAAGCTTTGCAGCAGTCAACATGGACTTAGCTGGACTTTTGTTCAGACTCAGTTTGACTTCTTCTTGTACACCGGTGAGCAGAAGGAAGAGTTAGCTTATCATCCAGTCCTTTCCTTTTCTGGACAAATATTTGTATTTTGGCTACAGTACTAGTACAGTGCAGTCCACTTGAGAATAGGTCACAGAAATGCTTAATAACTACTTGTTGACGAGTGACCACAAGATTGGAACCTTATTAACCTTCCTACTCCAATATAGGATTAGTCTTTGTCCTTAAAATTTGGCAGTGGTCTCTTGGTGTTTCACTTTTATTCTTTACTCAATGTACTTTTTCCTCTCTTCTAGATTGTTTTGGACGGTGGTTGTCAGCTATGATGGTTAATCTTGATTGCCAACTTCATTGGATTAAGAAATGCCTAGGCAGCATTTAAGAGGTGAAGCCAGGAGGATTATTACAAGTTTGAGACCAGCTTGGGCCACAAAGTGACCTCAAGGCCAGTCTGAACTGCATAGCAAGACCTGGTCTCAAACAAACAAAATAAAACAAAACAAAACACCCCCCCCCAATAAAACAAGGAAAGAAAAGAAAAGAAAAGAAATGCCTGGGAAATTAATAAAGAACACTTCTGAATGTGTATTAGAGCTTGTCCAAAAATGATTGGCATGTGGGCCAGCAAACAAGGGGGAAAGACTTCCTCTGAATGTAGGTGGCACCATGTACAATATGAGTAGTAGGGGCGTGAATAGAACAGAAGAAGGAGGAGGAAGCCCATCAGCACATAACTTTCCCTCTTTCTGCTTCCTAGCACTCATGAAGTGAGATATTTTTTTCTACTATACTATTCTACCATGATTAAAACTGTGAGCCAAAATAAACCTTTCCTTTTTGAAAGTTACTTGTCACAGAGAACACAAAAATCTAACACACCAGATGTTACATATTGAAATAGTGAGTATTAATGAGGCAGAGGTTTGGGGTTTAATTCCAACATACAGCCTTATACTGTAGCCCTAAATGGTACTTTTTTTTAGACAGTATGTTGCTAGATAGCCAAGATGTTCTTGAACTCACAATTCTCTTACCTTAACTTCCCAAATGCTCAGATTATAGTTGTACATTACCACACCTGTCTTAGATGGTACTCTTTACTGTTCTAGGATGAATGTGTATACTTAGAAATGTGTATACTTACCAGGGACCAGGAGAGAAAGTGTCCTAAACCTCAGGGCAGATGTTTAGTATAGTAGGAAAGAAAATGCATTAGTAGTATAATCTTTCATCTTCCTGTTGATACAATTTTATATTATGCTTAGATTTGACTTAAGTGTTTGGTATTTATTCACATGAGGCAGGCTTGTTTCATTCAAAGAAGCTCCAAAATGATATTTTTGTTGATTTATTTTTGGAGTTGATCTGATCACTTCTTATACATCTGAGTTTGGAGTTTTGAAGCATGAATCTGTACTACCTCTACAGTGCCTGGTGCAGTGCCTTTCTACAAAAAGTGCTTTTGTACTACATGAATTGATAGCCTTTCTACCTTTCCATTTGATCCTTTTTCTCCAAAATAATTGTCAGGTAGTGTTTACTTTAAAATATTTCTCAAGTTCATTCCAGCCTTTGCCTTTTGTCCCCTGTACTGTGATTATCTCCCTTTACCATACCATCCTTGTCAGAGCTTTTTGGTCTTTATAACTCATTTGGTATAAGGAAGTGAGAGCTTATCTCCATGGAATATCCTCTCTAAAGAGCGGTGGAATGTGCAGGGCTGGGTGTGTACACACACACAGGTCATGATCTGGTCTTTAACAGATGGTCCTTTCCCCAAGGTTTAACGTCCATTATTTTATATTTCCAAAAATAGTGTTTTTCTGCAGGTCTTTTTACTTGGAAAATATATAGCCTATGTTTTGTCCATATACTGTATGCTTTCAACCAGAGAAGTCTTAGGAATATGTTTGGAAGAAGTCTTTTTCTATTTTACTATCTTGGCTTTAGGTCAGGTGTATACTTTCTTTCTCACTTGTCTTTGCTGATTTTTAGATATCACTGTTTTGTTCAGAATTTATTTCCAATGTTAGACTAGAGAGAGACATAGGGCAGGTTTACACAAGTAATTCTAGTTTAAACTGTGCCCTGCAAGCAATGTGTGTACATCTAAGACAGACCAGCGTGGGTCTGTAATCCCAGCTGCTTCGGAAGTTTAGGCAGAAAGGACGGCAAATTTGAGGCCGTCCTGGGCAATTTACAGAGACTTTCTCAAAGTAAATAAATAACATTAAAAAGGGAGGGGTGTAGCTCAGTGGTTGTATATTGCTAGGTTCATTCCCCAGTACTGAAAATGTAATACTAAAATATGTAATCCAGTTAGATTACATAAACTTTTTAATTTTTATTTTATTTTATTTTGAAATTGAATAACTATTGAGGCCTATAATTTTGTTTCTTTTTTTTTTTTTGTCCCAAATCTATTTACATAAATCTTTTTAGAAGACTTCAGAAATAGACCACACCCATATAAAGAGGGAAGTTTGTGAGTACAGTTACCACCTGCTTGTGGGATGTTTTTTCTTTATGACACTGATCATGTCTGGACCTTCCACAGATACTAAGTATGGTGTGTAATGCAAAGTTAGTCCCTGGATCCCTGTCTTCTAATACTCATTCTGATCCTGACTACCTCATGGCATTCTTAGAAACGGACAGCTAGTTTGGGGAGAAAGGGATTGTGTTTGAATAGAAGTCATTTGTGTACTTCAGTCCTTTCATATTTCAATAACTATAATAGCCTTGGAATCCTAAGGAAGTATGTTAGCTAATCTAAGAAAAGGGAGCTGTCTAATAGACTGGAGGTGTTTAGTCTTTACAGATCTTTGGTTTATGATAGTTTACCTTACAATTTTTGGCTTTATGATGGTAAAAAAGTGATATCTATTCAGTAGAAACCAAACTGTACCTCTAGTTTTGAATTTTTTTTTCCTAGGCTAGTAAATGTGTGATATTCTTGCAATGCTGGGGAGTAGCATTGATTCCTGTCTTACAATCAGACATACAATCATGAGGGTAAATCATGTGTTGCTAAGCTGTAATGTTTGGTGGGCATTTTCAGTTTAACCATATACTTTCACTTTCTGATGGAATTATTAAGACATAACCTCATCAAATGTTGAGGATCATCTGTATGAATATTTACATTACTTAGAACACTAATGATCTTCATTGATCATTTTCTCCTAATCAGTTATCTTTTAGAAATATGGAAAACAGTGTCTCTGAAACAGATTTCATTCATTTAAGGGTCAGTCTTTGTAAATTGAGGAGGTGGAATCTAATTTGAATTTCCATATACAACCCCCTGTAACATTTAAGTATTAAAGTCAACTGAAAATATGGCATTTAGTAATTTAAAGATGCAGTTTACTTTTTGCATGGAAGTTAACTTCCGCAATTTATTTTTAACATGTGAAATCAAGAAATAGCTCTTCAAACTTTCTGTAGCAATTTGCAGATCTGAATTTCCAACACAAGCACTCCATCTTGTTACTGGATTTTGGGGTGCTGAGATCTCCTTTTGAAGGTGATTTCTAGATTATTTTTGACCTGAGCAAAGAATTAGTCAAGACAAGTGTGAATGGTAGTCAATTTTTATTAAAGGTGGGAAAACAGCAGACTCTGCAGAGAGTCTGGGCCAAGTAAAAGTGGAAAAGAAGTACACCCTTTAGTGTGAGGGGCAATCGACGCAAGAGAGAACATAGTGACAAAAAACTCAATGTGGACTGTCCTTTTGTATCACCCACTCTTGAGACTGACATTAGGTCCATCCTAATGAACCTAATGTCATCCTATTGAAAACCTGCTTGAGTTCTTGTGAGAAGTTCACCTGCAGGATTTTGGGAACTGTTCTGTGGATGTGGCCCGAGATTTTGTAATTAAAGGTCATACCTACTTCATCAGCCAGCTTTGCCATGTCCTAATCTCCTGTCTCAATGGCCCAACACCACTTGTTGTTTCTAATACTAACAATCAATAATCTGATTCTCTGAATATTAACTCTCTGGATGTTCAGCATTTCAATTAGTTTTGACATGGCCTTGAGTTAAGAGCGGATCCATAGGTTAAGAGCATCTCTCCCTTCTTTAGATGCCAGACTCAAGTCCCAAGCAATCCATAACTTCCGACTGACTATGTAGAAATAAGACATTCCATAACGGCCTCCTCAAGTTTGATAATTTGCTAGACTAATGACTCACAGAATTCAGGAACACATGGGTATTTATATATTACTTATATAAAGGCTACAATTTAGGAATAGCCAAAGGGAAGAAACATATAGCACAGTTTGTATGTGTCTGGATTTGAAAGCACCTCAGAACAAGGAGGAGTCTCAGAGAATATAAATTTCTCTTTGGCCAGAGACTGGAGAGTTGGAAAGATGAGATATTGAACTTGATTTGGCTTTTGCCAGGCCTTTTATCTCATGGTTTAGCAGAGAAAAGTGACTTGCTTGTAGACTGATCTCGATTCAGGGCTGGTCTCAGTTCAGGGAATCCTGTGGAAAATGAGTCTTTCCTGTCCCTACCATATGGGTCCTTATCTCTGTCATTTCCATCTTTAGAAGGTACAACTGGGATTGGGAGTGTATAAACTTAGTGGTAGAGTAGGTACTTAGCATATGCAAGGTCCTGAGTTCCATCCTCAGCATAAATTAAAAAAAAAAAAAAAAGACATGTGAAAAGAGTTACAGAGCTCACAAGTTGAATGATAACAGATTTAGTCAGAGTTGATTTTATTCCTGCCTTGCACCCTGTGTTCAGTGATTTTACTTTTTGTCATCTTTCTATTATCCTGATCTGAAGTTTTATTATACATGTGTGCAAATTTTTCAGAGCCCAGGATGTTAGAGGGTGGAGTAGTGCCTGTGTATCACAGGTTTCTCACAGTTGAAACTGTCATCTCTGAATTAACTTGTATCTTCTCAACCCAATTGCCTCTCCTCCTTCCCTTCATTGTTCCTTTCATTGTTGATAGTTCCATGGGGAAGAATGTGGATCTTTTACTTTCTGTCCTCACCATGCCCTTCTAGAACTTTCATTCTGCTCATTCAAAATGCCCAGGACTGATTCTGCAGAGCTACATTGCTCAGTGATCTCTTGGATGAAGGACCTAAGCCAGGGAAATTTGCAGGGGAACACACTGAACCTTAGCCCATGGCTATTTTAAAGGAGGTGGGGGGTGTGGTATGGGAGCAGATATTCACTGGTAAAAATCTGACTTTGCAAATGTAGAGTTTACTTCAGTCATTGAGAAAATTTCCCTTTGATGGCTAGTTACGTTTATCAAATAACCCAAGTAGACCTCGTATTTCAGATTAATCTACCATTTTTTATTTGAATATTGTGTGATAATGTTTCTTTTATTTTTTGGTCCATTTAAAATATTTTTTACATTAGCTTTTATTGGTACATTTTAGACATACATAACGGTCACATTCATTATAGAGAATTTGTAGCTGTGTATGATATAACTTGTTTTTTTCCCCCATTCCTCTACCCTCCCTCCCTTCAACCCCTCTTCCCCTCCCATTTACAAAGCTTTGTTTCCATGTTTTCCTTTTTTCTCTCTCCTTTTTTTACTTTTCTTTCCTTAACTCTCCCCTCTCATTTCCCTTCCTTCATCGTTCCCCTCCCCATTCAAACATTTTCCTCCTATTTCAAAATGTATTTTGGTCCTTATTTACACTTTCAGTTTCTCATACCAGAAAAACTATGCAGTATTCATGCATGTGTGTCTAATTTATTTCACCTAATAACATGGACTCAAGGTACATTCATTTTTTCTAGAAATGTCTTGATCATATCCTTCTTTATGGCAGAGTAGTACTCCATTATAGAGAAAACCCCATATCTTCTTTATCCATTCACCAGGTGATGGGCACTTGGTTAAGCTCTTTTTTTTTTTTTTTTTTTTTTTTGGTACCAGGGATCAAACTCATGACCTTGTGCTTGGTAGGCAGGTGCTTACGTCACTGAGCTAAATCCCTGGTCCTAAAATTTTGCCATCACTGGCCTCAGCTAATGAAGACCTTATGCCGTAAACCTCTTTAAATGTTTATGGCTTCCAAGTGAGATTAGGACTCTTTAGCCTCATTTTGTAGATAAGGATTGAAGCCCAGAGAAGTTTTTTTTGTACCAGGGATGAAACTCACGACTTTGTGCTTGCCAGGCAGGCACTTGTGCCTCTGACCTATATCCCTGGCCCTTGATGGACACTTGGGAAACCTAGGTTTTAGAATCTTGTTGTCTCAGAATGGTAATTCTCAAGTTTTAAAAAGTCTTATGTTCAGGGCAGGGGTCCTCATTTTTTAAAGGAATAATTGGGGTTTTATCTAGAAATATTTACTGGCAATTAAAACTGAAATTAAACTTGTTCTATGTTAACATAAATGACATTATTGTTAGTATTATTTTGGTATTAGGGTTGGATCTCAGTGCCTTGTGGTACTAAATGGGCACTCTACTACTCAGCTGTATTTCAAGCTTATAGGTAACAATTTTTTCTTTTCAGTGCTGGGGATTGAACTCAGAGCCTTATGCATGGTAGACAAGTTCTGTCCCACTGAGCAACATTCCCAGCCCCTATGAAAACCATTTTAAATGAAAAATAACTGTTTTCTAAAACAAAATTAGAAGAGCAAAGTTGTGTAGCATTTCAAAATGGCTGCTGAATAGAGGTAGTTGGATTCATAGTTTTTTTTTTTAATCTGCTGTGACTTAACTGTTTTGTTGTGTACTTATTGTGTTGTTGAAATACCTGAAGAAAAATCAGTCTCTGAAGAAATTGAGTTGGAAAAGGAAAAGTGTTTTAATACCAGATAACTGTGTATATTCTTTGATATTGTACCAAAATTCTGTTAGACATCTGGTTTCTTAGATGTTAATTGCAATAGAAGTTTGAAAGTATAGTGATACCTTGTTGTTGAACTTAATTCATTCCAAATTTGCCTTCTAACACCAAAAAAACTTTTGAAAACGGAATATATTTTTTCCTATAAGAGATAATGGAAAACCAAATACAGTGGTACCTCAGTTTGCAAACTTAATTCATTCCACAATTCTGGAAAAGATGGCCATATTCGTGTTTCTGTAGGAAAGATAGCCATGGTCATGTTTGTCACTTGCTGCAGAGTTCATTCTGGCAAAAACAGAATTTTGCCAAGTACTTCTGTTTGTGAACTAGATTATTCACAAACAAAGCATTTGTGAACCAACATACCACTGTAGGCCCAAGTATTTTAAATTCATTTTTCCAGGACTTTAACAAATTTCATCATTTCTTTCTTTAACTCTGTCATAGTTCTCACAGTTTTCCTCTTAGCTTTACTGGTTATAATAGTTCACACAAATAAAGCACAGACACACAACAGTACAATGATGAATGTTTTAACACACACAAGCAAGTACTGTATGTTTTCTGAGTGAGAGGCACTTAAACTAAAGAATCACTCCTTTGTGTCTGTGGCGAAAAGCAGCATGTGACTCACTTTAACCATTACAGGTTTTTTTCAAATTGGGTTTTCAGTTCGACTGTTGGGCAAAGTTATTAACACTGAGCAGATTTTGGCTTTTGAACTTTGCTATTTGAGTAGTGGAAAGTTTGAACTTGGAGCTGTTTGACAATTGAGGTATCACTATATCAAGGAACTGTTTGTGTTCTGTTACATACGAATTCATTGATCTATCTTATACTTTGAATGACTCTTTAAATTCTGTATTCCAAGACGATTATCCACCTGTGATTCTGTACACAGGAAGTCTGAGGCAGAAGGACTGCAAGTTTGAGTTCAAAGCCAGCCTGGAGTACTGTACATTGTGAGACTTCATCTAAAAAGTGAACAACAGAAAACAAAACATAACAAAACAAAAACATATAAGTGATTTCGTCAACTTTATAGCTCCATCAAAAGGGTCTCATGTGCTTACTAATCCATAGAAGATCCTTTGAGAGCACTGTTTTAGAATATGGAAAGAGCTTGAAGATTAACTCAGAACCATCTTTGTTTTGGAGTGAAATAAGCATAATTAAAGCTAAAGAAGAAATGACTTTCCCAGAGATATGCAGCTAGTTACCCATAGAATTGTGGTTAGAATTCAAGTTTTTTGACTGATTTTGTAAATATGTCTCTAGTGATGTCACCAACAAGAGTGGGTAGTTGCCCACTTGTCTGTAAGACAGAAATTATATTAGGTATGGTGGTGCATGACTGTAATCCCTACAAACTGGGAGGCTGAGGCAAAAGGATTATAAATTAGAATTTATCTTGGACAGTTTAGCAATTTAGTGGGAACTTGTTTCAAAAATGAAAAGAATCAAAAGGGCTAGGGATATAGCTCAGTGAAAACGCCTTGGGCTTAATCCCTAGTACCACAAAAAACAAATGGTAGAATTTATACATATACTAGTTTTGATTAAATTAAGATGAAAATTTATTACAGAAAAGAAATGTATCATGCTATGCCATTAGTAGAGTAGGTTGGTCAGTTATGCAGTAAAGCAAGTTGCTCCATGGTTTAAGCAGTACAGAGAAAGAATAGCCTAGCTGGGTACTTCACAGACCAGTCTCATGAAAAAGAAAAGTTGGCTACTCTATAGACAAACAGGGCATTTTTGCTTTTTTTATGGTGTCTCAAAGGAATGTCATTATTCTTCTTTAATTTTTTTTTTCTTTCTTTTTTTTTGAGACAAAGTCTTACTGTGTACTTCAAATTGAATTCACTATGTAGCCCAGGCTGGGCTCAAACATTCCCTCCTGCCTTAGTCTCCTGAGTGCTGGAATTATAGGTGTAGACCACCATGCCCCTTTGCTTCTTTTTTTGGGGGAGGGAGGACGTACTGGGGATTGAACCCTGGGCCTTCTCAATAACTCACTGTGCTACATTCCTAGTCCCTCAGCTCCTTTTTAAAATTCTGAGACAGGGTCTAGCTAAACTGCCCAGGTGGGCTTCAACTCTTGATCTTCTTGCCTCAGACTTCCACAGTGCTGGGATTACAGGCACCAGTCATTAGTCAGGTGCCTTGTTTTTGAAGTTAGCAGGTTAGAATAACCTTTTCTTTTGCTCTCAAGATTGCTGTGAGGGGTGGGCCTGGGATTAGCTTTGAGTTTCTCCATAATTATGACCTGCTTTTATCAAATCCAGTATATTAAACCGTAGACTTATTGGCATACTTGGGAATTCTCTTTAGAATTCCTTTGAATAACTAGTTCTCCAGTTCCATTTAAATTGAGGTCCATGCCCAGAGTTTGTTTGCTGAAACAGCATTCTCATAAAGGTGCAGCATATCCATGATCACTCTTCAGCTTCTCTGTGTGAGAAGCCCAGGCTGTCGCAGATTGAAGCAGCATTGCACATGTAATGAGGAACAAATGGGAAGATGCATTTGTTCTACCAGCTTTCCCGGTTATATTTACTAAAATTTAAGTGTTTGAATCAGGGATACCTTCCCTGTATTCTGAATAGTTAGGCCCCACATGGAGGTGTATGTGTATGGGTGGAGTTCCTTAGAGACACACAATGTTTTGTCTCTGCTGCTGCCCACTAAGAGCACCTTTTCCTCTGCCGTATTCCTACTTTTTGAAGATCACTAACAGCAAAACATACCCATTAAGTTGTTGGTGTGATTCAAAATTGCTGAGGAGAACATTCATTATCTCAAATTCAGTGACCTATGGAAAGGAGCGGGGGGGGGGGGAACCCCAAATTTGATGGGCTTTGAAGAACTCTGTTGCTGTCCAGTCTCTTTTTCTGTTCTGGAAATCTGATAGTCTGGGTACTTTTTTTTCTTTTTGGGGTGGGGGTGATGGTACTGGGGAATTAAGCTTTCACATTGAGCTACATATCCATCCCCCCTTTTTTGAGACAGAGTGGCACCAAGTTGCTAAGTTGCCCAGACTGGGCTTGAACTTGTGTCCTCCTGCCTTAGCTTCCCAGAGCTTAGGATTATAGGCATGTGCCATCTACCTGAATCTGGGTATTATTACTATGGTTTCCAATGTTTAAAAAATTCACATTTATGGGTATAATATGATAATGCTATCCATGTATACAATGTGTAGTAAGCAAATCAGGGTAATAGTGAAACATTTAGCTCTGTAAAAATTGCATAAGTCCAACTTTTTCTTCTCACTACGTCCAAGAATGAAATCACTGACAAGCAGATGAAGTTAGGAGAGTATTTAGCTTGTGGTTTCTAGGAAGGGATTCTGAAAGGCGAAATTCAAGTGTTTTTGCTTCCTGGTCTTACATGGATTAAGTAGGGTGCAGGGGCTTTGTAGTAGAGACATTCCTTGTTTAAAGAGTGAGTTTAGGTCTTGTGACGGAAGTGTTGAATGAATTGGTTGCTGAATGAGGAACTATATCTAGTATGTACATTACAATATGCAGAATAAAGAAATGGTTAAAGGGAACTCCAACTTGATGACTTTGCTTTTATTTGCATAGCTCTTACATGAAGTACCGTAATATACAACAGAACATAAAACTATGGTACTGTATAGTACAGTACAATCAACAAAAATTACAGTACTGTGTAAATAAGATATACCATCCAGAAAAACTCCCAAGCATTGAGACTCTATAAACAAGAAATACAGAACTATACAAAAAAAGAAAAAGGGGTTCTAAGTCCAAACGGTGGGGTCATAAGTCTGAACAGTCATTAAATATGTGGGCTGTTAAATGAGGAATATCTGTATAGGGTTTTAAAAATCAGTTACTCAACTGACTTAAAGAAGTCAGTGGCACAGTGCTTGCCTGGCAAGCGCAAGATCCTGACATTGGTACAAAAAAAAAAAGTCACTCACAAAATAAGTTCAATGGAAACTAGTTTACATTTGTAATATTCCTCGAAGTCCAGCCTGGAGGTTGGGAGAAGCTAACTTAACAGGTTCTGCTTAAGAAGCTTCTTCCTGGAAAGGGTCTTTATCTGCACATTCTTAACTAACTTTTTTTCCCATTTTTCTGTGTTTGCTTTTATATTTCTAAGCTAAACTAGCTGCATGGCTTGAAATAGCTCTTAATTTGGTGTATATCTGTTTTCTTTTTACCTAGTCACCTCCATCTTAGCCTCCCTATCCTATACCTACTGCCTACTTACAAGATAATTAGCTATACTATTGCATTAGCACTTTTACCTTCTTAAATATTTGTTATCTTTTTTTATTAAAAGCTTTTAAAATCTTCTCTTTGCAAAAAAAAATCTCTCTTCTAGTTTGTTATAAAATATATAATTATTTGTTGTGAAGATAGTCCCCATATATTACTGTAGAATGTTAGAACTTTTTCCTCCTATGTAGCTATATTCAGATACCTGTTATCTAGCATCCCTCTATCTCCTGTCTCCACTGGATAGCATACTGTTTTAAAACATCTACTGTTTTGAAACTGTTTTGAGTAGGGGCTGCAAACATATCTCATTCTAATAGTGTTATGTGGTTGTTATTGTTTAATTGATGTTTGCTAATATCTATCAGCAATTGGGAACTATGATTATTTTATTTTTAAATTTTTATTTATTTACTTTTTTGAGACAGAGTTTTGCTATGCAGTTCAGGCTGGCTTTGAACTCACTTTGTATCCCAGGCTGTCCTCAAATTTGCAGCAATCCTCCTGCCCCACCCTTAGAACTAAGGTTATTTTGAATCAGTTTGTTAACCAGAACTGTATAACAACTTTTCCTTGTTACTATGGTATTTATTTCTGATTGTCATCCTACCATTAGACAATTTCTTTATTAGAGTGACTGGCATTCAGATTACCTAAAGGTACCTGCTAGTAACAAATTTGTCTAAAAGTTACTTCACATCAGCTGGGGGTTTAGCTCAGCGGCATAAGTGCCTGCTTGGCAAACGCGAGGTCATGAGTTCAATCCCCGGTACCAAAAAAAAAATTTTTTTTTTTGCTGAGGATTTAGCTCAGTGGCCTAAGTGCCTGCCTGGCAAGCGCAAGATCATGAGTTCGATCTCTAGTACCACAAAAAAGAAAAAAAAAAAAAAAAGAAAGAAAAAAGAAAATAAAAGTTACTTCACATGAGCCAAATTAACTCTTCTTAAAAAACAAAGTAATTCTACAATCAGCCAGTCCCACAGCAAGGAAAATAGTTTTATCTAAGGCAGTCTAGGATGAAACAGAAGCTGTGTGGATTATGAATGAATATTGACTTCTTTTTTTGTTTTGGTACTGGGGATCAAACTCATAGCCTTGTACTGGCAAGGCAGGCACTTAAACACTGCTGAGCTAAATCCCTGGTTCGAATATTGACTTCAAAACAGAGTAGCTGCTGATAGATTATCATATACTGTTGTTTGGAGATAATTTCACTACAGATGTTGAGAAATAATTTCACTTTAAAAGCTACTTGCTAAATAGACCAGAGTCACAGGATAGTCCTACAGGGATGTGGAATTTGTCTGATCATTAAGTGAATCTCAGTGTTAGAGTAATTTATATCTGTGGATAACTTTCCTTCTGTTCCTTATTGCATTTTGCAGCTGATATTGGAAATAACTTATTAATGCAACACTTTAAATTTTTATTACTAAATTCTTTGGTTTTTGCTTTAGCCCTCTTGAGAGGCTATGTACATGACCTACAAACACATATACACTTTTTATTTGTTCTTTTTAACTCTGAGCATTGCTAAATGTAAGTTTTGGTTTTTTGAAACCCTAAAGGATTTACTTTGCTACTGCTGTACCTTCACTCCTCTCCTCTTCTTTAGTAGAAGATAGAAGTTTTGTATCTGATCTTTAATAGGAGATTTCAGTTTTGGAATAGTTTTTTGAATAATTAGAAAACTTGTACTTCAGTTTTTATTTTGGGAGATGGGAAGAGCTGAGGTTGACCTGAGTATTTGTGTGGTTGTGTGTAGCAGATTGTCTTGTAAGAAATTACTTACCTTGTTCTCTTCTCTCACTTTTATACATGAAAAATTTGACAATAACAGAAAAGTGGAAATGGTGAACGTACAAGTCAATATTTTGTTCTATTTACCTCTGAACTTCTCATCTAGCTATTGCTACCTTTTTTTTAAAGAAGAAATTACTTTTTTTTTTTTTTTTCTTTTTGGAGAAACATATGTTGTTATTATATTGTTTTTAATTCATGAACAGTGTATATATCTCCATTGATATCTTATTTGATTTTATTCCTTAGCCTTTTTAATGTTTTTGCATTATGATCATTTACATGTTTGTTAAATTTATGCACATATATTAACTTAGGATAATATTGTAAATAATATTTAAGTTTTATTTTTCATAAGTTCACTGTTATATAAATACAAGTTTGACTGAGTTATTGATTATTCTATAACCTTGCTGAATTTATTTATTTTAGGAGATTTTGTTTGTTTCACTTTGTTATTGATTTCCTGAGATTTTCAATATAAGCATGATCTTTTTTAAAATTTTATTTTAAAAATAAAAAAACCAATAAAGATACAAAATTTCAAAAACAAGATAATAAGAAATTGACAGTAGTTAATGCATTGCATATTACTATCTTCAAAGTGATGAGAATGAGAGTGGGAAGAAAAGAGAAAGAGACATACAGCTCTAGGTACATGGTAGAAATAAATATAGCAGGTTGGCAAATGAGGGAGTGAGTGTGAATGAATAACTTAAATATAGGTAGGACATGCTTCTAGCTATGGGACACCAAGACACAATGGTGTCTGAAACGTTGCCCTGAGGTGTTCTCTCTTGGATCAAGACTGGAAATCAGAGAAGGTAAATCACTTTGCTAGAGAGAGCCCATATAAAGCCTTCAGTGAAGACTGATAATTTTTAGTTGACGTTTGGTGATATCTACCCGTAGTTTGGAAATAAGGTTATTTTGAATCAGTTTGTTAACTCAAAATATATTATGGGCTTTATAACAGCTTAGTAGAGTGTAGAAGAGGGACTATGAATCTAGACATCTGGGATAGTTTGCATGGGCTTCTTAGAAGAAGGAGAGTTGGATTGAGCGAGGAGGTAAGGAAGAGCCACAGAATACACAGGATTCCGTACCTGAGGCTCTCCATATCTTTGGGAAGTGTCACATTGTAGTAAAGAGCTAGTTTTCCCCTGGAAAACATTCAGGTGACTGGAGAATGAAGTATTCTTACTGTGTTCTTTTTTTTTTTTTTTTTTTTTTTTTTTGTCTTTTTCCTTTTTATCGGTACCGGGGATCGAACTCACGACTGCCTGCTTGCAAGGCAGGCGCTTATGCCGCTGAGCTAAATCCCCAGCCCCTCTTACTGTGTTCTTAAACCCTTGTTTGAGGCAGGACCTATTCATTATTCCCTGAGTATTCCCAGTCCTCCTCACTCCTGAGCTCAGCCCCTGAGGCTTGCTCTCCCTGAATGTACTTCTCCAGGTGTTTGTATTTCTCCAGCTTCCTTCCTGCCTCTGCTCAGTGAGAATTCCCTGATAGTTCTATACGAAGTAGTAGCACCTCCTGGCACACACTAGTCCCTGTGCACTTCCTGCATGTGTTGTTCTTCCTGCCGTGTCTAAAATAGTGCCTGTGATTGTGTGTATGTGTAGTTGTATAGACACCTATGAAGATAGGGAGATGGTGCTTAGGAAACAAGTAATGCAAGAAGGAATGAACAAATGGCATTTCTGAGTTACATAGTTTTTATCGTTGAGACTTTTAAGATACTTTCTTAGGTTAGGGCTGTAGCTCAGTGATAGTTTACTGTTTGTGTAGCCTCAGGTTCAATTATTGGCACCACCAAAAAAAATATTCTTCTCAAAGTAGCCAGGAGAAGACTGCTGGGCAGAGTTGCCAAAACATGTGTAAGGGTAGTGTACTCATAGAGAAGGCTGAGATTTGGTTACAGTTAGCTTGCCTTGCTTAAAAATGCATTTTCAGTATCTTTTTCTTTAAAAGATTTGTGCTCCTAAGTGAAACCTTTGTGATTCCATTGTCTCTTGTCCACCTCCCAGAATACTTGCAGTGGACCATGAGTTGGTAATGCCCACTGAGGACCTCTGGGAGCCATGTCAGACGAATCTGCCTCAGGGAGCGATCCAGACCTGGACCCGGACGTGGAGCTGGAGGATGCGGAAGAGGAGGAGGAGGAGGAGGTGATGGCAGTGGAGGAGCATGACAGGGATGATGAGGAAGACCTACTGGATGGTGAGTAGATTTACTAAGTGACAGACTGCATTATCTTTGTTTCTAATGGAATTTTTTTGTGGGCGAGTTTGATGTTTCTAATTGGATTTTGCAAGTTACCCATAGAGAGGAGGTAGACTGAAAACTCAGTGTCAGTGCACTCATTCCCAGGAAATAGATTGTTGTTCTTACACATAAACCTTGCTTTAGTTCTGGCAGAACTGTTAGCATTTAGCTCATCTTTGACAAGTGTGTATTCTTTGGTACAGAGATTTGAAGGTATAGTATAGTTACCCAGGTCATAGGGATAGATGGCAGAGTTGCTGTGATGAGTATTGTAACCTAGGGTCATGGACTTTTGGGATAAGGTGTAGGGTGACTGTGAGTGGTGTGCGAGTTTTCTGAAACTATATTCACAATTCTGCCTGTGTGTACATAAGAGAACTGTGTAAGGAGAGATTCCCTGGATAGGCTTATAACTCTAGAAAGCTGGCTGCATCTCCTGGAGTGCTGTTGTGCTTCCTGGCCACTTGTGGTGAATCTAAACTCTTGTTGTTGGGAAAGGACTACATCTTTATAGCTGGTAGGCTCCAAACCTATTTGGTTTGTTCATTGTATTTTTCCCCTTACCCCTCTTCTTGAAATGGCATTGAACTTTTTCTTTTTTCTTTTGTACCTCTTCCCACCTTTTTTTTTTGTACTGAGGATCAACATATGACCTTGCACTTACCAGGCAGGCACTTATGCCACTAAGCTAAATCCCCAGCTCCTCTCCACATATTTTTTGAGATAAGGTCTTACTTTGTAAGACCTTGGCTGGCCTTGAACTTGCTGTGTAGCCTAGGCTGGCCTCCTGGCTCAGGCTTCTGAACTTTTTCTGTTAATCTTTAGTCCAACGGTAGGTTATCTGGACCTAGCCATAGGCTTCTGAATTCTGACCTTTCACAGTATAGTATTCAGTTGTTTGTAGTTCTGACTGATGGATATTTTGTCTGTTTATAACAGACTACCTTTCTTAGAACTGAACATTACCATAGGTCATCATTATTGAATTTGAAAAAGCTTAGGAAACTGTGTTCCACTCTAGAGTCACAGAGGGAGATGAGTCCCAATCCTCTTTGCTGCTGCTACTGTCTTCACTTTACATTTATTTGTCCTAACAGCTGCCATACTGGTCAGGAATCAGTTTTCCTGCCTCTCTGGGAAATGATGGTTGCAGTTTTATTTTTCCTTGATGACAAAATACTACCACTGCTAGCTTACTCAGTTTGAATCTCCACGTAGTAGTTTTTATAAAGTAGAATGAGTGAAGGTAATGGAAGACCACGATGCTGTGAAGGTACACTGTCCTGTTTTGCTCTTGTTCCTGAGGAGGTGTCTGCATCTCTATTTGATTTGTATTATTTGGGTTTTCAGAATTATGTTTTAAAATATTCCTAGAATTCTTGTCAGGTTCAGATTGGATTTCAGATGCTGCTGTCAAGTATAACAGATATATACATAGCCATCCTCTCCTTTGTTGTCGTCTTTTTTTTTGGAGACACTTTCACTATGTAGTTCAGGCAGACTTTGAACTCACTGTGTAGCCCAGGTTGGCCTCAAATTCTTGGTTATCCTCCTGCCTCAGCCTTCTGAGTGCTGAGATTACAGAGGTATACCATTACATCTGGCTCCATCCCTATGTTTTAAAATATTTTTCTATTTTTTTCAGCAAACATTAGATTTATTTGTTTTATGTCTGTATGAAGTTAATTATCAAAAACACAGTATAATAGTCAGACTAACACGTAAAGAACATATATGACACGTAAGAAAATTATAGTAAATAAAGGCACAATTTCAGGTATGTCGGCTATATTGGTGTATATTAACTTTCTTTTTAGTTTTCCTACTGTCTGTCTTTTATTTTGCACTTTATTTATATACAGTGTTCTCGTATAAGAGAAGCCATGCTATATTTAAGCTTGTGTATCTGATTTCACTTAACATTATGGTCTTCAGGTGCATCCATTTTCCTATAAATGACTTCATTATCCTTTATGGTAAAGTAGTACTCCATTGTGTATAAATACTACATTTTCTTTTTTTTTTTTTTTTTTTTTTTTTTGGTCTTTTTCTTTTTTATCAGTACTGGGGATCGAACTCACAACTGCCTGCTTGCAAGGCAGGTGCTTATGCCGCTGAGCTAAATCACCAGCCCCTACATTTTCTTTATCCATTCACTGTTGATGGAATTATAAGCTGTTTCCAAGATTTAGCTGCTATAAATTGTGTTGCTATAAATGTGGATATGCATGTGTCACTGTATATTATGTCTTCAGCTCTAAAAGGGGGAATAGCGGGTCAAATAGAATATATATATTTAGCTTTTAAGGAATCTGTATACTGATTTTAATAGTAGCTGTACCAGCTTACATTCCCACTATATTTCTTTTTTCTGGCTTTTTTTTTTTTTTTTGGTAGTACTGGGGATCATACTCATGGTTTTGGACTTGCCAGGCAGGCACTTATATCACTGAGCTAAGTCTCCAGCCCTCCTACTACATTTCTTGAAAGTGATGTTGAATGCTTTTTCTTTTCTTTTCTTTTTCTGTACCGGGGATCGAACTCATAATCTTGCATTTGCCAGGCAGGTGCTTATGCCACTGAGCTAAATTCCCAGCCCCTGAATGCTTTTTCGTGTACAGTAGTTATTGGCTATTTAGACTTTTTTATCTGAAAAGTTTTCATTCATTTTATATGCCCATTTTTAAAATTGGGTCTCTAATTTGGGAGGTCTAAGTCCTTTTCAGCTGTTTTGTTTTGAAACAGGGTCTTAGTATATAGCTTAGGCTGTCTGGGACTCACTGTATAGCCCAGGCTGGCCTCAAACTCTTGGAGATTCTTCTGGTTCAGCCCCTAAATTGCTGGGTTTACAGGAATGTGCTATCATACCTGGCTTGAGTTCTTTATATATTCTAAATATTAGTCTTTGAGGAGTACCTGGCAAAATTTTTTCCCATTCTGGATGTGTGTAACTCACTCTGTTAGTGGTTTCTTTTATAGTGCAGAAGCTTTTTAATTTGATGTGATTTCATTTGTTACTTCTTGGTATTATTTTTCATGCAACCAGGGTTTTATTCAGAAATTCTTTGCCTACATGTATGTCTTCAAGAGTTTTGCCTATTTTGTCTTCCAGCAGATTAAATACTTCAGGTATAATATTTAGATCTTTGATTCACTTTGATTTTAGTTTAGTAGATGATGATAAGTATGGGTCTAGGTTTAATTTTTATCCTGTAGATAGCCAGTTTCCCTGGCACTATTTATTAAACAGGATAATTTTCCTCCCTGGAAAATATTTCCCTTCTTTGTCAAGGATAAGGTAGCTGAGGGTGCCTGGCATTGTTTCTCTTCTGTTCTGTTGATCCACAGGTCAGTTGTTTTGCTAATGCCCTCCAGTTTTTACAGTTTTTACACTGTAACTTTGTAGTGTAACTTAAGTCCAAGATTGTGATGCATCCTGCCTCTCCCTATTGTGCAGAATGGCTTTTGGTACTTTAGGTCTCTTCTGTTTCCATAAGGATTTTAGGATTGTCTTTTCTAGTTCTAGGAAAAATATTACTGATATTTGATTGGGATTGCTTTAAATCTGTGTAACAATTTTAGAATCCATTTTGACTATATTGGTTCTGCTTATCCAGGAATAGGGGGTATCTTTCCATTTTTTTTGGTATTGTCTTTGATCTTTTCAGAGCACTGTAGTTTTGATTGTATAGGTCTTTCTTTATTTCCTCAGGTTAATTCCTAAGTACAGTATTTCATTTTACTTGATGGTATTGTGAAAGGTATTGTCTCCTTACTTTCTCTCTCAGTGAATTTATTATTGGTATACAAGAGTTTTGTTTGTTTGTTTGTTTTGTGAGACATGGTCTTACTATGTAGGGCATGCCGGCCTTGAACTTGCTTATGTAGCCCAGAGTGGCCCTGAACTCACAGTGATCCTCTTGCCTCAGCTTCCAGAGTGCTGGAATTAGAGGCATGCACCAGCATATCTGGCTAACACGGTTAATTTCTGAGTGTTGACTTTGTGTTTTGCTATGTTCCTGAATTTGGTTATTAATACTAGAAGAGTTTGGGATCTTCTATGAAGAGGATCATGTTATCAACAAATAATGATAATTTACATTCCTCCTTTTTAAGGATCATTTTTATACAGTACCATTTCTCTCCAGCTTTAGAGCTGTATAGTCCTTCTCAGCCTTTTTATAGAAATAAAATTGATACAAACTCTTTGTTTTTGGTAACTGGTACTATTTTAGCTCTTATAACTTGTGTATTTCTCTCATCTTAACACTGTGCAGTTTTGCTGAAACCCTCTTTCTTCAGTCTTGCCCCTTCCTGAGCCTTGGATTTTATCATTCCCTAGTTCTAGCACACAGAATAACTCATAGTTCTAAAATGAGGAGTGGCTATGAATAATCTGGTGTTAGCAGTAAAATGTGTTGTGACCTTTTGTTTTCTTAGAGCAATAGTTTTCAACTGGAATGATGTTGCCTTTCAGGACCATTGATAATGTGATGACTTTTGGTTGTTAGGGTTCCTGGGGGTGGAGATGGGGATGCTACTGCTATCTTTCAGCCAAGGATGCTGCTGAACAGTCCTGACACCAACCCCAACAATTATCTAGTGCACATGTCAGTTATACTAAGATGTGAGAAACCCTTTCAAAAAGGAAACTATTGCTTCCATTCTTTGTATTTGAAATTTCATCTCTAGTGGGTAACAGTAGCTTACTTTTATATTGTTTTTTAGGTTGCACGAATATTTGGACAGTAGTATTCTTTTCAAAGAACTGTGGATTTGCTTTGGTGATTTCCAGATCACCAAAGAATTGTTTGTTAGATTTGGTGTTATGTTTGTCTTCTTTGTAGTTTTTACTTTATAAATTCCTTCTTTCTGTATCTTTTAGATTTCTTTTGGCTCTCTTTCAAACTTCCTAAGAATATGCATAGCTCTTTGATAGCTGGACGCGTGGTGATATAGACCTGTAATTCCAGCATACAGGAGGCTGAGGCAGGAGAATCTTGGGAATATAGTGAGTTTAGGGCAACCTGGACTACATATAGCAAGAGCCTGCCAAATAAATAAATAAATAACATTAATTTTCAGATTTTTCCTCTAATATAAACATTTATAACTATTAGTTTTCCTTTTAAGTACTGCTTAAATTCTCTCACAAACACTTATTTTACTTGATTGCCCTTATCTGTAGTATAGATACATTTTAACAGGTATTATTAAAACAGGCTCGGAAAGGAGTGGATTACTCAGTGCAATTTACCTTTACCCTGAACTACATCCACAGTCCTTTTTTATTTAGTTTGTAGCAGGGTCTTGCTAAATTGCTCAGGCTGGGCTAGAATTTGCAGTCTTCCTAGTTTAGCTTTCTGGAGTGCTGGGATTATAATCGTGTGCCACCATGCCCAGTTTTGAGACCTAAGATTCTATAATTCTCTTGCCTGTGTTATGTTTGCTTTGTTTCCTAATAAGGGAAAAAGTTGATTCCATTACCATCACTAAGTGGTGTTGGAAAGAAGCTAGAAATAATAGAGTGAATAAAGGCAGTATAGACAAGAAAGTATGATCAATGCTAAAGATTAAAGAGCTGTCTTTGACATATCATTGAATACATTATGGGGTGACCAGAATGAAACTAGAGAGATGGCTTGTGACGTTTAGTTTATGCTTCGTGGGCAGCATGGAATTATTGAAAATTTATGCTGAGAAGCATTCACATAGCTTTTAATTTTAAGAATATTACTGTAGCTATATATATAAGAGATAGTAGAAGGGTGATAACAATTAGATCTATGGTAGAATTCTACAGGAATGGGTATTGGTGATTTAATCTGTTTGGGTCAGTTGACCTGCACAAGAGAAGAAAATAGATTTGTTGTATTAGGATGTGTGAATGTTTAGTCACTTACTGAACTTTTAGGGTGAGTTGAAAGGACTGGATGAAGCCTGGGAAGTTGACGAGACTGCTGTGCAATTTGGAAATGTAGGATAGAGAATGGATGGGGGAATTAAACATATTTTTGTCTTTGCCTCAATAAGCGGGATGCTTTTTCTCCCTTGATACTGACCTTTGAATGTTGACTTGTAGAGTCTTTACAAGTAGAATATCTGGTTATGATAGAATGTAGAAGTTTGGAATTTGGAGAATAGCATCAGGACTTTGGGGGCTAGGGATTTAGCTCAGTGGCATAAGCACCTGCCCTGCAAGCAAGCGGTCGTGAGTTCGATCCCTGGTATCAGAAGAAAAGGAAAAAAAAAAAAAAAAAATAGAAGCATCAGGACTTTGTCTTTAGAACAACTCACAAGTAGGGACAAGGTAATGCTTTGTTTATACCATGTTAGGAGACCCATGGCATGTAGTGACATGTTACGGGTTTTGCTTTTTATTCCCCTTTTCCTTTTCTCCTGATTTCTGTACTGGACTTTCTCGTCCTCTGAAATGATAGGGAGAGTTGGTGTCAGCATGAGGTTTTGAAGTTCTGCTAATTGCCTCTAGGAACTGTATTTTCTTATGTGGTGTATTTTTGGCTCAGTATTTCCTTCTAGTCGAGCTTCAGGTCTATCCTCTTTTTCTAGATAAAGTGCTGTGAAATGTTTAGATCAAGAAAACTCCTGAAATAATTAAAATGTGAAGTTTGGTGTGGCCACTGTATGCACAGGTAGTCATGTATTTTCATGGCTTTGGGTTAGTTTGTTTGTGTTTTTCTTCTCTTGCCCACAACACCCAGTGGTACTGGGATGGGGTGAAACCCAGGGCCTTGGCACTGAGCTACAGAGACAAAAGTGGAATTGACTTTCTATAAGTTTATTGATGAATACTACAGCTTAGTAATATTGGGAATACAGTAGAATACAAAGGAAGGAGTTTAGAGGTCTTCTGAAATGCTAACCATTAATCTGAGACCCGAAAGAGATCATGAGTTAGAATTAAGTCATTGGAATTTAACATCTTTTTGATGAAGAGGTGGGGAAAAGTAGATGTAACATAATTTATGTCAGAGACCCTTAAGAATACTATGTTAGTTTGGCATGTTGGCACATGCTTGTGAGCCCAGCACTCGGGTGGCTGAGGCAGGGGGATCCTTGCAAGTTCAAGACCAGCCTGGGCTTCAAAGGAGTTCAAGGCCAGTTTGAACTTCATAATGAGACACTGTTTCAAAAACATAGGAAAAAAAAAAAAAAAAAAAAAAAAGAACACTGCTTTTGTGTCTGGAAAGCATAGGCAGAGGGTGTGTTGGTGGAGGTGGTTGGATAGATATACTTAGTGGCCAGAGGTAAGACAGGAGATGAAAAGTCAGAAATGACACTACATGTTTTTAGGACAGAAATGATAGTTTTAAAGATTGCAAGACATGATCAGAATCAGAAAGCCCATTATCTGTGGTGTGGATGAAAGAGGGAGCAAATGAGGGCGGAGGGTGATGTGGGAATCCAGATCAGGTATTAGCCATGCTATAGATGAGGTTAGAGTAGAACGTTTAGCTGTACTAAACCCTGGATGGATATGAGAAGAGGAGGCAAGGAGGAGATTTATTTTTTGTTAATGGTGATGGAAAATGGTAGGGATTTGTTAAAAGCAATACATTGTGGAGTATGAAGTCTTGGGAGAACTCCTGTGGAATATTCTTCTAGGTGTGGAAGGTGAAGCTGCAGTGCTCCCAGATAGATACATGTTTTCTCTGAATTTTCTATGGCTCCAAGGAAAAGGTTTACTTAGTTAATTTTTTGTGGTACTATGGATTGAACTGATGGACTTTTTACTCCTCAGTTCATCTTCCCTCCCCTCCCCTCTCTTCCTCTCCCTCCCCTCCCCTCCCCTCTCTCCTTTTACTTTTCGAGAGGGGATCTCACTAGGTCCCTAAATTCCCAGGCTGGGGTCAAACTTGTGATACTCCCTTCACAGCTTCCCAGACTGCTGAGATTACAGGCATGTACAACCACTCCTGGCTTGTTTTATTTTTAATATGGCCAACTGGAAAGAGTTTTTCCTGTCATCATCTGACCAGAATTTACTGTCCAAACTTTTGCTTTAAGAGTTAACTGATGAAGTGGTTGAGAAAACTTGTGACATGCATTAGTTTATTTGTTTTGTCAAGGCATAACCTCATATGATGCTCTTTTCAGGCTGCAGTGTCAGGGCTCACGTGTATTTTAGCTCTGTCTTTCATAGTATCTGCTAGTCAACATTCCCTGTTCTCTGTTCCCAAATATGGAAAGAAAAAAAAAAAAAAAGCCAATGGAAAAACCTGCTTTGTAATCTGGGATGCTGCATTTAGTACCCTCATCCACCACATAAAAAGTGACACATAGAGCAACTGACTGTTATATGGGCACTCCAGAAAGCACAGTCAGCTGAACTTACACCAACAACCAGCAATAACTCAGCCATGTAAGTCATCTGTATGTCCAGTCTTCAGAGACCTACAACTGCTTAGGAGAAAAAGTGTCCAGCTACTATTTTCCAAAACACCTTCCTCAAAATCATCAATGATTGGTTAAGATGCAAAGTTTTAGGGTAATTTGTAATACAGTCACAATAATAGGCATACTGTAAACAATGTATAAACAATGACAAAAATGGGCAAGGTATACAGGAGATGATTTTGATGCCTGTATCAAACAGGCAGCACAAGAAGTTTACAAGGTGAGCCTGATTGTCCAGCATTCTACCTGTGAGCAGTTTCCTTCTGCAGCACAAATAGCTGGAGTCGAAAAAAACACCATTAAGCTAAAGAAGCAGAGATCAGGGTTTGGAGCAGATGAGGTAGCCAAAATTTTAGAAAGAGCGTTAGAAAGAAGACAGTTATGCAAAAAAGCAGATCTTAGAGGTCCAAGGGAGTAACTCCATGAATCTGTGACTACAAGGTTGACCATGCATGCATGCATGCACCACCCTGGACTTGTCAGATAACAACAGTTACTGGATTAAGAACAGAAGAGAGACACTAGTAGTCTAACAGTGCTAAAGGAAGAGCAATGTCATAGGAATTTCCCAGATCTGCCAGAGTGAAAAGATCTCATTAACACCTTATTAGCACTCTCACCATCCAGTGAGACAACAAAAAGTCTGTCCCAAAGAACAATTAATAAAGTACCCTAGCTTAAGTCCTGCACTAGACCTTCCTTTCTTTTCTTACAGGGAATCAAAGTCAGGACTTTATGTTTGCCAGGTAAGCACTGTGCTGCTGAGCTGTTTCCCTGGCCCTTGTATTGACTTTTATGACCTAGTTTTAGTAGTTACATAGTGTCACTTTTGCTTATTCTATTGGTTTAAGTAGTCATGAGTCCACTCAAACACAAGGGGAAAGGATTTCTGGATTCTTATTTTTTGTCTCCTTTATACCTTGAGTTTGCCAAAATACCCTCCTGGTTTTCAGTGACCTCCTGTTTAAGTTCTTAGGCTGCCACCTCACTCAGCTTTAGGAGACAGCAATTAATTTCAGCAGACAGTGTACTCATTATTTTTGCCTTAGATTTGTCTTTCTCTTTGCATCACATTTTAGTTTAAAAGCCTCATGAACTAGTGACACTCTAGCTTTCTTTACCTCTTAGTAAGAGATCTATGTTGCAATTCTCAGCTTCTTACTCTGGCATCCGGAGACTGGTAGCAGAAGAGGAAAGTAGCTGCAGGACTGCGGGCTCACCACTTTTGATTTCTTCTTTTTTGTTTTTTGTTTTTTGGTCTTTTTCGTTTTTATCGGTACCAGGGATCGAACTCACGACTGCCTGCTTGCAAGGCAGGCGCTTATGCCGCTGAGCTAAATCCTCAGCCCCTTTGATATCTTCTTTGCAGTGTATCCCTTAGACACTAGTTGTCTCAGCATTTCTTTAATAGCTTTAAACTTTTTTTTTCTGTTTTTTTTTAATTTGAGAATAAATTTCTAATTATTCTTGATGTAAGCATTGTTTGTTCAAGGTACAGTATTTTAATTAGAAACAGAAGTGCTAAGCCAGCTTTAATAATTTTATATTGAGATATAATTCATATAATCTTCACGTTTTGGAGTATACAATTCCAATTTTTGGGGTGTTTAATAAATACACTAAAGATACTATGTAGTAAATATAAATGGAAGTTTGTACTTCCTTTACTGCTGTATAATTTCAGAACATTTTTATTACTACAAAAAGAAACCTCATTATCCAGAAACAGTAACTCCTGTTACTTCCCTACTCCTCCTCTACCCTTGGCAATTACTAATATACGTTCCTCTCTAAAGGTTTGTCTGTTCTGGCATTTTGTATAACTGGAATCATGTAATATGTAGCCTTTGATGTCCAGCTTGTTCCCCTTATGGTAGGATCAAACCATTTGTATATAATGTGGTAAGATATATATAACATAAAATTACCCTATTTAAATGTTCAATTTTTTCTCAATGGGTTAATTATTGGTGTATAGGAATGATACTGATTTTTGTTTCTTGATTTTGTATCCTTGCTACCTTGCTGAATTTGTTCTAGTGATTTTTGGTGGGATTTTTTTGGAGTTTTCTATATAAAATGTCATGTCTTCTCCAAATAAGGATAGTTTGACTTCTTCATTCTTATACTTACCCTTTTTATTTCTTTATCTTAACTGATTGCTCTGGCTGTTTTGAGTATTATATTGAGCTGGAGGGGGAGATAGCATCCTTGTCTTGCTCCTGAGTTTAGAGGAAGAGCTTTCAGATTTTCCACTTTTAACATGATGTTTGTCATTGATTTGTCACAAGTGGCTTTTATCACATTGAGAGAAAGTCCTTTTATACCTATCATCCTCAGGTATAAAAGGTTCTTTAAAATTTTATTTATTTATTTATTTTTGGTTTTTTTGAGACAAGGTTTCACTGTGTAGTCCAGGCTAGCCTGGAACTCATGTAGTACAGGCTGGCCTGGTGGATATCCTGCTTCAGCCTCTTCAGTGCTGGGGTTACAGGCATGCACTACCACACCTGGCTGGGTATTAGATTTTGCCACAGGCTTTTTCTGCATCTATTGAGGTGATTTTTGTCCTTTCTTCCATTTGTATGATGTATTACATTTATTGTTTTTTATATGTTGACCCATCCTTGCATCCCTGAGATGAGTCTTACTTTGTTATGATCTAATAATTCTTTCTTTCTTTTTTTTTAGTATGGGGAATCAGACTTAGGGCATTGCATTTGCCAGGCAGGCACCATACCAACTGAGCTATATCCGTGGCCCTACTTTCTCATGAAGTATGATCTTTTAATGATTCACTGCGTTTTGTTTGCCCATGACTTGTCATGGATTTTTGCATCTATTTTCGTTAAAGAGATTCATCTGTAGGTTTTTTTTTAAAGCTAAATCCTCAACTGTTTTTGAAATCAAGTTATTGCTAGTGTTACTGGGTAGCTCCTTCCAAAAGTGGCTTGCCAAATAAATGTTATTGGATTTTGTGGTGTGTGCATTTCCTTCTGGAGTTGGGTTGCAGGTTCTTTTTATCTCAAAGAATTGAATGAAATGAGCAAAAAGTGGTGACACACTTCACTTGAAAAAGTAAAAATGAAGAGTGAAAGAGAAACTAGCTCTGCAGAATGAGCTTGTGCTGAATAAAGGAAGACAAAAAAAGATAAAGTACACCTTGAAGGACACAGGACAGGCTATTGTGAGGAAAGCTACAATAATGAGTTCTTCATGAGATCTGTGTCCTTTTACACAGTCCAATCTTAAGAAGAATCAAGAGAACTCTACTTACAGGTACTGAGAGGTGGTGCAATAATCCTGTGGCTCAGGCTGATTCAGGTCTGGGCCATCCTATTGAAAACTTCTTTGAGTTCTTAAAAAAAGTTCGTGTGCAGAGCTTGAGGAACTGTCCTGAACATGTGTTCTGGGGTCTTGTAATTAATGGCTCATGCCCATTTACTCAGCCAGTTTTGTCATACCCTAATTTCCTATCTCATTAGCTTTAAGAAAGGAGTTTAGAAGTACAGTGATACCTTGGTTCATGAACTTAATTTGTTCTATGATTTTGGCAAAGATGGCCATGTTTGTGCTTAAGTAGGAAAGATGATGATGTTCATGTTTGTCACCTGATACAGAGTTTACAAACAAGCACAAAGTTTTGCCAAACATTTCTGTTTGTGAACCAAATTGCAAAATGAAAACATTTAAGAACTGAGTATCATTCTATTCCTTCAATTAATTTCATTAATTGAAGAATTTTTATAACTTCTTGGTTCAGTTTTGGTAATTCCTATGCATATAGGAATCTAAACATTTTTTCTGAACTCTCCAGTTTATTGGAGTATAGGTTTTCAGAGTGATACCAGTTATCTTCTAAATTTTAGCATTGTCTTGTGATTTCCCTATTCTCATTTCAGATTGCACTGGCTAAGGTTGTGTCCATTTTGTTTATTCTTTCAACGATTCAGCTATTCATTGTTTCATTGTATTGTTGTTTTGTATTGCTGGGTCCCGGGCTGGCCTTGAACTCACACCACTTTTCTTGCTTTGCTTTGCCCTTGTATTGTTTTTTTTTTTTTTAGTTTCAATTTCATTAATTTCTGCTCTGAATTTTATGATTTTCTTCCTTGTACTAGCTTTGGATTTGAACTGTTCTTATCTTTTCAGTACTTTGAGGTGCATCATTATGTTACTGATTTGGGATCTCTGTTTTTCTGATATGGGCATTCACAGCTATAAATTTTTCTCTTAGGATTGCTTTCATTGTATTCCATAGGTTCTAGTACTAGCATTATCATTTGGTTATAGGAACTAATGTCTTCCTTGATTTAGTCTGTGACTTACTGATTATTTAACAGTGTATTTTAAAATCTCTGTGTAGGGGCCCGGGATTATAATTTAGTGGCATAGTGCCTGCCTGGCAAATGGGAGGTCCTGAGTTTAATTCCTGGTACTAAATCAATCAATCAATCAATCAAATCAAATCAAATCTCTATAAGTTTGCATAATTTCTGTGGTTTTCTTTGCCATTGCTTTCTAGTTTTAGTGCATTATAATATACAAGGAATAATTTTGATTCTTTTGTTTTTATTTAAGCATCCTATATGGGCTAGTATGTGGTCTGTTTTCAAGAAAATGCAACTGGGAAGAATGTATATTCTGGGCTTTTTGGGTGGTACACTTTGTACATTTCTATTAAGTTCGTTTGTTCAAAGTTGTGGTTCAAGTCTGATATTTCTGTGTTAATTTTTTTAATCTAGTTGATCTGTTTGTGATAATAGGATGTCGAGACCCCCCCCCCCTTATAACTGTGTTAATGTTATCTGGTCTTCTAAGTTCAATAGTGTTTTTTAATGAAATTAGGTACACAAGTATTTGGTGCATATTCAGTGGACCCTTGACTTACGAGCTCAATTCATACATGAAGGCTGGTTGTGACTCAAGTTGGTTGTAAGTCAAGACTATTTTACCTATAAGAAATAATAGAAATACCCATAATGCATTCTGAACCACCCAACACACCCCCAAACTAACATTTTCCTAATAAAGAGTTGTATAATGTGCATAATTTATCAGAAACACCAATAATTTTCCTAATATGTTCACCAAAAAGTTATAAAACGTGTATGGTTTACCAGAAACAACAGTTTCATACTGTACTCACCATTCGAGTTGACATCTTTGGCTTGCAGGAAGGGAGGATGAAATGGAGGTGGTTACTGTTTGGAAGCAGAGTCCCCTTTCAGAAGAACATTAGAGATTTGGCTCTGTGGTGTCTTTTCTCTCCTTGGGAAAGTCTGTAGCCTCCTAAGACCTGCTTCTGGCTCACGAGGTGTCAGAATTAAAAACTGGTCTAGGCCAGGCATGATGGCGCACACCTATAATTCCAGCACTCAGGAGGTTGAGGCAGGAGGATTGCCACACGTTTGAGGCCAGCCCGGACTACACAATGAGTTCAAGGCTAGCCTTATCTACACAGTGAGATTCTATTTCAAATAAATACATACATAGATACATATATACATGCATATGTATGTATGTACATCCATACATACAAACAAACAAACAGATCTAAGGTTGTCTGTTTCTGTCTTTAACACTGTTCTTTTTGATTGTGATTGCTTTCTTTATCTTACCTTTCTTTCTTAGCTTCCTTTCTAGCTTTTTGGGGGTCATTTTAATACAGTAATTGTAGTGATTACGTAAAGCAGTGACTGAAATCACGTCCACAAACACTGTATTCTGGGTTCAGTCTGACACTTATGTATACTTTTCTGGCATTGTGAGTCTTTTTTTTTATTTTATTTTGTTATCTTTATAATAGTCCTTTCAATCACGTATATCAGATTGAGATGAAATATAGAACATTATAGAACTTACCAAACAGAATATTGAATAGAGCAGTACCATTAATCAGAAAAGAGCAAAACAGTAATAAAAATATTTGCCTTCAAAGAGATGGTAGAAGGAAGTCCCCCTTATTTGCTATGGTCAACCTCCCAGGAGACACTCAGATTTCTGGTTCCCATTTGCTAATAGGCGGTGGGGGGGCGGCGGCATGCAGGAGAAGCGGGGTAGGGAAAGTGGGATATTTGACTATAGGCCGTGCATCAGTAGGTTCACTATTGCTTAGCAGGGAGGCAGGCTGGTTGTTTGGTTTCACAGCATCCTAAATGCCAACATGGTGTGGATCTCAGGAGCTGCTGCTGGTTCTCCCCCTGGAGGGGTCGCAGTCTGCCAGACTACCACTGCTTATCAGGGAGGGGAGGGGAGGGGCTTGCTTTGCTTCCCAGGGTCCTACGTTCCAACACGACGTGGATCTCAGGAGCTGCTGCTGGTTCTCCCCCTGGAAGGGCTGCAGTCTGTCACACTGCCACCGATTACCAGGGAAGGGAGATGCTTGCTTGGCTTCCCAGCGTCCTAAGTTCCAACATGGTGCGGATCTCAGGAGCTGCTGCTGGTTCTCCCCCTGGAAGGGCTGCGGTCTGCCACACTGCCACCGATTACCAGGGAGGGGAGATGCTTGCTTGGCTTCCCAGCGTCCTAAGTTCCAACATGGAACGGCTCTCACGAGATGCTGCTGGTTCTCCCCCTGGAAGGGCCGCAGTCTGCCACACTGCCACCAATTACCAGGGAGGGGAGATGCTTGCTTGGCTTCCCAGCATCCTAAGTTCCAACATGGCGCAGATCTCAGGAGCTGCTGCTGGTTCTCCCTGGAAGTGCTGCAGTCTTGAGTCTTTTTTTTTTTTTTTTTTACAACTGCACAAGTGGCTAGTATTTGGGTCATCACTCAAGACTTTGGTCATAAGTTAAACCTAAAACTCCAGTCATAACCCAAATTGTTGTATGTGAGGCTGGTTGTAACTCAAGGGTCCACCGTATGTTTATAATTGTTATCTTTTCCTGTTTAATTGTTTAACCAATATGTAGTGACCTTTTTTTGCTTCGTTTTTTTTTTTTTTTTAATTGGTACCAGGGATCGAACTCACGACTGTCTGCTTGGAAGGCAGGTGCTTATGCTGCTGAGCTAAATCCCCAGCCCCTCTTTGCTTCTTTTGATCAGTTTTGATTTGAAGCCCACTCTGTCTGAGAGTAGGATAGCTATACCATCTTGTTTTGGGACTCCTGTTGCATGGAGTCATGTTTTCCATCCTTTGATTTTTAATCTGAATTTCCTTTTGGGTTAAATGTGTTTCTTGTATACAGTATGCCTGTATTTGATTCAATCTTCTGATCTGTGTTTTCATTGGATAGTTGAGAACATTCACATTAAGAGTTATTACTGAAAGTTACTGACTTATGCATATTATTACATTATTTTCCTGTTACTGATTTTTTTCTTTTTCTGCTTAGCTGTCACCCTACCTAGAATATTTTATTCTAGTAGACTTTTTTTTTTTTAAAGCAATGTTGGCTTCGTTGTGTATTTCTAGGATATCCTAGAAAACTTTTGGTTGCTGGGTTTGTAGTCATGAATTTCTTAAGGTGCTCTTGGTCTTAGAAAGACTTTGTTTCTCCATCAATTTTGAAAGATAGTTTTGGAGGCTATATCAGTTTGGGTTGGAAGTTGTTTTCTTCCAGGACTTGAAGAATTTCCCTCCTATTTTCTACCATTTGTACTTAGAAATTTACAGTAATTCTAATGGGCTTATCTTTGTAGATGATTTTTTTTTTTTGTACCGGGTGGACTTCTGGGTTTTTGACTTTGATGTGTCGTGAAGAAGTTCTTTTTAGGTTGTGGCTGCATATGCTTTGCTTACCTGTATGTTGAATTTTTCCCTATCCTTGCAGTTTTTTTTTTTTTTTTTTTTTTTTTTTTTTTTTTGTCTTTTTGAGACAGGATCTCATTATGCAGGTTAGGTTGACCTTGAGCTCACTTTGTAGTCCAGGCTGGTCTTGAACTCACAGTGATCCTCCTGCTTCAATCTTCCCAGTGCTGGGATTACATTTAATGAGCTACCCGCCCTAAGCAGATTTTTTTTTTTAGGTCATTCATATCATCTAGTTTTTTTCTTTTCTTTTCTTTTCTTTTCTTTTCTTTTTTTTTTTTTTTTTGTCTTTTTCCTTTTTATCAGTACCGGGGATCGAACTCACGACTGCCTGCTTGCAAGGCAGGCGCTTATGCTGCTGAGCTAAATCCCCAGCCCCCATCTAGTTTTTTTCTAATTCAGTTAATCTTAGACTTCTCTTTTGGATCCATTTTCCATGTTCTCTTGTTTTTAGGGTATCTCTGAATATTATATATGGTCAACTGCATCAAACTTTTGCTTTCTGAAACTGTCCTCACATTGGTTACTTCCACTGCCCATACTTTCAATAGAATTTTGGAGGAAAAAGAAAAAAATTGGAAAATAAAAGGAAGGAAGATGAGAAGAA
Source organism: Cavia porcellus (assembly GCF_034190915.1). NCBI lineage: Eukaryota > Metazoa > Chordata > Mammalia > Rodentia > Caviidae > Cavia > Cavia porcellus. The sequence goes on from NW_026947488.1 coordinate 54,666,078, forward strand.
GAGAAAAATGAAATAAAATATCCTATCTTAAGGAGTAAAAGAAAATTGATAGGCTTTAGATAAAAGTAACAGAAAAAAAGAGAAGAAAAGGAAAACCAGAGAGAAGAATGAAGAAGGAGGAGGAAGAAGAGGAGGGGGAAGCGGGAGGAGGAAAAGACATCAAAAGCCAATGGGGGTTAAAAAAGAAAAGAACGAAACAAATCAGTCAAAAAAAAAAAATATTCTCTGCTTTTCAATGAGTAGTTGCTTTCCAGGATCTGGAATATTGGAACCCACTACATAGGCACTCCTCAGTGGTGGTCAAGGCCCTTCCACTACTGAGTCACTACTAAAACCTAGTCAAACTCATGTGTTCATGTGCAAATGCTGAGTACTGCACCACCTTTCCTGCTTCACTTGGGTCCAGATTCAACTGCAGTGCCTTGGTCACACATATGTTGTAGTTAGCAGAGCACATATCTGAGCATATCATATCAGGGAAACCATGGAGGGATATTCTCCCTGTGGGCAGACACGAGGTGAGGAACTTGTTTAATGTCACACAGTGAGTGTGAGCTGCATTTGAAACACAGCTGCTCAGGCTTTGTGCCTTTCTTGTATCCTGAGACTGTGAAGCCTCTTCTCTCTGTAGTGCTAAGTGATTGTAAAAGCACAGGCTGTCATTTGTAGTGGGCCATGCTTGGTTCTAGGTGCACGCACACTATTTAATCCTCATGACCGCTCTAAAATGTATCACTGTCATCATTTTATAGCTATGTATCCGTCAATGTTAAAGGAAATATTACTTGCCTTAGTTTACCAGCTAATAAGTTGCTGAGTTGAAATTCAAACTCAGGTGTGTCTGGCATCACTCCTGCTCCCCCCAAAGTAAAGTCATGTCTTTCCCCTTGGTTTTTCAGACTTATCCCTGGAAAGCATGTGTGGTTCTGAGCATGCCCAGCTGGGGGAAGATGGACAGCGACCACCACGGTGCACTTCAACTACCTCATCTCAGTCTGAGCCTTCAGAGCAGCTTAGGCACCACCAAGGCAAGATCCTAGCCTCTGAGGACCCCAAAAAGAAGAGAGCCCAGAAGCCCTCTCACATGAGGAGAAACATAAGGTGAGCTGTTCTATGGTCAAAAGGAGAGGTGCATGGTAGAGGTATTAACTTTGTTGTAAGGCTGGCAGTAGCAGGACTGGTTTGGATAGAACAGTCCTCTCTCTGAAGGAAGAAGTGCCCAGTTATGTGCCCTTCCTAGAGAAGATGAGTTTAGGACCACGGAGAGGGACTGTTTAAGGATGCAATGAAGCTGTGGAAAGGCCTTGATCACCACTGAGGAGTCTTGAATGGTGGCCCAAGGATGATAGGGTGTTCTCACATAGACTTTCTGTTTCTTTTTCATTATGTCTCAAACAAGAAAACATTTAAAAATTGTTTTTAGAAAGCAACTTCAAATTGGTGGTAAGGAGTGGCTGTCTGGCTCAAAGCAGGTCTTCTGTCTTGAGCAAATGTGAACTTAATTATCCAAATCCCCAACAATCCTTTCCTCTACCAATAATAGTGAGTGCCACTGAAAGGAAATAAGTGGTCATTTTCTCCTGCTCCTTTTTTCTTTTTTAAAACATATATGCAGCTTGAAAGTATTACTCTAAGCTTGAGAGTAAAGATGTAGAATCCCTATATTTTTACTTTTCTATGTAACAGTTTTGTTTTTAATACTTTCACTTTTATGAATGATACTGTGTTTTACTTTATCTGTTATGTGCAGAGACAAGATGACAGGGATGGCTATCAAGAAGTTAAATAATATGGAAAATATGTTAGCCTAGAACCACCAGAAGTCAACCCCCACCCCTATCCTGCCCATTTTGTACGTTTGGTGGGCTGAAGTGGGCTCTCCTTCTGTTTGGTTCTTTGAGCTTGGCAATGGCGATTTCCCTCTCTAGCTCGCCATTACACTGCTGACACCATTTTTTCCCCCTTAACCATGGCTGAAATCTTAAGTAAACTCAAGTGGTCTCTCTCTTTTAGAAAGCTACTCCGGGAGGATCAGTTGGAGCCTGTTACCAAAGCAGCACAGCAGGAAGAGTTGGAAAGGAGGAAGCGCCTGGAACAGCAGAGGAAAGATTATGCAGCTCCCATTCCTACTGTTCCCCTGGAGTTCCTCCCTGGTGAGCAGAAGAGGTGGCAGAAAAGGCCCTGGGCTCCTACAGTGGTCAAACACAGATATGGAATAAAATTGTGGCTTCTCAGGAGTCCATTAAGTCATTCAGCTTGTTAGCTCCAGACTAGCCTGAGTATGTAGCAAGCTTGAGGCTAACCTGAACTATATAGGGACACCCAGTCTCAAAAAAATGGCAGAGAAAGGAGGGTGCAATTATGGATAAACAGATTGATTTTATTGAGATTTTTGCATGTAGCTTTGAATCTTAATGTTTCGAGGGATTAGTACGTTTTCCAATGATCAGGTAGATAGGAAGAAAACATTAGTAGAGAAAAGGAATGTGGAAAGAGGCCTGATGTTTTGAGATGCCATCTGAGTTTCTTCCCAGTGGAAATTTCCTATGACAGTAGCAAAGGCAGGGTGATGAATCATTTTGGGAAAAATGTTTGAGCTAAATGTGGTTTGACATTCCTTTCCTTCTTTCTTTTCCTAGAGGAAATTGTCTTAAGAGCAAGTGATGGTCCTCAATTGCCTCCTCGGGTCTTGTCCCAGGAAGTCATTTGCTTGGACAGTAGCAGTGGCAGTGAGGATGAAAAAAGCAGTCGAGATGGTAAGATCAAGCCAGAGATGCCTCCCTTTCCTTCTGACTGGATGTTTATCTTGAGATTAGCTGCCCTTTGGGAAGAGTTCAGTCCTTTCTCTGGCTTGGGGATTAGGTTTGATAGATTTCTCTGAGTTACCTTAGTAATTTTAGCTTTTTCCTTATCTTGAAAGGAAGGTGGAAAAGAGAAATTTTTTTTAAAAACTCAGTTTTTATAAGTGATGGCAAATTCTGAGTTTCTATACTTTAACAACCAGCAATAAATAATCTGTGCTCCTTGGTTTTTTTTTTTTTTTCACTGCCTCAGAGGTGATTGAACTGAGCTCTGGAGAGGAGGATACTCTGCACATTGTAGACAGCAGTGAGTCTGTTAGCGAGGAGGACGAGGAAGAGGAGAAGGGTGGCACTCATGTGAATGATGCCTTAAACCAGCATGATGCTCTTGGGCGAGTCCTCGTCAACCTCAACCACCCTCCAGAGGAGGAGAATGTCTTCCTGGCCCCACAGTTGGCAAGAGCTGTGAAACCTCATCAGGTACAACAGATCTTGTCTCTCCTCCCCTTTTTTATCTCTTTCCTTGTGGAAACATTGTCTGCTGGTGATTTTAGCATCAAAGTCTATGAAGTACTTATTTAACCTTATGAGTAGCTATTAAAAATGTTTGACACTTCCTCCTGGAAGTTGATTCTTCAAGATCCCATGAATACAAGGGCAGGTAAAGAGAAGAGACAAGCCCTGGGTTTCCCTTGTCATGTAGAAGTCAGTGGGAGGTTTTGGCCTAACAGTCTTGTGCCTTCTCCTGTGGGATCAGCAAGGAGGAGCTTGAGAGGCTTTCTGGAAAGTAGTGCATTAATTAGGATTGCATGGATTCAGAAGAGATGTTAGAGTCAGATGTTAGAGGGCCCCTATGCTGGTTGGGAACAGAATAATTTGCATTGGTCCAGTTCCTAGAACTGAGGACCAGTGAGTCAAAGTTCCATGAAGACACAAATTGGCTCAAGTTAGAACTTCACATCAAGAACTCTTTGTAATAGGCTTCCCAGAGGTATTTCCATCCCCAAGGCTGAGGGCAGCCAGGCTGAATGAAAGACCGTTAGAAGTTTGGTACTGCAAAGTCTGGCATCAGATGGGACATTATACCAGTTGAATGCTTCTCTGTGTTTTCTCTAGTATCACAGCACCAGCCAATAGACTAGACAGGTACAGGGAAACTTCTTCATCCATACCAGCTATCTGACAGCTGGGGATATAGCTTAGTGGCATAAGTGCCTGCCTGACAAGCACAAGATCCTGAGTTCAATACCTGGTACTAAAAAAAAGTCTATTGCATACCAGCTATCTATTATCATACTTGCACACTGACTTAATTCTACCAATTGCTAAGTGAATAACACCAGAGTGCTGGTCTTTGCCAGCTTTTCTCACACTTTTCTGTTTGTCCCTGGTCAGATTGGTGGGATCCGGTTCCTGTATGATAACTTGGTGGAGTCCCTGGAGAGGTTTAAGACCAGTAGTGGCTTTGGCTGTATCCTAGCCCACAGCATGGGTCTGGGGAAAACTTTGCAAGTGATCTCCTTCATTGATGTTCTTTTTCGCCACACGCCAGCCAAAACCGTCCTTGCCATTGTGCCGGTAAGAGTTTTGGGGAAGACTCTGCTTAGTTATCCCTCTAAAAAACTCTGCATTAATGTTTTTGTTCAGCACTAAAAATCTTGATGAGCTCAGCTTTGAGCTTGTTCCTTAAAATGCTTTTTTGAACTTGGCTTTCTGACAGGTTAATACCCTCCAGAATTGGCTGGCAGAGTTCAACATGTGGCTCCCAGCTCCTGAAGCCCTTCCAGCTGACAACAAGCCCGAAGAAGTCCAGCCTCGGTTTTTTAAAGTTCACATTCTGAACGATGAGCACAAGTAGGTGGCCTGCCTTCTCCTCTCTCTGCCCCTTCTTTCGAGGTTTCTCTCAGGGACCCAGCTGTCGGGCAGTCTATTTGAATGTGTACATCATCCTCACAGATTCCTTTGGTTTCTTGATGTATCCCTCTTTCTGTTCTTGCTACTCATTTTATTTTTTTTCTCCTTTACCTAAAACTGTTCAGTGAAGCCAGAGTTATGCAGCCTGGGAGGTTTTCTTATTGGTGTTCTGCTTTAGGGTTCTTTTATGGCATGAAAAATGAAGCCATGGTACATTTTCCAATGTGCATCGTAATAAAATTCAGCATGATAGAATAGAACTTTCAGTCTTTTAACTTTTTGCATTTATCTTTTTTAGAAATCTGTTAATATCATTTTATAGCCATTCATGTATAGTTGACTTTTGACTTTTTTTTTTTTTTTTTGTCTTTTTCCTTTTTACCGGTACCAGGGATCGAACTCATGACTACCTGCTTGCAAGGCAGGTGCTTGTGCCGCTGAGCTAAATCCCCAGTCCCGGTTGACTTTTAATAATACAACTTGCAGACCTTTGAAAGGTGTAAACTTAGTATTAGGCTTAAATAAAATTATTTATATTTCCATAAATAAAATTATTTATATTTCCATTCTGTACTGTCAACCTGATTTCCAAAAATCTAAAGCTGCTTCTTGACATAGATAACCTAGAAGGTAGATGTTGTTTTCTGGAGACTCCGAATGACCCAGCAAGTGGTTGATCACCTACACTGCTTTCTTAGGTTTCAGGACTTATAGTCTACATGTGATTAATGAAACAAAAGGAGGGCTCAGGTGGTTAGGGGTGGTGTGATACTGCTTTAGGTCATCTGATTTCTGCTGCTCTTGCCCTTTTACTGTTTTTCATTGTCCTCTATGTACTACAGCCTGGAAAGGGTAGGTATACTGCCTTTCTTTCAGTTACTTTGTGTTTATCAAGGGAATAACTTGAAGAACTCTCTCAAATGTTGGATTGTAGTCATGAGTGTATATTCAAGGGAGATAACATTTTTTTGTCTTGCCTTCTCTCATTGAATTACTGTTTCTTGCTGTTTAACCATGGATAGTAATCAAGTGAACATGTGAAAATGTCACATTGTTTTTCTGATATGAGAAACCAGAAGTGTAAATAAGAACCAAAATGTATAATAGGTATTGTGAAATAGGAAGAAAATAGTTCAGATGAGGAGGGGAACAAGGAAAGGTGTGGGAAGGATAGAAAGAAAAAGTAAAGAAAAAGAAAAATGGAAACAAAGTTTTATAAATGGGGAAGGGAAAAGGAGTTGAAGGGAGGGTAGGGGGATGAGATGGAAAAAAACAAGTTATATTATGTACAGATACAAATTCTCTATGATGAATGTGATCATTGTATAATCTAAAGTGTACTAATAAAATCTGATTGGAAAAGAAAAACATAATCAAATGCATCCTCAGTACAATTAGTATTTCTAGGATGCTTGGAAAGTCATTGGACAGCTGGCCAGTCAGTCCTTGCTGCCACAAGGAGTTCTGAAATTCTTTCTGAGGAGCAGCAGAAGCAGTAATGCGTGTTCTCTTCTTTCTTTCTTTCTTTTTTTCTTTTTCTTTCTTTCTTTCTTTCTTTCTTTCTTTCTTTCTTTCTTTCTTTCTTTCTTTCTTCCTTCCTTCCTTCCTTCCTTCCTTCCTTCCTTCCTTCCTTCCTTCCTTCCTTCTCTTCCTCCTTCTTTTTTTGTTATTGATACTGAGGATTGAACCCTAGTCTGTGTACATGCTAGGAAATCAAGAACCTTTCCACTGACCTGTATCCTCAGCCCATACCTTTAAGAAAGCAAGAAAAACTTTATTGATACATAATTCACATCTAATATAATTTTCTCTGTTTACTCTTGCAGGACAATGGCATCTCGTGCTAAAGTGATGGCTGATTGGGTCTCAGAGGGAGGGGTGCTGCTGATGGGGTACGAGATGTACAGACTTCTCACTTTGAAGAAATCCTTTGCTACAGGTAGACCTAAGAAAACCAAGAAACGCTCTCACCCTGTTATCATTGATCTGGATGAGGAAGATCGACAGCAGGAGTTTCGGAGAGGTGGGCCATCTATTCTGGAAATACTTTTGGGGCATTTCAGGAAATAAGAAATAGGGTCTGCTAATAGCACTTTATCAGATATGAAGTGCTTTATTGATGTGAATTGTTATGAACCAGAAATCCTGGTCTCTAATGTGGGTGAGATGAGTTCTAGTACCACCCTGAGGGGAAACTTCCGTCTGTTCCTGTTTCTGTCACAGAACAGGGGAGAGTAACTATTCCATTTATACTTTCTAGAGATGTTTTGAGAAGGCATTAAGAAAATATTTACAGAGTTTAAATCACTCATATGAGTACAGGAAAGTAGAAATGTTTGTAAATTTATGGAATTGCTTTTAGTGAAAACCATTCCACTCATAGTTCTGTTTTTATCACCACCTCCTAATCCATCCCCCACCCCACTCAAGGAATCTTTGCCCATTTGAGGAAGAAAGTTTTAAGGGTTTAGAGACCGTTTATTCTATAGGTCTCTTTGTCCATGAGATTGCTTGTTGTAGGTTTGCTTCTGTGGTAGATCTGGGGTGAACTTGCCATTTAACAGTGACTAATGAATAACAGCAGGAAGACCTTATCTTCTAGCTGGCTCCTACCAGGCAGCCCTCAGAAGGAGCCAGGACAAAGCAAAGGAAGGCTAGGGGACACTTACTGCAGAGGTCAGTGGCCAGGTTAGTGTCACATCAAGCATGTAGGAGCTTGGTTGGCTGGCTCCCTTTCACCAATGGGGGCTGACTCTTGCTTTCCTACTTCCTTCATTTCTTCTGTCTCCTCCAGGGTGCTCCCCTACTTCTCATATTATTGACTAAGAGCAGGCCCTCTTACCCTCTGACTCCGGATCCTCTTCCCTCCCTAGAGTTTGAGAAGGCCTTATGCCGCCCTGGTCCTGATGTGGTAATCTGTGACGAGGGACACCGCATCAAAAACTGCCAGGCCAGCACTTCCCAGGCTCTGAAGAACATACGCTCTCGCCGCCGGGTGGTGCTGACCGGGTACCCCCTGCAGAATAACCTCATCGAGTACTGGTGCATGGTGGACTTCGTGCGCCCAGACTTTCTGGGCACACGGCAAGAATTCAGCAACATGTTTGAGCGCCCAATCCTGAATGGTCAGTGTATTGACAGCACACCTCAGGATGTCCGCCTCATGCGGTATCGGAGTCATGTCCTGCACAGCCTCCTGGAGGGGTTTGTGCAGAGGTAAGTCAGGCTCAAGGCCCATTTTCCAAGTCCTCACAAGTGCTGTGGGCAAGTCAAGGCCATTATGAAGGGCAGATGTTAGAGTGACATGGCCCCTTCCTAGTGGGCAGTAGTAAAACTTTCCTTTGTGTAAATAACTAGCAGATGATGGATATCAAGTGTTTCAATCCTCTGAAAGTTTGGAGTAGAAGCACTTTATTCAGAATCTATCTTTAAGTTACTGAAGATACCTTGGTTTACTTGCTGAGCAAAGCAAGTGAGAGCTAACTTGGTTAAAGTAGAAGTGGTGGTTTGGGGGTTTGGCTTTACTAGTTTCAGCATCAGTACCTATAACTCACACTAGTCAAAAACAGGTTTTCATTTCATTTTCCCTGTTAAGTTGGCACATGTAGAAAAAGTTCAGAGAGGCAGCTCTGAATTGGGGTAGGCCCTGCAATTCCTTTGGTCCCTGCACCAAGTCAGTCGTGATTTGGGACAAGTCCATCTCTCTCCTTGCTTTAGTTTTCATCCTTAGATGAGTTTCTTCTCATAGTGCAGAACTCTGCATTTTGCCAGATTATTAAAACCTTTGAGAGAGAGGTGTGATAGGAGTGCAAGGCCCTGTTTTTATTTTGCATTGACTTGTAGTCACTGCTGATCCCCTTCCCTTTGCAGGAGAGGTCACACTGTGCTGAAGATTCATCTCCCTGCCAAGGAAGAGAATGTGATCCTGGTGCGACTCTCTAAGATCCAGAGAGATTTGTATACACAGTTCATGGACCGCTTCCGAGACTGTGGGAGCAGTGGCTGGCTGGGGCTGAACCCTCTCAAGGCTTTCTGTGTGTGTTGCAAGGTATGTAGGGGCCTCACGAAAAACTGGAATGGGAACCAGGGATGCACATGATCCCCAAGGATTTTTTCCTGCTGGGAGACCTGGATAAAATCAGAGGAGCTACTCAGTTTAAAACTGCATGGGAATCCTCTTTGGGGCTCCACAGAGAGATGTGCTGATTGTGTGCCATGTAATTTCCGGGGCTGCCATTCAGAAGTAGTGTGATGCCTCCTACTGCAGTGCAATTCAGCCACACGGTTTGTTATGCCAAACTTGAAAAATCACTTTCTTTCTCCCAAAAAAATTTTTTTAACTTGGAAAGGGGAGTTGTAGTGGAATATTATGGTGGTGGAATTTTTGATTGTTAGTATAATCAGTTTTCAATAAACATAACTTAAGTGGTTAGGAATATGGACCATTTGATATATTGGTGTGATCAGGCTGAAATCTCTCTCATCCTGTTGTTGAGGGACCTGTTTCTTTGACTTAGTATTTCTGATTACACTCAGCAGATTTGGTAGGTGCTATTCTTAATTGACCACTACTTCAATAAGTCATTGGAAAATAATGGACTTTCAAAGTATTTCTTTTGTAGCCATCATCTTAGTCTAGAGCTGGGAAACTAAAACACAAGTGGTTTCTGACAGTGCTTTAGGGCTAGTATATCCTTCCTTCCCTTCCCTAGGAACTCTTGCCAAAAATAGTCTCTGAAATGACATCTGTTCTGTCATCTATAAGTCAGATGATTTTGTTCATAGGGAGAAGTTAATGGCCATGAAGTGAAAACAGAATTTCATTTGAATAAGAATATTAAACTTACTTTAAAAAAGGAGGGCAAAGCTTGTGACACAGCTTTTTGATTATATACCGAACACATTGGTGTTGCCATGTGCTAAGAATTTTCCCTTTCTTGTGTCAGTCATTGGGGCTAATAGTGAGATTTAATATGCTGGCTCTTTTGGAATGATTAGGGGCACATTAATTTTTGGTATGATAGCGTGTTCTGTGGAAGGTGTGTGTTTAAGCAAGTGCGTGTTTCTAGACTCCCTGGGACAACCTTGGACTGTGTCCTGTCCTGTATCCTGTCTCCCTTTCCTTTAATCTCAGATCTGGAATCATCCTGATGTGTTGTATGAAGCCCTTCAGAAGGAGAGCCTGGCCAATGAGCAAGACCTAGATGTAGAAGAGCTCGGCTCAGCTGGGACCAGTGTCCGCTGCCCACCCCAGGGAACAAAAGTCAAAGGCGAGGATAGCACTTTGGTTTCCTCGGTGGGAGAGGCCACCAATAGCAAGTTCCTCCAAGGAGTTGGCTTCAACCCTTTCCAGGAGCGAGGCAACAATATTGTTACATATGAATGGGTGAGTCAAGCAGATCCATTAGTAGCCATAAACTACTGTTGAGAAGGGATGGTGCATGCTCACCTGGGGAGAGCTAGGAGAGCACAGTGAACTGCATTGCCAATGTCTGTAGGGGGCTGTAAAGATGGCCAGTAGGCCACTGCCTTGGAGAGAGAGAATTTTATTTGTAGTCATCTGGATTTAGACCTGCTTTAAGCTACTTTGTTTTTCTTTTGCAGGCTAAGGACCTTCTGACTAACTATCAAACTGGAGTCTTAGAGAACTCTCCCAAGATGGTACTCCTTTTCCATTTGATTGAGGAAAGTGTGAAGCTTGGGGACAAGATCCTTGTGTTCAGGTAGAAAGTGAAATTCCAAGTTGAGGCCATATTTTTGGTGAGGTTTAACAGTGCCCCTGCAGAGTGAGGCCAATTAGGTTCACACTAGCCCCTTTTTCTCTTGCCCCTTGCCCCTGCAACCAAGCTCTTACTGTGAGAACCTTATCTTCTCTCTCTCTCCCTCACCCTCCTTACTCCCATTCTTTCCCTTCCCTTTCCATCCCCTCCTCGCTCTCTATTTCCCTCCTTCCTCTCTCCAAGCTTCTTTCTGTATCCAATACAGTTTCTACACAGGGGACAGCTAGGCTGACATTGGGGTTCTTTCAAATGGTGACCCAGACCAAATTTGGCCTCTGGCCTGTTTTTGTTCAGCTTGAGAGTTAAAAATAGTTTTTACATTTTTAAAAGGTTGTAAAAAAAAATTAAAAAGTTCAAAGAATGTACAGCAGGGAGTGTATATGGTCTACAAAGCCTAAAATGTTTACTATTTGGTCCTTTTGGACAACATTTTCTGACCCTTTATCTAATCTGCTTCCATCTGTCCATGACTCAAAAGCTTTGCATGTAAAGCCAAGTGAGTGATGTGGTTGGGTCCAGAGTCACATTTTTGGTCTGGCCGGAGCTTCGACTTTCAGGGTCCAATTCCTCAGGAAAACAGGCATAAAATTTCTTCTCTTTATTAATTTCTCTTCTTTCTCTTTCTTTATTAAGACCAGATTATACCCGAAAGAAAGCCCAATAGTGGGAGCCTCCGATTGAGGGGCTTCTATAAGTGACATACTTTGAGAAGCCAGCAGTGATTCCTGGGGTGGGAGTAGAGCCCTGGTTATTCCCCTGATTTTAAGGATCACTCCTGAGGAGACTGGCTCTCTATTTTAGAATCAGCCAAGTGATTCTGTCTCCCCCTGAAATAACCCTAAGACTGACTGTGGCTCACAATGAAATTTAATGTATACTCATATGGTGTTAGTTTGTAATACTGTCTGAACATTGAGCTAGCTCTTAGCATTTTTTCAGTGAAAAAGGTAAGGAATGGAGAGACTATATTTGCAGTAGGGTGATGGCAATAAGTTTTGTATGACTCTGCCCCCACTATAAGTTAGGGAAAATATCCTTGATTGTTCTTGGTAGTCACCTGTCATGGGGAGCTCCCACTGTCAGAATTTGCATTCTGGTGTGAGCCTCTTGAGTACAAGATTTCCTTGAGTCTGGGAGCCATCTGAATCACATGTTTTCCCTTTCAGCCAGAGCCTGTCCACCTTAGCTCTCATTGAGGAGTTCCTAGGGAAACGAGAAGTTCCCTGTCTGCCTGGCATAGAGGGGCAAGGAGCACAGAAGTGGGTTCGAAATGTCAGCTACTTCCGTGAGTTCATTGTTGTTTTGTTCTTGGGGCTTTGGCAAGATCTGCTTAAGGGTTTTCTTCTCTTCTCTTTTCTTTTCTCCTACAATACTCTCAAGCAAGTGTGCAGAAAAATACAGGGTTAGCCAAGGAGCAGGGAGCTACTAAGAATGAGCTGCTATATTTGAATCACTGTACTAGGAGCTTGGGAGCTTGGGATCTTGGGAGAGAGAGGGAGTATAGACAAGTAGAAAGCATAGATTTTTTTCTTCATTTGAGATGTACTAACTCAGAAAGAAATGCTGAGTAATGCCAGGAGGTGAAGGGAAGGAAGGAAAGTGGTTATGTAAAAAGAACTAAGATGTGTTATGTATGTGTATCAACTCCCCATGATGAATATAATAACTATGTATTGCAAATGAACTAAAAATTTTAAAATGCTAAGTAGTTTGGGCAATTAAGTGCTCAAACTGGAGTTCTAAGGAGGGCAAAATCACTGTGGAAAGAATGATAGAAAAGCCTTTGGAAAAGATGGGGGAGAATTTGAACATATAAAACTTGGATGGCCTGGGGATGTTACAGGTAAAAGTTTCCGAGGGACTATAAACCTAAATTGTGCTTTGTTTGCTGGGGAGATAATATCTCACAAGAATGAAATGTGAGCATGTGTGTGAGCTTGTGTATGTGGGTTGCATGTGAGTGAAAAATCTCAATTTTAAAAGGGGTATAAATCACAGATACTTGTACATAAACAGAGATACAGTGCATCAGTACAGCTGAAATTTCATGGAAGACATGGTGTGATTTGGCTCTTTAGGGCAATGGTATTGGAAAAAATTGTTGAGAAATACTGACCTCAACTCTGACACTGAGGCCAGACTTTGGTATAGGGGCTGTCTATGTACTGTGCGTGTTTAGTGTCATCCCTGGTTTCTACTCACTAGATGTCAGTGACATCTTCAATTATTTATTTATTTGCTTATTATTTTTATTTATTTATTCATTTTTTTAGACAGAGTCTTGCTATGTAGTTTGGGCTGGCCATGAACTCATTATGTAGCCCTGGCTGGCTTCAAACTCACAGCGATCCTCCTGCCCCAACCTCCCAAGTGCTCGGATTACAGGCATGTGCCACCATGCCTGGCTAGCATCTTCAGTTTTGACAACCCAAAAGTTCTAGCCATTGCTAAATATCCTTAGGGGAGTAGGAGAATTGTGTGTGGGTGGGGGTGGGGGTGGGGTGGTGAATCACCTTTTTGTGAATCTCTGGCCAAAAGGAAGGATTTGAGTAATAGTTCAGGGGATGATGAGGAGATCCCAGCACAGGATCTTGCTTGAAGCTTGTTTTTACTATTAGGCCTGCCTCATGATTCAGTGGAGAGCTGTGTTTCAAAATTGTGAAAACTCAGAATAGAAGATTGGGGTCCTGCTTGAAAACCCTGATACCAGAGGATTAAACTATTGCCCCTACAATGATTGTGATTCAGTTCTCCTACTATTTCATACCCTATGTTTTTGCCCTTTATTTGATGTGACAAATGTTGTCCCTCCTCTCTTATGTTGCTTCTTAACTGAAGGTAATTTTTTTCCTCTTCCTTTGAGTTTCCCTTCTTTCATTATTGTGTCCTATTCCTCTGTTCCAAGTCTATTTCTTTTAAGTTTTCTTTTAGTTCTTAGTCTCAGGAACTTGTTAAAAATGCATATAGTCAGCAGAGGAACAGTATCCATATCAAAACAATTTTGCCACCCACCAAGACCCACAGGGCTGAGACAGAGGTCTTGAGCCATTATTTCCTCAGTTCTCTAAGTCTTGTACACTCTTCATTTTAAGAATGTTGGCCTTAGATTTCACCTGAGGAGAGATTTAGTTTATAATCCTTGTTGCATGTGAGACTTTTCTGAGAGTACTGTATTGTTGTAGAATTTAGATCCTGTGGTATGTCCAGGAGGCAGGATTTGAGACTATGGTTTTTCTGTTTGTTTGTTTACTTATTTAAATACATTTTACGTGGTGATCTTGCTGAGTTCCCCTGTCTTCATCTATCCACTTCTCATGGCTTTCTTTCCTTCCTAGGGCTGGATGGTAGCACCCCTGCCTTTGAGAGGGAGCGGCTCATTACTCAGTTCAATGACCCCAGCAACCGAAGCACCTGGCTATTCCTTCTCTCTACGAGGTGGGCAGGGCTGAGGGCAGGGGATGTGTTCAAGCAGTTGGCTCACCCAAATCTCAGAAGAGCTCTGCTTGGGTATGTGATTTGTTTTTGAGGTCAGAGAAGAGATTTAAAAGAATGGTAACTAGGTATAGTGGTGCATATTTGTAATCTCAGCACTCTGGGAGGCTGAACAAGAGAATTACTGTGAGTTCGAGGCCAGCTTGGGCTACATAGTGAGTTCAAGGCCAGTTTGCACTACAAAGCAAGACCTTGTCTCAAAAAAACAGTGGTGGCGAACCCATGGCACATATGCTGCAGCGAGCTGTTTGTTATCATTGAAAGCTTTTTTAGTTTGCCATCACTACTGTAAAAGGAAGTTGTATTAGAAAGATAGTCATAGTGTTTCAAAGTTCTGTTACACCTTCATTTACAATGCTCAGAGTTAGCTTTTATCTCAGAACTGTTCTTAGGCTTTGACAATGTGGTGAATGTGAAAATGGTTTAAAAAGTGAAAAATGCAATGTAACTTTGAAAAACTGAGGCCTGTGTGTCTGACAGCAAGCACCTCAAAGGTTATGGTGCCTTCTGTGATCAGAATTCGTGTGGCAGGGTATAAACTCATTCCTCTCAGTAAAAACATGGAAATGTCTGTGTACAGAAATTTTCCCTTACCAAGGGACATTACTCTGGGACCACGATGTGAAGAACCATGAGGTGTGGAGTTGTAGCCACTGCTATGTTGTATTTCAAAGCACACTTTTTAGGGCTTAAGGAATATACTATTTATCAGCAGGAAAGCAAAATCCTTGATTTTATGCTTAGGACAGAAAGAATGATGTTGGGGTAGAAGTCACAGAAGGCAAGCTGATAAAGGCTCTGTGATTGATTGTTTGCTTGTATTTTAAAGGGCTGGATGCTTGGGTGTGAATCTGATTGGTGCCAACCGAGTGGTGGTATTCGATGCTTCCTGGAATCCTTGCCATGATGCCCAGGCAGTATGTCGAGTATACCGTTATGGCCAGAAAAAGCCCTGCTACATCTATCGCCTGGTGGCTGATTACACTCTTGAAAAGAAGATCTATGACCGTCAGATCTCCAAGCAGGGCATGTCAGGTGGGCTGTCTTCTCTACTGTTCCAGAGGCATATCTATACATGTGTGTTTCATAGAACATCAGTGGTGGGAGGAAGGAACACAGGCTTTGAATCATAGAAAGCCAGTGGTTCTTTACATCCTGATTCAAATCATTGCTTAAAAGGGGATTGATCTAAGTTTGTTGAAGGAGGGTTTAATGATAAGAGCCAAGGTTGTTACACAAGTTTCTCTCCTATGGTGTTTCCATTTTATGTCATAGAATTGTCCATTGGGTTTCAGATGTGAGGTGACTTTTCATTGTTAGTAACAGTTATGCCACTCTCAATCTCCTTGCTCTCTGCCCCACTTTGAAGTAGTCTTTGCCACATGTTGACTTTCTCCATGTCTTCTCCCCTCTAGATCGAGTGGTAGATGATCTAAATCCAATGCTGAACTTTACTCGGAAGGAAGTAGAAAACCTACTGCACTTTGTTGAAAAGGAGCCAGCTCCCCAAGCATCCTTGAACATAAAGGGGATCAAGGAGTCAGTGCTGCAACTTGCCTGTCTGAAGTACCCTCACCTCATCACCAAGGTAAGAACCTGATATGTGTGAAGTCCCTGGCATAACATTCTGCCAAGGGAGGCTTGTGTGACAAGTGTGCTTCCATCCTCTGAAGCAGTGTTCCCTGCAGCCAACCTGGGCTCAATTAGTTCTTTTCTGTGTCCCAGGTAGTCCCCCTTCATGGCCCCCAACTACCTAACTCTACCCCTGGTCTGGGCCTACAAGTGTGAGCTCAGCTGTGTGGGATAATTTAGCTATTGTAAGCTTCCTTTGCAGAAATGGTGGAGGGGAGACTTCTGAAAATGTCGTTCATTATTCACTGTACTCCCTTATCCTTTTAATACAGAAGGCAAGCTTTGGTGTGTCAAAAGCTGATACTAGGTTAGAGTTGGGAATTATACTCTTGAAAAAAGACAGCAAACTTCCTGGGTGTCTGTAAGTAGGCTCTTTACTACTGCTGGAGACAGCTGGCCTCTCAGTTTTAAAGTAATGTTCACTGTACATCAGTCATGTTGGCACACAGATTGGTAATTAAATCAACATGCCCCTGTGTCCTCAGGAGCCTTTTGAGCATGAATCATTGCTCCTCAACCGAAAGGATCACAAGCTGACCAAGGCTGAGAAAAAAGCAGCCAAAAAAAGCTATGAGGAAGACAAACGCACATCAGTCCCCTATACTCGCCCATCATATGCACAATATTACCCTGCCAGTGACCAGAGCCTGACCAGCATCCCTGCCTTCAGTCAGAGGAACTGGTAAGTTGCTGAAAGGTGAGAATCTATTGTTAAATCATGCCCAAAAACCTTTCAACTGATTTCTTTTTTAATCAGCCTGCTCACTGGCTATTGTGAAGTGGCAGGTATCTAAGTAATCAGCAGCCCTGATTAAGTGATTCTGGTTTTGCCTGCCCTGGTTGGAAGAGTGAACTGCTGGCTTTGTCACTGGGGAGAATCTTTCTAGACCTGTACTCTGGGTGGCAGTGGTGGTGGTGTGGGGGTATTTATTGCAGTTTCCTCAAACACAGAGGCCCAGTTCGTTCACACAGCTGTACCCTAGCCATAGCACCATGGCTTTAGACTCAAGGAGCAGTGGCGTTCAAGGTGAATACTGTATTCTTTTTGGACCTTGGATTGCACCCAGGGAATTCTGCTAGCTTTCTCTTGAGTGAAGTTTCTAGAACAGTTGAGAATATGAATAGGATGGATGTTCAGCACTTTGTTAGATATTACAAACCTGGTATCTGTGTCATTTTTTCTCTCATTGCTGCCTGACTGAGTAGGTTTAGATTTTTTAATTGCTTAATTTTTTGAATTAAAGTTAATTATTTTATTTAGGCAAACAGATTTTTAAAATTTTTAATTAATTAATTTATGTTATGTTTGTGTGTTTGAGACAGGGTCCCACTATGCAGTTCAGGCAAGGCCTTGACCAGCCTTGTAGCCCAGGCTGGTTTCAAACTTGCAAGGGTCCTCCTGCCTCAGCCTCCTAAGTGCTGGTATTACAGGCTTAGAGGAACAGATTTTAAAACATTTTTCTATTTAGGAGCCTCAAGTCTTCTAAGAAAAACAAATAAATAAAAACCAAACCAAAAAAAAAAAAAAACCAACAACAACAATTTGGCAGATGACAAAAGGAAACCATAAATTTTATATGTACAACTGAATTTTTGTGAATAAATTTGTTTTCTACAATGCTGGGGATTGAATTCAGGGCCTGGCATATGCTAGGCAGGTATTCTCTTACTGAGTTGTACCTCTAGGTGAAATTTGTTACTTTTTATGTAGCAAATTGATTATACTTTTAAAGTACAAAGTTACTCTCTTTCAAAACCTTCAGACCTATTTCTATATCATTTTCTAAGATACTGTTGTCCTGAGCATGTTTTCTTCTCTGTCCTTTGCCTCCTTTGTCCTGAGCTTTTCTGTCTTATAGCAGGAGAAAAGGAGAGAGGGAGAGTGGAGAGCTACAAGTTGGAGTAGATTGTCTCTCAAGATCACCTAAATATTGTGCTTAGTCGAAAGAATTTTTCTTTTCTGTTTGCATTGTGTGTCATCCTAACTTCCTTTCAGGAACAAATTCCTGATATACATAGACCATATTCTAGAGGAGCGGATGGATTCTCACATCTCCAGAAAGGTGTCACTAGTCTACTGCTGTCTAACTCTACTTACCTCTGAGAGACTTTAACCCTCACCTCTTTCTCTGCGACTCTGTCTCACTCCTGCTTCTAGTCTCCTTTTGAATTGACCTGATGCTTCTCTCAGCAGCAACTAAGAGTGTAGAATGGGGTATCTGGAGAGGCTCCACAGCCTTTGGAGAGAAGAGCTTCTGCCCAACTCTCTGACTGGTGTTTGTCTTCTCTTCCAGGCAGCCAACACTGAAGGGTGATGAAAAGCCTGTGGCCAGTGTTCGTCCTGTACAGTCCACCCCCATCCCCATGATGCCGCGGCACGTCCCACTTGGGGGCAGTGTGAGCTCTGCCTCCAGCACAAATCCATCCATGAACTTCCCGATCAACTACTTGCAGCGAGCAGGAGTTCTTGTCCAGAAAGTGGTCACTACAACAGGTCAGGAACTCTTGGGTTTTGTTCCAGTAGTATTTTCCCTTTTAAAATGACATTGTTCATTTAGGAAGTATTTAGTAAGCACCTTTTATATTCTGCACCTTACTATACTTGCTGCTATAGATAAAAATGGAGAAATATAGCAATCCTTGATCTTAAGGAATTTACATTCTGCTGAAATACTTTAAAAATAATACCACAGAACTGGTTTTTCTTGACTATGGTGGGTAGAGTCTTCGGAGTACCATAGGGATTGTGGAAATTTTACTGGGACACTTGTGGGTTGTCTCAGATGTTTTCACAGAGGTATAGTGTGTTGAGCCCTGCCTGACTGTAGTAGGGTCAACCAGGTATAAAGGACGGCTGTTGGCCTTCCTGTGTAATTAGAGGACCTCCATTGTCACTTGCTTCTTCCTTTGTGAGTTTGATATATTTTGAGCATTGGGCGGTGGTGGGAGGTGGGCAGTTTATCTGCCCCTGGAAGTGAGTTCTGCGAATTAGAATATTTGAGAAGGAAGCCATTTAATGCTTCTGTATTCCATCTTGTAATTTAGAAATACTCCTAATACATGCATTTTCATGGAAATATCTTATTTGATTTTTCTGAGAATGAAAACAGTACATGTCCATTGTAAAAAATTTGAAACAAGTAAAAAGAATGTCCCTTAACACCAACTTCCTCTACCAATTTGTTGTTTTTTGAGACAGGGTCTCACTATGTAGTTCAGGCTGGCCCTGAAGTCACTATGTAGCCCAGACTGGCTTCGAACTCCAAATAATCCTCTTCCCTCAGCTCCCTGAGTGTTGGGATTTCCGGCGTGCGCCACCACGCCTAACTTCCTGTGACTCTTGAAAACACTCTTCTCAAGGTGTGGGGCAGTGCCGGCAGGGAGAGGATGAAGCCACTTTTGGAATCTAAATTACATGGAGGAGATTCACGCAAATAATTTAGGGAGAAGGGGAAAAAAACTATCTAGAAATAACCATTACCACTAAATGTTTTTCAAAATCAAAACCTTTATGAATTTCTAACTAACACATTCTCACCAGCTTGAACCACCAGCAGTACATGTGTGACTATCCTGTCCGACAGCTTGATCACTGGTGGTACAAATGGATCTAATTGCTTTTATTAATGTTTTACTATAAGATTAATGAAAAGTCTGTTAATGAACCAAATCTAGTTAAAATTATTACAATGATTAAAGTTATTTCATTAAATTAAAAGAAATTTACTTGTATTTGTGAATTTCTTCAAAACATACATAAAGGCAGCTGACTTGTACAGATTATACAAAATGTTATAATGCATTTGACCTCCTTTTTGTGTCCACAGTAACACTCATTTTTTTGAATAATTTTTGATAACATTCTCTAACATTTCTTACATGCATTTCTTGCTGATCCTAAATAAGCTCCTATAAAGTGAACATTTTTCAAATTATTGTGCCTGTGGCATTTTTTCACAGGTTAATAGCTCATCAGGAATTCTCTAAATTTTAATGTGGAAGTCTTACAAGTACCCCATTCCTGGTGTATATTATATGCATTTACAACTGCTGTATCTCAAATTAACTGGGTTATAATTTTTTATGCCATTTTAACGTTTTCCTTAAGAAACTATAATTTGATGGCATCTGGTCTGCTAAATCAACCTTTCTTTGCGTTATTGTAATCAAAAACAAGCTCAAATTTTATGTTACCAGATTTTCTTTTGGTCAGGGGACATGTATGAGTTTTACAAAAAGTTGTTAACATGTAAACAGTTCTTTTATCAGGTCATTTAACTAATGTCACACCAGAAGAATTTTCAGAGTTTATGATTTTGTTGCATTTTTGCTTTGTCTTTGCTTATACTGGTTAAAATTTTGATTTGATCGTAAAAGTACATTTCTTTTTGTAAAAGTTCTTATACTAGGGGTATACTCGAATAACAACTATCTGCATGTAATGTGATGTTCAAATAATAAGCTGTTACTATTTCAGAACAACATCATAAGAATGCCCTTGCATCATATAGTTTGCATTTTTTCCCAACATAGACATGTGAATCATAGTGTAAACATTAGGCAAACATAATTTATGTAATTTTATCCTGTATTGGTGCCATTTTCCCATGGGTGTCTTCACTATAAAATCATACTTTTGTCTATGTCTACATTTTTTCCAGGTTTTACTGCGTTCTTGAATGTATTAATAATTGCTTTCATGCTTTTTCTAAATTTATTCAAAGGGTTCTTGATTCTTACATTTTATTATTGTCAGAGAAATGTGAACAGTTCAAATTAGCCAAAAAATGATTGCATTGCATAAAATCCTTTATACATCTGTTGGCATACACATTATTTTCATATCAGTGCAATCAATTGTCTGGTAATGGTAATGTCCCTGTAATTAATAATATGCCTATAAAAATTTTCATCTCGCTAGGCCTAACATTCTCAGCATTGTAAATGTTTTCTCCTTTTTGCACTAAGGCCGCATTGTATGGCATGTCTATTTGGTTCTTCAACTATAATTTCAAGTATATTATCAGATATGAATAATTTATACAACACAAAAGGATCACTGCAACTAATATTTTTAATAGAAGTTTTACATTTTGCAGTTCCATGTGCTCATATTCTATGTTTCTTTCTGTTGTGGCTGCCATTCCTCTACTTGATTGTCCTACATTTATATCCAGATTCACACTATGTTCATTGAATGTACTGATTACAAGATTATGTTCACTTAACTCTAATGCTTCTTCATCTGAAGAGTAATAGATAGGTCGTGACCTTTTCCTCTGATGAAATTTATCTGATGAATCATCCGTTTTCTGTTTGACACTCTGATGGGAAAAATTTTTACAAAATTGAAGTCCCCTTAAAACTGAAAAACAAGCTGGGTGTAGTGGTGCACTCCTGTAATCCCAGCATTTGGGCGGCTGAAGCAGGAGGATTGTTGTGAGACCAGTCTGGGCTACGAAGTGAGTTCAAGGCCAGCCTGAACTGCATAGTGAGACCATCTCAAAAACAAAAACAAAAACAAAAACAAAAAAAACACCAAAAACCCCCTGATTAAACAAGTAAAGTAATATTTATATATTATTTACAAATGAAGATCCCAAACAAAAATAAGAACCACCAAGGAACAATCAAAGTATAATAAAAGGAAAATTTGCACTGTAATAATCTAGCTGTGAAATAACAATGACTGTTTTGGTTTTAGTGTCTTATGGCAGGAAAAAAGTGCATATACAGGTATTAGCTATATAACACTCAATACTTTTTAGAGACTGAGTGCCCATACTATAGCCCAAAACCCACTTATTTATCACAAAGTGCCAACGCTACAGTTAAACCTGAATACTGACAGTTTAGAAAAAACAATTCATACGTTAACATCTTTTTGTCTTAAAAAACACAGTAATAGACCTTTTAATGATGATATAAACAGCTTTTTTTTTTTTTTTTTGGTGGTATCAGGGATTGAACTGGAAATCTCACACTTGCCAAGCACTTACACTGCTGAGCTACCCATAAACAACTTTTATTTTATTTATTTATTTGCTTATTGATGTATTTATTTGTCTTTGTGCGTGTGTATCTTTTTGAAACAAGGTTTTGCTGTGCAGTTCAAGCTGGCCTTGAACTCACTTTGTAGCCCAGGTTGGCCTTGAACTTGCAGCAATCCTTCTGCCTTCTAAACAGATTTTTATTGAAAGGTAAAAGTTTGCATTCAGAATGCTTTTGCACAATTAATGTAATTTTGCTGTTGTATGCACACTGATAATTTGTCTTTGTCTGGGCAGCTTGACTCATGTGTTGACAGAGAGTTCTTTGTGTGCCCGCTGTGGCATCATGCCATAGTTTCACCACCACTGCTCTGTGACATCAGATGATTGAATTCAAATCAGAGCCTCTTGGCAGCAAGATGTACAAATTACCGCCCCATAGGGAACCTGTTATAGCAAGAGAAATTGATTGGAAAGCTGAACAGATTTCTAAAAATGTCCTTGTTTACATATTCTTTGTTAAGATAACTGTGAAAGGTTCTGCTTATTTCATCTTCCCCAGGTCTGAATGTGTGCTGCACAGAGACTCGTGGGAAACCAGTGAGGGGTTGGGAGAAATGTGTGAATTTCTTCTTTAGTCTGGTTCTATATAATCTAAATTTGACATTTGTCTTTCACTAGATATTGTTATTCCTGGACTAAACAGCTCCACAGATGTTCAGGCAAGAATTAATGCTGGTGAGAGCATTCATATCATCCGTGGGACAAAAGGTGAGAGCGTGACCAAAAGTGTGTCCTCTACCTTTGGTTAAGAGTGCTAGGTTGGGAAATAGAATAAATACATATGGTTTGAACTAGAGGGCTATAGGAGTTATTGTATAACAATGTTACAGTTAGGGGAAGCATGAGAAAATGGCATAGAAATGAACTTAGCAGAGTTGGGTTAAACCCAGAGGATATCAGTCAGTGGCTTAAAAGAAGGGACTTAGGATTCTTATGTTTATATATTTTGCCACTGTTTTGTCATGGAGAATCTTGAGATGGGGATGGGTGGATTCAGAAAACCAAAACTGGAAAGAAAGCAATGTAGAATGGGTCATAAGCCAACATATGTGGAATTCTGTCTTTTTTATCTAATCTCTTGGTGCAGAGTAGGAATCCCAAGAAATGTATCATGTTGGTATTTTATGATCAAATTTTCTAGTGTAATAATATAAAATGTTCACATGTCTCCATCCTCCTTCCAGAGAGAGATAAGATTGCTGGCTTGAAAAATCTGGCCTAAGCAATGTCAAGACATAGTTTAAGTCTGTTTTTTGTATTGGTCATTAACTAAGCTCCATCAGTGTGGCTGCTTGAGGGTTTGTATTCCATAGGCTTTTGTCCCAGCTTCTGTTGGGTTAGAGTATCTGTAGGGTGACTGAAAAGATACCATGAAGTACACAGACACATGAAAATGCTCTCCTTGTCCTTTCGCTGGGCCATTCCTACTGTGGAACCTAGCCCCTTCATGTATTTCTTCCTGTCTTAGAGAAGGGTTGGCAAACTGTGATTCATTGGCCAAGTTTTATCTACTGTCTTTTATCATACCTGCTAGTTAAAAATGGTTTTATATTCTTATTTGGTTGAAGATAAAATAATAATAGAAAAGAATAATATTTTATGATATGTGGCTACTATATGACATGTACGTTTTGATGTCCGTAAATATTTATTGGAGCATAATTGTGCCTCATGATTTTCATGTTACAGAGGAAGAATTAAGTAGTTGCAACAGAGACCTTAAGTTTACTTATAAAGCTGCAAATATTTACTTTCTGGACCTTTTAGAAAAAGTCTTCCAGGGCTGGGGATTTAGCTTAGCAGCATAAGCACCTGCCTTGCAAGCAGGTAGTCGTGAGTTCAATCCCTGGTACCGATGAAAAGGAAAAAGACAAAAAAAAAAAAAAGAAAAAGTCTTCCAACTCCTGGTCTAGAGGTAACCCTGATGTTCCAAAAGCTTAGAGATAGCCCTGATATCACAAAATATATGACATAGCCAGAACTGAAGAGGAGGTAGATTAGTGCCTTATAAGGAATGTAGGCCTTAAATTCTTCCTCCCAAGGGTGAGAGGACATTCAGGCAATAAGGCTGCCTCTTCCCAGATGTTGAGGAGGTCCTGGGCCAGAGTACCTGACAGTATGGGGCAGCAACTTAGTCTGTTTGATAATGCTCTATTTATTTCTTCCATTGCATTCTGGTCTACTCCTTAAGTTCATGAGACTGGACTCTTTTTTTTTTTTTGTCGCTTGTACTCCAGTACTAGAACTGTTCCTATGCTTGGTAGCCTAGTAATCTGTTTGTGGAATAGATAAATATTGTGGGTGACCCATAGCTTAGTATCTTGAGAGACAGTATGAGATCTATTTTTATAGCTACTTCCCAATTCTGGAGTTTTTCAAGAGTGACCTCATTCCACATCTGCTTTTAACATCTGCTTTCTCTTTTTAGGGACATACATCCGTACCAGTGATGGGCGGATCTTTGCTGTCCGGGCAACTGGCAAACCAAAGGCCCCTGAAGATGGTCGGATGGCTGCCTCAGGTGTGGTGGCTAACTTTCCATTCACTTATATGACAAAATTGGTTTGGTTTTGTTTTTTATTAACTTATTTTTAAATACATAGTGTGTATGTGGTTCATCATTTAAAAGACACAAAATGAAGTGGAGTAAAAAGTAAATTTTTCTCTCCCCACATTCCTAGCCAGCCATTGCTTCTCTCTGGATTTACTGTTCTTCTTCAGCAGATGCAGAGTCTGTCTATATACAGGCTGGCCTTGACCTTGCTATGTAAGGCGGGCTGGACTGGAAATCTCAGTCATCCCGCCTCAGCCTCCTGAGTGCTGGGATTACAGCCACTATGCATGACAAGGTGTTGTCTTGTTTTTTCAGCAGTATTCTGTCTGTAGTATAGAGCTTTGTGTCCATCTGCACACACATTTTACACGTGTGTGTAAAATATATGTATATGAATAGGTAGCTTTTTTTTTGTATTTTTGAAACAAGTGCCAACATATACTGTTTATTGCCTTTTTCACATGCCAGTAATAGCTTCTTCCCTATTGTTTCTTTGCCTCATTGAATGTTTAAACTGGATGGGGTAACATAACATTGCTGAGTTGCCTGTTGATGGACATTGAGGTTATTGTTCTACCTCTATAGACGTGTCAGTGTGTCTACAGAACACATTCCTAGAACTGGCATTACCAGGACAAATGTGCATGTGTGGCATATTAACAGTGTTAGGAACTCTTGCCAGGTTCTCCTCAATAGGAATGTTTTTCATTTATTCTCCCAGCACTGAGGTGTGAAAGTTGGACTAATCTTGTTCCTAGCTTTGCATTGCAAAAATTTTCACATTAAACAGGCTTGAAAAACAGCCCTGTGGGTGCCCCTGTCCCCTGCATTTAGATCTGGTAGTTACCATTTTTATAAACCATCTTGTCTTTCTTTGCCTTTCAATGTTTTTCCTTTGCCTTTCTAATTATCAAGTTATTCGTAGGTTGAACACACATCATTTTATCCCTAGATACTTCACACACTTCTTAAGGTTAAGGGTGTTTCTGTGTCCTGGCCCTAGCACCATCATTACATTAGAAGAAATAATGCCTGGTGTCTAGGCTATATTCAGATTTTCTAGTTGTGTCAGTTTGCCTTTCATAGCTGTATATTTTACTTTATTTTATTATTTTTTTTTTTCAGTATTGGGGATTAAATACTGGGCTTTTGCACTGAGCTACCTCCCCAACCCTTTAAAAAATTTTTTTGAGGGGCTGGGGATTTAGCTCAGCGGCATAAGTACCTGCATTGCAAGCAGGCGGTCGTGAGTTCGATCCCCAGTACCAATAAAAATGAAAAAGGCAAAAAAAAAAAAAAAAAATTTTTTTTGGACTGGGTGTGGTGGCACACACATAATTCCAGCACTCAGAAGTCTTGAGGCTGAAGGATTTGTCATGAGTTTGAGGCCAGCCTGGGTTACATAGTGAGACCCTATCTTAATGGATGGATGGTTGGATGGATGCATGGATGGATGGGAGAAGGTCTCATTAAATCGCTAAATTGTTCAGCCTGGAATTGAATTTGTGATCCTCCCACCTCAACTTCCCAGAGTTCTGGGATTACAGGCATGTAATGCTTTATTTTGTTTCTAAACCAGGATCGGACTGCTTCATTCCTCCACTCCCTCCATCACTATCTCTTATCCCCAGAAAAACTGTTTCATATCCATTATCTAATGGGATTCATCTTGCTAGAATATTACAGATTGAGGAAGCTGGGGTGCAGAAAAGTTAATTAACTTTTCATAGATTGACTTTTTTCTGGGTTTAAGATTTTTTTTCATTGAGACTGGAACAAGTTTTCTGGGTGTTGG
This sequence comes from Cavia porcellus, assembly GCF_034190915.1. NCBI lineage: Eukaryota > Metazoa > Chordata > Mammalia > Rodentia > Caviidae > Cavia > Cavia porcellus. The sequence continues at coordinate 54,692,099 of NW_026947488.1, forward strand.
TGATTTTTTTTTTTTTGGTATGGGGCATCAAACTCATGACCTCACATTGCTAGGCAGGTGTTTATGCCACTGAGCTAAATCCCTGGTCCCTGGGTGGTATTGTTTAGGTATCATGCAGTAGGATTGTGGGGACCACATGACAAGACTTTTTCTAAACAGAAATTTTCCTTTTATCATTTTTTGTTTTTTCTCTTGTGCTTCTTGTTCTCATTTCCCTGTATTTTGTCCACAGGTTCCCAGGGGCCTTCTCATGAGTCCACAAGCAATGGCAGACACAGTGCCTCATCACCCAAAGCTCCAGACCCTGATGGGCTGGCCAGGCCTGTCTCTCCTGACAGCCCGGAGATCATCAGTGAGCTCCAGCAGTACGCAGATGTGGCTGCTGCTCGGGAATCCCGGCAGAGCTCCCCAAGCACCAACGCCACCCTACCTGGCCCCCCAGCCCAACTCATGGAGACCAGTGCTGTTCCTGGGACAGCTCTTGGAACTGAGCCACGGCTTGGGGGTCATTGCCTCAATAGTTCCCTCTTGGTGACTGGCCAGCCCTATGGTGGCAGGCACTCAGTGCTGGACTTAAGGGGCCACAAACGAAAGTTGGCCACTCCACCTACCGCCCAGGAGTCATCCCGCCGGCGGTCCAGGAAAGGCCATTTGCCAGCCCCCATGCAGCCGTATGAACACGGGTATCCAGTCTCTGGCGGTTTTGCCATGCCACCTGTCTCCTTAAACCATAACCTCACCACCCCCTTCACCTCCCAGGCAGGGGAGAACTCCCTGTTTATGGGTAGTACCCCATCCTACTACCAGCTGTCCAATTTGCTGGCAGATGCCCGCCTGGTGTTTCCAGTGACTACTGACCCTCTGGTGCCAGCAGGCCCTGTCAGTTCCTCTTCCACGGCTACCTCAGTCACTGCCAGCAACCCCTCCTTCATGCTCAACCCCTCTGTACCAGGGATACTCCCCAGCTATTCACTCCCTTTCTCACAACCACTCCTGTCCGAGCCGAGGATGTTTGCGCCTTTTCCTTCCCCTGTTTTGCCCAGCAACCTCTCACGGGGCATGTCTGTCTACCCTGGCTACATGTCCCCACATGCAGGCTACCCAGCTGGTGGCCTTCTCCGGTCCCAGGTGCCTCCATTTGACTCACATGAGGTTGCTGAGGTGGGCTTCAGCTCCAATGATGATGAGGATAAGGATGACGATGTGATAGAAGTCACTGGGAAATAGCTGGGAAGCCCCTCCCCACCTCATTTGGGGGTTCCAGCAGTTTGCCCACCATGCTGGAAAACAGTGATCTGGGCTCCTGAGAATAGGATACTTGGCAAGATGGAAAAGGAAGAAGACAAAGAAGAATAGTTGGCTAGAGTGGCAGAGCTCTGTTGCTGTTTAACAAAAAAGGCAAAAAAAAAAAAAAAAAAAAATTTCAACAGAGCAGCAATAGCAGGAAATCAGGGACCCAAAACTGGGATGGGGGGGGTGGGTAGGGTAGCTGCCTGCCTCTCTTCCTTCCTGCCTAGCTTTTGCTGTCTGCTTGCTGTTTTGCCCACCTGAGTGTAGAAGCTCATATCCCCTTTCTGGCTTTGGGAACATTCTCTCCCAGTAGAGCTACCTTACCAGGTGACTAGCTTGGCCTGGGGAGGGGAGGGGCGGAGGAAGGGCGGGAAGGTGAGTGAGACAAGGAGGGTGGGCAGAGGGAGCAGACTGAGATCCTGTGTGAAGTGGGGTCTTTTTAGGGTTTGGGAAGGAAGCAGACCAGGTATGTGTGAGTGTATGTGCGAGTGTTAAGTGTGTGTGTAACATGGCAGGGTGAGTTGGGAGGGGAGGGAGGGAAGAAGTAAGGGGAAATTTAAAAAAATGAATTTATCTTTTTTAAAATGGAAATCAAGAGTGTGGTGGTTCATGGCAACTATTACTGGAACATCCAGGTGAGCCCAGAAGAGCCATGGAAGTCGCACGTTTCCTTCTAGCTGGGTGAAAAGAAGGCTCAGCTAACTCAAGTCGCTGGTTTTCAGAGCCACATTTGTTTTAGAATTTGGGGAAAACTATGAGAGAACATGGGCATTACCAATCTCTGTCTCTTTCCCCATGTCCATCTCTGAGCAGATCTCCCCTCCTCAGTGAGAGGGAAAAGCACTGCAGTGTGAGGGAGAGGTCATGGAGTTGTGGCTGGAAGACATTATTCACAAGGGCGGAACTAAACCCCCAGCTGCCTATCGTGGTGGCCTTTCCTCTTCTTTCCTCCTTCCACGTTAGAGAGCTCCATGTTAATTTATTTCTTATGGGAAATTATTTATTATTTGGATTTTTGATGTGTCTTTTTTTTTTTTTTTTTTTTTTTTTTTTTGGTGGTGGTGGTGGGAGGTTTGGGATATAGAGGGTGGGAGGTAGAGAGGGAAATTGTAAGATATTCTGGACCCCATAGCTCCTGGTGAAAAAATATCCTGGGTGGATGCTGAATTGACCAGGAAAAGAGGATCAGCCAGGGGTTAAACAGCCATGTTTTGGGTCTCGGGGTGTGAGAGAATCTTGAGACTGGTGCTGAGACTCATTCCACAGAGATCCAAAACTTGGGATCATGGAGTTTGTTTGCTATTGGGAAATAAATGACCCCCAAATATGGAGCTGTGTCTTCAGATGATCTTAGAGGGCAGCTCTCTATGCTGAATAGTGGAACTGTAGGTATGCAGCTGCTGAGTTGGGGGAGTGGATGATTGATTCCTGTTAGGAATCAATAGCTTCCCCAGCTTGTCAGGTAAACATTGTAGGTCTGGTGTCTGCTGCCTCCATCTTGGAAGGAGCCAGAAGGAACCTTTCCTCTGTAGCAGCCTTAGGTCTGGCTTTTGTCTTAGAAGAACAGGAACACAGTATTCATTCTGGTATTTTCTTCTTTGCTGACAATGCCAGGGAAGGGGCATCTAGTACTTAAGCATAACACTGGCTGTCTTCTATTGGTGTATACTGTTGTTCCCTTTCACACTCACTCTCTCTCTCTCTCTCTCTCTCTCTCTCTCTCTCTCTCTCTCTCTCTCATATTTTGCCAGGTAGCTCTTTCTGATGAACAAATTTTGGCTGGCTTTAGAGCCACCTACCCATGGCTTCTCTCTTGATTGGGCATTTGCTGCACCTGCCTCTTCCTAGCCCAGGTGATTGGCAGCTTAACCTCCTGTACCTCTTTTGATCAGCTTGTTTCTCCATTGTTGGGGACCCTTAGTATACTCGGGGGTATTGTTCCTAGTAAAGAGACCAGGAGATGGCTGCTGTGTGTGTATATATGTGTCTGTGTGTATGTCTGTGTCTGTGTGTCTACCCATGTTTGTATGCTGTCCAGTAACACCAAAAGTGGAATTTAAGAAGCTTTCTTTGTTTTCATAAGCACTCTGTCAGACCCTTAACTCTTCTACTGATAGAAGCCTTAGATATACAATATAGCTATGCAAATTGTTTTAATAATTTTTAAATAGCAGTTCCAACTAGTGCTTTCTCTGGCCAGATGCATCCCAGTGATGGATGGTAAAGGGTTTCACCAACTGGAGTGGGCTCTCAGGTTGAGGCTAGTGCAGTAGTAGTGAGTTAGTCTGGATTTACAATTAGAACACATTCAGAACCTGGGTTACATTAATACTTCTTGGCCCCTGGAGCACAGGGATCCCAGAGAGGGGTGCGTGCGTGTGTGGGTGTGTGTGTGTGTGATCTGAGGAAAGATATAGTTACTAGAGGGACAGGCCTTTGACGTTGCCAGAAAGTAAATGGGTGTTTGGAGAGCAGTGCTTCTGTGCTACCTACCTAGTAGTTCCAGAGCGGGAGTCTTCCCTTCAGTCAGTAAAGGCCATAATTCTGGAAGACCGACCTGTCTGTCTAGAAAAGGGTTTCTCTGATTTTGTGCAGCTCCTGTTGTGCAGGGCTACAGGTAAGATGATGGGAAATTGATGTGCAACCAGTTCCTTTTTAAATGAACCTGAAAACATACTGATTCTCTGATTTTCCTCTTGTTCTCTTTATGTGTGCTGGTGGGCAAATCTGTGAGCACACAAAACATCTAAGGAAGCAGGAAGTAAGTGTCTTGGAGCTTGAGCACCTTGTTTTAATTTCCTTGATCAGAAACACTTGGTGGTTCTGCTGCTTATTATCCAGGCCTGATAGACAGGTGGAATGCTGACGGTTTGGGAAAGGCCGATCAAGCTTAGGCATTTTCGCTCATCTTCCATGGCATATTGTCAAGGGGGTCTCAAGTTCATACATCTGGGGTGGCCTAAGTTCTTACCTTGGGGAACATTATACTAAGTGATTTGGGATTATTGTATGCAATGATGGTTGATTTCTTTTTCTTAATGTCTGTGTGGATAAAGACTGCTGGCTAGCTATTTAAGAAAGGAAGTAAGTGAACTCCATTGGATCAGATCTTTATCAGAAGATTGGAAATTAGTGAAGCCCTTTTCCTTTAGACTTGTGATGCATAGCATTTATCTCATCTCCTCACTCATCAATTTTCCTGGTCCTTGGAACTTTCTTGCCTAGGAATTAATGTGTAAACTCTATACTCATGATTCATAACTCCCACTTCAGGAGCATGAAGCAAAGAGCTGCAATAAGTCTTGCTGATTAGTTGAAACAACCAAATTTCAGCTATCTGGGTGGGACTGTCATTAGCCAGTTGTCATCAGAGGACGGCTCTCTGTGTCGTTTGTTTAAGGCTAGCATTCATTGCTCTGGAACTGTCTTCATCCCATGAGGAAGGTCCTCTGGGGCTTTACATTCCTTATTCTGCTGTTCCTATGATATGACCTCCTGCTTCTCAAGTTCCTTTTGATTTCTCAGATGACCACACTCTTCCTTGTGAGCCATGGTCTTCACTCAGCTAGGTGATTCTTCCCCTACCAAAGTTCTGAAAGGTCATAACTCCCTCAAGGTACCCCCAGAAGACTTTCTGTCCTTCTGCTTACTATGCCCTGGAAATCAGCACCTCAAGGCCTATTTGAGAATGCTGCACTCTCTGTTGCTCACCTTTAGATTCAGTTTCCCTCCTACTAACTCTTCTCTTCACCCTGTGTATTCCACTGTGACTTCCTCAGTGTCTGCTCTGTGCCACTAGCTTGGCTCTAGACCTTTTAAGAATACCTGAGTCTTACAACGATGAACTTCAGCAGGCAGTTCTACCTTCTTTGCTCTTCAGGGACCCAAGTCTGTTCCTTTCCCCTCTTTGCAGGTATACTTGATGTAGTCACTTAGTGTGGTGGGGAGAGGTAGCCAGGTAGGCTGTGATCTGCAGTGCAGAGGGATTGGGAAGGAGCAGTTTGGGTAATTTGCTACCACTACTGGGGATGGTATTCAGATGAAAGGGGCACTTCATACTGTGACCTAACCCAGGACCCTCCCTGGAAGAGAGAGCTCAGTCCAGCTGTGTGAGTATGTGAGTGTGTGCGCTCAGGTGCACCTGATATAAAATGACTAATATCTGGTTGCATTACTCAGGGTGGGCTGGGGACTCACCAGAAAAAGCCCCTAAGCCTTCCCCAGACAGACCTTTTTCTTGTACCGGAGAAGGTCCAGGTGGGTTGAGGGGGTCTCAACGATGGATAACCACTAAGGCCACACTGCTGCCAGGGTGGGAGCGGGGAGGGAGATGAGGTAGCCCTAAGGCCCTGGTACTTGGCTTTGGTTTTCTGTCTTCTTTCCTCAGGACGCCCCTGAGGCCTGGGACCTGTGCCTGGCTTAGAGGAGCATCTGTGGCTGGGCAGTCCAGCTGCTGGTGTGATCATGGGCTTCCCTCCTCTCTCAGCAGGGCAGGCGCTTCTGCCGCAGAGACTGGGCAACTGGCTGTTTCTATAACATATTTATTTTTACTTGTGTTTCATGTCACTTTTTTAAAAAAGCAAACAGAACAATTGTAAGTCAGTATAACTGCCTATCAGTTTTCTTTATTTCTCTTTTTGTAAAATAAAGTTTAAACTCAAGAAGGCAGTGTTGTTTGATTAAGGAATTATCTAGGTGGCTGTTTTAGCTGAGTGTTGGAAGGAATATTATTAATGTCAATGGGTACTGGGGCACTTGGGGAAGAGAGAGGCAGGAACAGAGAGCAGACTGATGGCAGGCTTTGTTAGCTGTGTAGTTCACTTGGCCTTTTCTACCTTTGCTTCCATAGAGAGGTTTGGTTGTTCTACTACTGCACTTCCAGGCTCTTAAGGAAACAGTGAAGCTGACCTTAGTGTGTTTGAAGCTAGCTGGTCCCCAGCCATGGCAAGTCCTGCAGGGGTGGCCTTGTCCTGGCTGTGAGTGGCTGAGAATTGGACCAGCAGCTGGGCGATGGTGTGTCTTCAGGTGATTGTTGATGGCAGCATTGGAAAGCATTTGCGCTGCATGTGCACTCTCTGTCATGTAAGTTAGGGAAGAAGGAGATAGGCTATTCTAGTTATGCAAGTTTAAGGGGAATTTCCTGGGGAAACATTCTCTAGAAATGTACAAGGGGAACCGAAGAGTCTCTGTGGAGATTAATGGATCAGAAGAGGGTAAGAGGAGACAAAGTCCAAATCTGGGCTAATGATAGGGATTGTCATGTAGGAATGGGAGTGAAGAGTGATTGGAAGTCTGGGTGAGCAATTTCGGACCTATTTCAAAATGTGAGAAAAGTGCTTTTCGAAGTACGCTGCTGCCTCCGGGTGGTAAATTGGGGTCTCGCAGGGGTCCTGGTCCTGCCAAGGATGACGCCTGCACTGCTTAGAAACAGCTTAGCAGGCAGATGGCCTGCAGCCCCAGCGGCAGGCAGACTATCCTTCCATACCACAGTGCTGAAGCTCCTGAGGCACATGTCGAACTTTGCTGTGGGGCTCTGGAATCTCCAACCAAGCTAAGGAAGTGAGCAGAGATGACAAGATGAGGAAAGGGGAATCCAGACAGTGGTTTCCTGGGAGAAGCTTACCAACTTTGAAGAAGTAGGAATCACAGTGCAAATCCTGAAGGCAGAAGGTGTCTTTCTCTTATCTACTACCTCCATGCGCCCTCCGTGTGTCACAGGAAATGCTTCTAAGTGGATCCACCATCTGCCTGGGGCGGCTGGTAATATGTGGTTGATACTCATAGCTAAGTCAACAATCATGGCCTGCTGGCCCTTCTCTGAATGCCTATTCTGTCAGTTTGCCTGGAGTAGTGGGACAAACTGTCCTGTGGACAGGTCTGTGCAATAATGGGATCCATAAGATATACTGCCCTGTGGTTGCTGATTTTTTCTGCATCTACTTTCTTTGTATGTCTCAAACAGCAATCCTTGTCAGAAGCACCAAGATACCCTTGGCCCAGTTTGTCTTATTGCCAAGTTTATGTGAATGGTAGGCACTTCCCCCACGTCCTCTGCTAGGCTTCTCGGGGTAGGGGTGGGGGGGGGGATGCCCCTAAAAGTATGAGCTCCAGGCGGATCAAGCTTTTGGTTTTGTCCCACTCAGTATTCCCAGCCCCTGAAGCTATCTTTTCAGGAAATGGTACTCCATAAATGTTGGGTCGACATTACTCATGGATGAGTGGAGTCAAGAAGCAGATACTTGCGCTGTCTACAAGTTGGATCCACAAGTTTTCCAAAGCCCAGATGGGATTCAGCTTTCTCTGTAAGGGGCAGCAGGTGGTCCTGCCCTGCTTGGTTCCCAGGCCTGCCATAAAGCCTCTGTGAGAGAAAGCAGCAGGAGCAAAGATGGTGCAAATGCTAGAGGCTGACCCAGAGGTGTCCCTCCTCGCTAACCTGAACCCCAACCTGGCACTCTGTCGCGGGCCACTGAGCTGACTTCCCCCATGGTGCAGCCCAGCTTTGCTTGGATGCCTCCACCAACCCGGATACTCCGGGGTGTAGCTCAGGTCCCCTCCATAGTTGGGTAGCTGGAAGAAAATAAGCTTTGGTGGGTTCCGCCCCTGCCGGGTGAGCTGGGTATAATCGTGTTGCCACGGAGACAGGGCGGGGCAGGCCTCCGCCTCCAGCGTCTCTGGCGCAGGCGCCCACGGCCCTGGCCGCCTCCCGCCGCGAGAGGGGGCGGGGCGAGCGTGAGCAGCGGGCACACGCAGGCTCGGCGGCCCGACTCGGCGTCTGTAGGCAGCGGCTGAGGTGAGGGCCGGGCGGAGCAGGGGCGGCCCCGTCGCCGGGGTGTGGGCCTGGGCTCCCTTTCCGCGCAGGCTGCACCTCAGGGCTCTTCGCGACCCCTTTGTGGTCTCCCAGCCTAGACGGTTCTGTAATTTTTCGTCTCGCGCGAACACCTAGCCCGCCAGGTCCGAGGCCCGAAGGCGAACCTGGTCGGTGCACCGAGGCCATGCAGACGGGGAAGAAGGGGCGAGAAGTCACCTTTAACTCCGCTCTGTTGCAGAGGCCGCCCGCTCCTCCCATCAGCAAACTTTGGTTTCCCATAAGTTGCAGAGGTGCGTAGCCTCTGTGAGGTGGTGGGCGAAGAGAAGGGGCCGAGCAACCGAGAGAGGCTCCAGAGATGGGAAGCTGAGAGCCCAGAGCCGCAGGCGTTGCCCTTCTCCAGTGCGGGTGCGCGGAGCCGCGACCAGCGCTGTCCGCTTTGGCTCCAAGTTTTGCGGGTGTGGGGTCCTTTAGGGGCCTGCCCCTGGGCCGAGGCACACGCGAACCTGCTCAGGAAGCTGCTTCTGGCAGCCTCCCCGACACCTGCCTGCTCCTGGGGGAGACTTCTGTCCAGCGCTTCAGACCCGAAGGGAAACTGAGGCACGAGAAGGCACAACCTGCCCAAGGTTGAAAGGAGGGGCTGTTTCGGCTCAATGCGTGTTGACTGGAGCTCTCCAGGACAGGATCCTGAGCTGGGCTCTAGTAAAGAGCCCCAACACTTTGAGGCTAAGTTTAGCCTCAGATTTTCCCAAGGAATCTTAGGTGGTTACCGAGACCCGGTGGGCTTTCCCTGGAAAGGGGTTAGTCAGGGCATGAGCCCTTGCTGACTGGTTGTTTCCTGGGCTGGGGTAACTGTTCCTTTCCGCCCGCAGCACTGGAGCACTTGGCCCCTGCTGCCCTGGATGCCATGAGTTGCTAAAAGTCAGCCTGCCTGAGAAGGTGAGCCCTGGTCCTTTCCCTTCCTTTCCTCTTCGCTTGTGGGGGAAATGCATTGCCCTTTGTCTTTGTGGTGCTGACCAAGCCTCTGGGGCCCACAGGAACATTCCTCACCCCTTCTTTTCAGAACAGTTTGGGAGTCCAGAGGAAGAGAAAGATGGAAGTTTAAATCCTTCTTTTTTGGATACTGACCTCAGGGCCTTCACACTGAGCTACATCCTCTGCCCTGTTTTTATTTTGAAAAGATTTCAATAAGTTGCCCAAACTGGGCTAGATCTTTTGATCCCCCGTCTCAGCCTCCCAGAATGCTGAGATTACTTAAGTTCCCTTGAAACAGGAATTATGCCTCTAAGAGGATAGGTCAGAGTGAGAGTTTATCACTTCCAAGGCAAGTGGTGGCCTAGATGCTGAGAGCTTCGCAGCTTTTGGGTTCAGAGATGTCCAACATGGAGTAAATGTTTGGTCTTTTCTGGAAGCCAAGAAGGAGAGGATGTAGAATTAGGGTTTTCATTGCCTGAATTTTGGTTCAGGTGGCTCCTCCTTTTAAAACCTGTGTGTCCTTGAATAAATGTTAACTTCCAACTACATTACTTGTTTCCTGATCTGTACCTACTTTGTTGGATTGTGTTGGGGATGGGTATAGCAGCTGGGTTTCAGTAGACTATTATTATCATTAAGAAAACAGGGATGAACCTAAGTGAAGACACAATGAGTAGGACAGGGAGTGCATGCAAGGAAGATAATGAAACTGCCAGGCAGGGATACAGTGGTGAGAAGACTGGTGGGAGGTGCTTCATTCTCTGACAGCAGAGATTTAGAGATGTACTTGGCTTTTTTGTGAGACAGAATGTGCTTGTTTATTCCAAAGACAAATTTTCTGCGTAATATTTTCACTGGGAACAAATATTTCCTTAGAGCTAAGTTTTCCATAGGGTTGAAGCATTGCCTTTTCAGTTCCAAACCTTTTAAGTTGTAAATACTAATTTTGTTTTTGGTTCAGGGATCGAACTCATGACTTTGCACTTGCCAGGCAGGGACTTAGCTACTGAGCTAAATCCCTGACCCCAGTAAATACTAATTTTTTAAGTGACTGAAGTGGCAGTGTTCCTCAGGCAGGCCTGTGTTTCCTTTCCTGTGTAAACAGTACTCTGCTCTGTGTGCTGTGAGTCCTGCCTCCCTCCCGTCCCCTTCAGGTGAAGCCCTCTGGAAGAGGGTTAGGCCTCTGGCTCAGAGCTCCATGGTGGCCTTGAACGATTCACACACTGGCCTCTGTGTTGATTCTGGACCTGTCCTGTATAGTTTCTCTGCCTCTTAAGAGTGACGGTTACTTCCTCTTCTTTTGTGTTTCCACGTCTAGCAGCCTTTTCCTCCTCTTTCTGTTTCTAATCTGTGGGCTGGGGAAGTACAGTGAAGTTTGTTAGCATTGGTGGTTCCTGTCTGAAAAGCTCAGGTTGGGCTTTGTTCAGCTCTTCAGACTACTGCTGAATGGATAAGCTTATGGATAGCAAGGTTCCTATAGGCCAGATGTGCTTATCAGCAAAGGAGTTTCCTATAGAATGTTTTTCCTGCAGCACATTTTTTGCCTCATGCTTTTCCTTTTTGTGTGTGTTTGGACCCTGACACTTGTCTGTCCCCAGTCTCGTTGTAGTGTGTGAGGCTTGGAGAGGCTGGGCTTGACAGTGGCTCAGCTGTGGGAAGGAAGAGGCAGTGAGAGGAAAGAGACTGGTAGTAGCTGGTCCATCTTCAGGGAGAATGCTTTGTCCTTGGATGACTCACTCCTCTGCCTCTCTATGACTCAGTTTCTCCAGATGTGACCAGGGCTGTCAGCTGCCAGATCGAGCTGCTCCAAGAGCTTCAATGACAGTGATTAAGAAATAGAGGCTTGTGACTTCAGTCATCCTTTGTGGCTCCCTTCTGGGTCACTCTATGTGTAAACACTTCTGGCCTTCCCCCTTCTGGGTCAGAGCAACCAAGGCAGGTTAAGGTTAAGGTTGGGTCAGAACCCGCCGGCAGGCAGGTGAACATGGTCAGAGCAGGATACCAGCCTCCTCTCCCTTCTGTCTCCTTTGCAGCTGCCTTGGGGTGTGGTGTGGGGGGCCCAGCGCCATGTCGGACCTGCTACTACTAGGCCTTATTGGGGGCCTGACTCTACTACTGTTGCTGACCCTGCTGGCCTTTGCCGGGTACTCAGGCCTGTTGACTGGGGTGGCAGTGAGTGCTGGCTCGCCCCTCATCCGCAACATCACTGTGGCCTACAAGTTCCATGTGGGGCCCTATAACGACACCGGGCAGCTTTTCACTGAGAGCTGCTGCATCTCCCCCAAGCTCCGCTCCATTGCTGTCTATTATGACAACCCTCACACGGTAAGGAGCCTCCATGGAGTTCTACCCCATGGATGGACCTGGGCCAGGCTTGCGGGGTGGGGTTTGGGGACGGGATTGGGTGGGGGTGCATTCTGGGGAATGGGTGGGAAAGCCTTTGACCTGGCTCTGTAGACTACTTCCGCTTTGAACTTGAAACCTCTTCCATATTTAGCCTAGTTTTCTGCTTCAGGCATCTATTAGCTGACTTCTACTTGCCTAGAACTGATTCTGCTTGCTAATGGCATTTCTTAGAGCAGTGGACTATATCACTGGGAGTCCTTAGCTTCGGCCTGGACTTGGGTCTCTTTGCTCCTCTTGCTGTCCTTTTTTCGTCTCCACAATTTCTGCACACTCTTCGAAGTTATGTCTTATTTCTGTGCTTTCCCTCTCTCAGCTTTCCTGCTGTGTATAAACCCTCGCAACCTCTTGGCATGGGGTATGGAATCCTATCTCTCCAGCATTCTATGCCTCCTGACCCAGTGATGTGACATTTCCTTAGACTTCAAGCTGTCTAATTGGAAGAGGGCCAAGTGGAACTAGATGAGATACTCAGAATGTCCAGGATGCTGGAGTTGGAGACTAATCCAGCATCACAGGCACCCTGTGGGCGTCTGGCTGTCCTACAGCTACAGTGAGTCAGGGCTTGCCAATGTAGGTCTCTTGCCATGCTATGGGGTGATGCTGCCTACAGCTGGATGGGCTGACAGCCTGCCGAGGACTCTTCAGTCTGTTGCCAAACCATGGACTTGGAATCCCCACTCACAGTTTCCTTGTCTGGAGAGTTCAAGTGGGCAGTTCTTCAAACCTGCCTGATGCCTGCTGATCAGGCCTCACTAGGTGCACTCAGCTTAGAGAAGGGTGTGCTGATTCTCTGTGTGTGCCAGGTGCTGCTTTCAGCTGTACTCTGCAGGGGAAACAGACCTTGCCCTGTGCTCAGGAAATTGTGTGGTGGCAAGTTAGCCTCACATGAGTCATTCTCTAACAAAACGCTGGCTTTCATGCCTACAGAAGTTTGAGGTTCAGATTTAGGGAGGGGGCCTCCAGTCTGCTGGTGAGGCTTCAAGAAGAGTAGGTTTTAGTAGAGCTTTCTTACAATGAGCAGGATTTGGAACTGCCATAGAGGGCCACTTGACTATGGAGCAAAGGCTTGGAGACGAGATGGTAAGGAAGGGTAGCCAATGGACATGTGGGTGGAGAAAGAGGTAGAAAGTTTCTTTGGGCCAGGTTTGGGGGGGGTTGCTGACAGGAAGGGAATGGCACCCTTTTCCAGCTTCATTTTAGGCAGCTACCTGGAGGGCAAGAGGAAGAGGGAAGGAAATGAGGTAGAGAGACCATGGAAGAGATGGGCTGTGTGCCATGGGCTGGTTGAGGAATGAGACAGGAAGGTTTATAGCCAATGCTGGGATATGGCACTGACTTAATGCCAGGTGGGACAGGACAGATGCTGGACTGTGGAAGCTGTTAGACTAGAGGCCTGGCTCTTACTGTGTCAGATCCTGTAGTGGATGTTCTTGGCTCTCCTTTGCCCTTCTCTGCTCCTTGCACCTCCTTCACTTGGCCCCACCTTCACAAGGCCCCTTGTGTTTGCCTTTTTTCTCCTCAGCATTTCCACATATTCTGTTCAGTTTTTTTTTTTTTTTTTTTGGTACTGAGAATCACTCACGACTTTGCTTGCTAGGTAAGAGCTATGTCACTGAGCTATATCCCTAGCCCTTCTACATGTTCTGGAAGCCTCTTGGGTTACAGGTGCTAATTCCAGGATGGGAAAGCCCATGGTAGCAGGTATTCTGGGCTCAAAAGCACATAATGTTTCTGAGCCTCGTTTCCTTATTTGTAAAGTGGTGGTAAAATGCTTCCTTCACTGAACCTAGGCTGGCAAAGGTTCAGTGAAGCGACAAGGTGAGGCATTCATTCCAGCATCCAGCTCTCAACATGTTTAACAACTGCTAAGGAAAGGGTGGAGAGAAACATATTAGCATATGCTGATGTGGGTAGGCTAAGCACTGTGACCTGGGCCTAGACCCTGTTAACATTTGGCAAACGTAAAGGATGAATGGACAGTTTAAGGTGACCCTTGTGATTTTACCTTAGTCCTATGTCATTCCAGAAGATACCACATTTAGAGCTGGCTCATACCCTCACACTGGAATGGCTCAGGGACATGGATCCTTATCTACTCTGGGACCTAGGTGGTGCATTTTATTCCTTGTGGCTTGTAAATAGGAACCGTAGACCTTTGTCTTCAGGTACTCATGACAATTACAGACCATCTGGTCTAGAAGGACCTGAGACCTCCTGAGCTACATTCTGATGTTATAGGAGCAGGGATGGAGTTAGAGTAGGTGGGAGGAGGAGGTGCAGATAGCAGGAATGAGGTACTGATCTCATACTTTCTTGTCTTCCTTCAACAGATTCTCGAGCACTGGATTTGTGCCAGTCTGTGTGCTGAGTACCAGGGCAGTGTGGGGGCCAAGGGCCCAGCCTTCAGGAGCTGTCAGGGTGAAAGTGTCTGGATGCCCTGACATGGTCCTGGTTGGATTTATTCATGCCAGGTGGCTGAGAACCTAGGCTTGGTGCTCCCTAGGCTGCCTCTGCTAGCTGTGTCTAATGTGGGGCCCTGTGTATCTGGTTCTTGGATAAAGAGAGGGTGTAGACCGACCTATTGAGTATCTCACCTCCACTTCTCCCTCTGCAATCCAGCATTACAGGGAGTATATGCTCCTGGGAGTATGTGGAGGAGTGAAACAGTGAGACTGTTTCAGGCTCTGTGAGTAGGGCAGTGAATAACCACATTAGAAGTGTCACCTGGCTTTGAGGTGTGGATTGACAGCTTCCTAGGCATAGCCTGGGTTAGGTCAGGGGAGGCTGGTTACTGAGAAAAGTCTTGTGCCTGTCTACACTTGGAGCTAGAAAGTAGCACAAGAAGGCATAGCACTGAGGCAGGAGGGTGGCAGTGGCTGAAGACTCCTTCATGTTGGATGGTTCTTGATCCTGGAGTCCTCTTGTATGGGGGAAGGCTGAGGTCTGGGCATACGGTTTCTGTGAAGCAGGAAGAGGGACGTCCATTCTCTGGGCCTGAAGGAGGAAGGAGAGAGCGTGTGCTGGCAACTGAACAGGCCCTGGCAGTGGCTCATACATGTCCCTCTCCAATCTAGGGCCCAGAATTCAAGATACCTGAGTTCCAGACATGAGGGTCAGTGTGGTGTCAGTCACAGACCTACCCATCCTCACGCATAACTGGTCTGCACTGCCCTCACCTAGCAGTGAGGATGGGTCCTGGTAGGAAAAAACTACTCTGCCCTCAGTGCCCTTTATCAGATGGCAGCTTGGGTTTGACCATGGACTGCGGCTTCTCCTTCTGGGCGTGGATCTGGAACCATCATTGTTAGAGGGGAACCCTTAGTGTTGGAGGGGTAAGAAAGCTTGTGTGCCTTACTTGATCCTGTCCTGAGGACAGGAGCTAGTGGCTGGACTGCTATCTCAATGCCCATGGCTTTGTCTTGTCTGTTGGTCAGCCTGGTCCTTCATTTCTTAATCCACCTTCTGCTTCTGCCTCATAGATGATGCATTTGTGGTTAAGCAACCTGCCTACCGGCTCTGTGGGAGCCCAGCTGAAATAAGAGGATAGGGCAGCGAGTAGCATTTACCAGACCAAGACTAACCTGGATTTGCTGTTATCTACCACCTAGCAGCAAGTGCTTGCCCTTACCACAGATGGTGCTGGGGAACTGGTGGCGCACTGGGGTCTGCCTTTAGGAGGCTAGACTGTCATGGAAGTCCCTGCTTCTCTTACAAATGAGAATTGAAGCCTGGAGCTCTATTAGACCTGTGCCACCCTCCCTTCTCTGTGCATGTGAATAGCCCCTCATGATCTCCCAGAGGCACTCAGGTCAGATAAGAGTCAGGGAAGGGATGAGGAGCTTAGGGGCTAGGCACAGTCTGTCCCTTACCCCAGTTACCTTGGTACTGGCCAGGCTTTTGCTGTAGAGCAGGTAATCTGTGGGACAGGTCTGAAAAAACAAGCCCTTATCTGACCATTAGTGCTGCCCTTGGTAAGGGGGTAAGGTGAGGTGATTGGAGAAGGCTTTGGATTCACCCTTTGAGTTTGAACTGAGGCCCCACTGCTTACCAGTCTGTGACTCTGGGTGAGTCACCTCATCTGTCTGTCTGTTTGTGTGTTGAATGGGAAAGAAAGAATCCCTTATCTCAGGTTCTTCTTTTTTCTTCCTTGGTCTTATTTTTGGTGATTGGGATTAAACCTAGGGTCTTGTACATGCTGACCCACACCCCATGTTAGGCTTTTACTTTTTGTGGGACTAAATGGTGAGCATAAGGCCCAATCTTTGACCCCGAATAGCTGTTTAGCACTTGAGACATCTGGCCTTGCCTCTGAAATTCTTTATCACTGGGCCTCTACTTTGAAACCCTGCCTTCCCGCCCAGGTTGCTGGGCTGTGTCAGGAGGCACGATGTAGGGAAAGGCCATTGTGTACCCTGTTTCTAGCCAAGGCCTAGTTCTCAGACTTTTGAGTGGCTATGGGTTGTGTAATCCAGCTCTGGAGCAGATCTGTTTAGGTTTGAATCCTGCTCTAGCGCTGTCTTTCTGTGTAACCTTTGCTGAATGGCTTATTTCCTGGGCCTCAGGGATGGGGTTGAGAGTAGTGTGTGCCATGCAGTGCTGTTCAGATTTGATGAGCAGATTAGTAGAAGGCGGAGGCTGGTGCCAGTGGTGAGGCCTTGTCAGATATTAGCTGTTGTTAGGAGTATGTTTCTGGAGAGTGGAAGGAGAGCAAGCTTTCTGAAAGAATTCTAGGTGGAAAGTCTCAGGAAGCTGAAACCAGCCTCCCTGAGGCTGGCATCCTGCTGCCTCCTTTTTCCTCCAAGCCTGAAGTATGGGTCGTGACCTCTGGCCTGGTTATCTGTATTAGCACTTGTCCTGGCTAGTGCCTGCCCCAATGTGCCTTTGGGCATCAGCTGCCCCTGAGGCTTGGTGTTAGTCTGTAGCATCCAGGAGAGTAAACAAGGCCCATTGTCCAACTTCTGCAATGAAAAAGCACCACTGTTCTATTCCCCTGGGAGTACAAGCGAAGGACACTACCTTTACTTCTCCCCTTACTTTGTGTAGGTCTGGGTTAGGTTGCCTGGCATGGAAGGAACCAGGGCAGCCCTCAGGCCCTGGGACTGGCAGATGGTCCAGCTCTCTATGTTGTTGTGGGGTTGGGGATGGCTGTTGGTACCGAACTCGATGTACACCATTTCTTTTACCTTGATCCTGAAAGATGGTAATCTTGTCCTGTTCCTAATACCAGTGAAGTGCTGGCCAGGCAGGGTCCTTGGGTGACTCACTTTGATATGGCCAGACAGCACAGTATTGTCAGAACCCTGTGAGGTGTTTACAGAAGGGAGAATGGAGCCAGTCCTAGGACCATCATACCAGAAATCTTCAGATTCCAAGCAGACTGTGCTCTTGTCTTTGGACAGTGGTGCACACCCAGAGGAGATGCCCTGGACTCTGGCTTGTTCCTCTGTCTTTCCTGGTACTCATGCTTTGAGGGCAGGTCCTGAGTTATCTTTCCTTTACCCAGAGTTCTTGCCACTGCCATTTCCCTGGTGTGGTTTCTGGCTCTACCTCTTCTGTGCTGTTGCAGCTCAATCCTGGTGTAGCTCTTGTAGCACAGATATCCAGATAATTGCTGATAGGGAAGAAAGGGAGCAGGCAGGTAGAGAGAACCCAGACATTTATCTCAGGGTTAGACACAACTAAAATTGTTGCATTGAACCAAGGTATATAGCATCTCTTACTGTCAGGACACTCACGCCCTTATTGGCCTTAACAGCTTTAGTAGGCTGATTCTCCTGCAGTAGACCTGGGGTTTCCTGGGAGACCAGGGAAGCCTTTCCCCACTACTGGCCAACCTTACCACTCCTTGAATTGTGTTAGGGCTTGTCTTGTCTCCTAGCTAGTAACTGGTTCAGCTACTTCCCAGATCTAGCTTGGCATGGGGCTGTTAGAAGGCGGTGGCTGAGGCTTCTCTTAGTCTGCTCCCTAACTACCAGTCAGGGCAGGGTAAGGGGTTAGAAATGTTGTCCTTATGGAAGTGGGGGTTGCTCAGGTGGAAAGGGAGTCTCTGTGCCCCACACACTTCCCAGGAACCTTGTTTCCTTATTGGCTGCCTCTCTTCCACATGGCAGGGAGCTGTGTATATGCGTATTCCTTCACTGAGCGTGCTAAGAACATTCTGCGTGCACAGAATTCTAGATCTTTCTGCCTTGAGGCTGGACTGTGGGGAGAGAGAGGGAGGCCTCATTACCATGCAAAACAAGACTTGCTCCCTTGGTGGGTGTTTGGAACAGGGATATCTAGAGATATCTAGGGACAGCTTGGTAAGGAGCATCCAAAGGCTTTAAGGGGATGAGTTTAGCTGAGTCTTACAGTGTGGATAGGAGTTTTCCAGCCTCAGGAATTCTGGAATAGGGTAAGAGTATATTTCAGGCAGAGGAAGTGGTTTACACAGAGGCAGGAAATCGGAGTGTGTGGCATGTTTGGCTATAGTTCCATGTGACTATGTGGCAGGGGGCAGGGCTGGCAAGGTGGGCTGGACCAAACCTGGATCTGTTCCTCCCTTTGCCTTGCAGATACTCAGTGGGTGCCTCTCTGTCTGCGCTCTGGCCCCTGCTGAGGCTGGGGATGTGAAGACGTGAGGTGTGTGTATGGATAGATCTGGGCAGTGTTGTGTGAGTCAGGCTATCAGACTGCCTTGCATACTGGGCTGCGGATTCTAGTTTCATCTTAGAGTTGGATAGGGAGCCCCTGAGAGCTTCTCAGCAGGGTGACCATGGCATTCTAATTCTTTTGTGGATGGAAGAGAGTGTGGGGCTGGAAGTTTCGTGAGGACTGCTGAAATGATACTACGGAAAATCCTGGAACCCAGGCTTGGTTCAAGTAAACGTTCCACCCTTTGCTCCCTCTAACCTACTTTGGGTGTTTCTTTTGGTAGCCCAGGTTGCTAGGGTCAAGGACATGGAGATGGGCTTTGTGATAGGCACAGACCCCTGGCCTATCAGGGATGTCTCTGGAAACGTGTTGAGTCTTGAGGTGTGAGTGGGGCAGGTGCACCATCTAGAGACAGGAAGTGGTACTGCAACAGTCCTTTGGGCCTCTTGGCAAAGTGACTGCTGCTAGTACAGTCAGATTTGATAAGGCAGGGGAGCCTGCAGGGAGTGAGAAAGTGCTGCCAAGTCACCTGAAAGGCTCCCTAGAGGGTGTTTGAACCTGAAGGATGGGTGGGGAGGAGCTGCATCTTCAGAGATTAGTGTAGATGGATATTCTATGCCAAGGGACAGTCATTAGTAGCTGTGTCTTGGCTGCTAATAACCAGTAACAGTCATAGAGCAGTTGCCGAGTGTGCGGCCCAAGCTAAGCCTTTGTGAAATAGCTCTTAATATGACAGGGCTATAAGTAGCTGTCAGGGAACTGGGGTTCTAAGAAGCCAAGATACTCAGTGAGGATCACACTCCTTAAGATTCACACTCTAGCCAGCCTCCTTCAGCTGTGGTTATAGCCACTGCACCATATGTTCCACCTGCTGCTAAAGCTTTGAGCCAGGCTTGATGTCACTGGATTGAAGGGGTCAACAAGGGGACCAGAGCAGAGAGGGTGACCCTCTGCTCAGAGGTGATAGCGTAGGGTAGATGCACAAGTCCTAGTAGTGTGATTCAAGGGCAGGGCTGGGTTAGCTGGAGTAAAGGAGGCAAATGAAGACTGAGAATGTCCCAGAGAATTGGTAACATGGCTTGGGAAGGGCTAGACTGGGAGAGCAGAGCCAGAGAGGTAGTAATGACTTCATAGTACTAGGAAAGTAAGCCAGGAAGGGGACTAAATAGAGGAGGAGAGAGCGACTTGTTCAAATTTAGGAGTAAGTAGGTCCTGAATAGGGGGAGACTAGAGCCCTCAGGGTGAGCAAAACTTCAAATTGAGACCCCAAGATCTTTGTGTTCTGGATGCAGGGACCCTTACCCCTGGGAATCCAGCCCAAGGGCTGATAACTTAAATGGCAGGAAAATGGACAAGGGAAGAAGGCAGCTGGAGGTGAGACGAAGTGGAGCTTCTTGATGCCAGGCAAAGCTTGGCTGTTTAGGTCTTGAGTCAGTGCTGGGCAGTGTTAGGGGTTCACAGAAGAGCTTCATCTGGCTGGGGCTGCTGCGAACTAGGGAAAGCAGAATGGGAGGGAGAGTAGAGTAGAGTAGAAGTGCTGGCAGTAGGGGCCACAAGGCTTGGAGGGAGCTGGTGGTCCCTCAGTGGTGCTGTTGATGATCTGTGGAGGGTGATGGTATAGAAATTCTCTCCATCTTTCCCTCGCCCGGGCTTCTTGACAACAGTGACCAAGTCTAATCCCTATGGTGATACCTGGGTCTCCAACTTAGGACATAGTACATTTTTGGCCGGAATAAACAAAAGGGTAGATATGAGGCCGTAGCGGGATGCCTAGGCAGGGGCAATGAATGAATGGGTTGGGGCAGGAAAATAAAGAGCTCTGTGCTGGGATCTGGGGCTTTGTTCTCAGTGGAGCAGGTGGTTCTCCCCAGCCTGAGCTGGCGTAGACAATAGGGAGTCTGAGCAGCCTCTTCCTTTGCCCAGCTCTGAACATTACTCTGCTTCCACAGGTGCCCCCCGAGAAGTGCCGCTGTGCAGTGGGCAGTATCTTGAGTGAAGGTGAAGAGTCGCCTTCACCTGAACTGATCCAGCTCTACCAGAAATTTGGCTTTAAGATATTTTCCTTCCCGGCACCCAGCCATGTGGTAATAGCAACCTTCCCTTACACCACTGCCCTGTCCATCTGGCTGGCTGTCCGCCGGGTCCATCCTGCCTTGGACACCTATATCAAGGTGAGGCATAGGTCTGGTATGTCTTTGGGGGATTAGTCATGTCCCATGGTGGGGAATGAGGGATGGCTGCCTGGGATGAGAGAAAGAGGTAGTTTTGTAGTGGGGAGCACCTCGGGGCCCTC